>NC_136496.1:114108143-114185643 GCF_053919585.1 Euprymna scolopes
TAACTTAACTAAGACGATAGAATATCTGCATACGGAGTGTATGTATATATGTGTGTTTTTGTGTATATTCGCACATGTATATATATATATGTATATATATATATATATATATATATATATATATATATATATCTGCATTTGTATGCTTGTGTATGCTTGTGTGTGGGTATGCATATATGTTTTATCGGCTGGGGTATATATATACATATATATATACATATATATATATATATGACTCATGTGTGTATGTGTGTATATGTATATCTATATATGTAAGCATATCAATGTATATATATTGTATAATTTTTAATATTGTGTCTGTATTTGTATGTATGTGTTCATGTGTATGTATGCTTATGAGTAATATACCTAATATTCCGTTATAATTAAGTATCCCATTTGATTAAATTTATCACGAACAACTAGAAATACCAATTTTTATAATTACTCCAAGCCAACCAAAATTACTAGAACAACCTCATTAAAATAAACACTGATCGTTATTTATCCAACACATTTTCTGCAATACCACATTCGCACTTAATATATCGATTTAAATAGTTAAGTGTACCTATTTCCTAACAAATATTGGAAAATATCCAACGAGAGGATCCCAATAATATAATTTAAAGCACCTACTTTCAAAGATATACAAAATATTAAGAAGAAATGTTGGTTTTTACAAAAAATAAATCAATTTGCTAAAAATACTTTTAGAAAAGTCTATTAGACTGTAGAGATTAAAGGAAACCTAAGGTAAATTTTAAAATTCTTTGAAAACCCTTGAAAAATTATTTAAATTTAAATACATCTTTTTATATATCAAAACTTAAATAAATAATTAAAATAAATAAGTTTTATAAATGAAAATACAAGAAAAGAAATAAGTAAATAATAATAATTATGAATTAAAATAAAAGAAACGAATAAAAAGAATAAAAAAATAAATAAAATAATCTTATTTAAATAAATAAAAATTCAAAACACAATATATATGCGTACATATGCTTGTGTGCGTGTTTGTACATGTATATATATGTATATGTATATGTATACATATGTAATTGTGTGCGTATATATATGCGTATGTGTATGTATGTATATTTATGTGTATATATAGAAACAAAATAAAAACTAAAATAACGACTATTTGATAAGCTTAAATATATTAACTTATGTTATGTATTAAAGAAATAAATATTCAATTTGTTTTAACTAGAAGGTACATATAAAAACATTATAATAAATAAATGAATATAATAAAATGAAGTCTTACCCAGGCTACTTTGGAAGCCAGAGCTGATCTCATATTAAAAAGTCAGTATTAATTTAAAAATAAAAGATATAATTGCAAAGATAAAATAATAAATGAATAAATAATTGAACGACAAACGCTGTGTTTCATAGACAGACAATATGACTCAATTCAGTTTTCCCTTTTCCATGATCGAGACATTTCCAAAATGACTTGAATTATAAAATAGTACATTTCTCATCCCGACATCATTGTCCTTATATGCCTAATGATTTCTTTTGTATGTCATCTTTTCTCCCTCTATATTCCGGCGTTACCCTTTCTCTTCTTATCACTCTCTAATTCTTCCCTAAGACTATCCTTTTAGCCCATTCTTTATTCTTGTAATTAAATTTAAATCCATAAAAACATTAACTTTGCTTCACGCCAGTCATCGCATAATATATTTTCTGCCCTTTAAAATAAAAATGGCATTGAAACCTTTTTAATTCAATTTTTTTTTGCCTGATGAGATCTATTATAATCGAAACGGTCTGCACGTCGTAGCAAGATATGCCTGTATTCACATAAAGAATAAAAAAAAATTATATATATATATATATATATATATATATATATAATTATGTATATAGGCTCTTACAGGGATCTTATCGTTCTCTTATTCTAATAATGTAAAATAATTTAAATCGTGAAATATCATGGTGGCTACTTATTATAATGCTTGAAATTGATTGAACCTGTAAACGCTATTAAAGGCTTAAAAGAGACTCAGGGTAAAAAATAATGACATAATACTTTCAAGAGTCATAATGTGTGAAACATGGTCAGCATGTAGTTAAAATAAATTAAAAATATTAGTAAAAGAACGTTAAACTTTGAATATCAACAATCATGTAAGCAATAAGCACAGCTGGTCTTATCTTTTTATATAATCGGTTAACACCCTTAAACGACAAGTTCAAAATCCACACAACGCAGTAGATGTATGTATGTATGTATGTATGTATGTAAATATTTAACCGATATCTAAATAAAGTGTAAATATTTAACTGACTCTTCAACTACTGGGGTTGGATCATATAGCTGCCCGGGATAACGTCAAAGGAAAGTCAGTCAGATCCTGGATAAAAGGGTTTATTGTTAACTCCCTGACGTATTTAGTTTCCTCTCGATACTCTTCATCTTTTTTTTTACATGGGGGTCACCATTCATCAAGGCCCGAAGGTCACCCAGGGATAAGGGTTATTGCGTGTACAGTAATCAATGAGATAGTATTGTAGTAATCATTAGTATTGAGGGTTTTGATAGAGTGTCTAACTTAAGGGGGAGGTTTGTCAGGAATTTGTTTATGTTGGACTTGAAGACGTCCAAGTTGTAGTCAGGTGGGAAGCAGGCAAGCGGCAGACAGGTCCACTGGCGTGCAGTTCTAAGAAAGAAGCTTTGCTCATGGAATCTACGTTTGGATTTAGGCACAGATAGAGAGTGGGGAAAATTATTGACAGTAGTTTCAGCCGGACGGGTATTTATCGTGAAAGATTGGCGAGGTCGGACGAGGGATTGGAGCTCAGATGTGCACCTGCCATGGAAATAACGATAAAACAAAAACAGGCTCGCAACGTCTCTTCTGTGGGAGAGAGGTTGCAGAGAATAGAAAAGGACATCCCCGCTAAACCACGAAGTCTATTTTGTACTCTGTCAAGGCAGGATAGGCTGTTTTTAGCAGCTCCTGCCAGTACTCCAGCAGTATTCCATCCGTGGACGTACTTGACTTTTATACAGATAGAGAATTGCATCAGTAGTGAGATATCTTCTGGAGCGGTAGAAGGATCCGACCATTTTCCCGGCGTCCCTGGCAACAGATTTGATGTATGCGTTCCATTTCAGATCAGGAGTAAAGGTCAAACCCAGACGCTTATCAAAATATCGAACTTCCCCAAGACGAGAGCCATCCATTTCAATTGATTCCAGATGGGGATCAGAGCGTTGATGATGTAAAGATAGAAGCTTCGTTTTAGATGCATTGAAATTGACCAGCCACCTCTTCCCCATTGTACCACGTGCTCAAGATCAGAGGAGAGAGAATTAGAGAGAACTTTGTCATTTACGGCCTTTGATGTGTTGCCATAGATGGTCCTGTCATCAGCATAGATGTCAACGAATGATTTTAGTATGTGTTTTAGGAGATTGTTGTAGATTGGGAAGAGATTTGGACCCAGGATGGCCCACTGGGGGACGCCAGCATTAATACTGTGGGCCTCTGATTTCTGCTCATCAACCACTACTCTTATGAACCTATCGGAGAGAAATGATTTAATGATTGAAAACACATTTCCAGTAATACCGTAACTGGAAATTTTGTGAAGTAGGCCCTTATGCCATACCTTATCGAGGGCCTTATGTCAAGAGCAATTGCTCTGGAAAGGAAACCTTTGTCAAGAGATTCACTAACCCTATGTGATATAACCGTTAGCACATCTGATGTAGATCTTGCAGAGCGGAAACCGTATTGCATGTCACTATGGTATATTAATAAGGTTTTCCAGGATGTTGGAAAGCACTTCTCCTTAAGGCAACGCTTAAACAGTTTTGTAAGTATGGGGGCAAGTTCTGGTTGGAGCTTTTTCAGCACTATAATGTGAAAGCCGTCAGGGCCATTTGCTTTACTGGAATCAAGATTCTTGATTAGCTTGGCGACCTCACGCACAGATATGTGTATGTTGCATAGCGTGTTGTTTGTTATAGGAGGAAATACAGGGAGTTGATGGTCACTGCCGCATAGGTAGAATTAGCTGCAAAGTTCTTGGCAAATAGTCTGACGAGATGACCTCAGGTCCATTCATGAGAGTTGGGATAGAACGCACGCTTCTGTTCAAGATCCTGTTTGCTATTTGCCAGAACTTGTGGGAACCAAGCCGCTCCTCAGCTACTTTCGATTTAACAGACTGAGCATATAGCTCTCTTGCATGTTTAATTACTCTTTTACAGTGGTTGCTGGCAGTCCTAAAAGCAGCTTTAGTCTCAGTATATCTATTACGTTGGTAGCTATGGAAAAAGTGATTTCTGTGCGCGATGGCAGCAGCACATTCAGGGGGAGAACCATGGCTGGCTGTTAGGTTTTTGTTGGAATTTTTTGGATGGTATGAATCGGTCTATGCCTACAATTAACCATTCGGTCAGGTCTGATACTCTAGAGGACACATCCTTTTTAAGCATGGAATGCAGATGTAGGTTAGATATGAATGTACGGAAGCTATCCCAGTCAGCCATAGAATATTGATATACAGTACGGTGGAGAGGTACGTCTGAAGACTTATTACATTTCGTTTTTATCTTAACTGGTACGACGGAGTGGTCAGAGGATCCCAGAGGAGATAGAATGGAACATGAACACAGCCCAGGGGAAGTTGTGAGGAAAAGGTCTAGAAGGCTTGGATATTGACCGGGTGTATCGGGCACACGTGTTGGTTCGTTAACAGTCTGAGTGAGGTCATAGGCAATGGTAAAATCATGACAAAATCTCCCCTCGTCATCGGTTTTATTTGAGCGGGTCAGCCATTCTACATTATGGACATTGAAGTCACCGCAAATGTGAATCTTAGCCGAAGGATGAGCAGAAAGAATGTAGTCAATTTTCTCATATATGCTCTTAACGATAGTGACCTCGCTGTTGTCGGGGCGATAGAGGGCAAATATAAATGCAGTGGCATACGTTAGTTCAACCAGGAAGCACATATAAGGTAAATTAGGGTCTTCTCTGGAGATATCCCTACCACATGGAAACTCATCATTGATATAGGCACATATTCCATGCCCATGGCGATCTTAGGGGTCAGATTTAGATGTTAAGTTTGAGTATCATTTAATTATGAATTCGTCTAGAGAAGTGGTTGGCCCTATGCCAGTTTCACTTAGAAAGAATATGTCCGGTTTCGTCTCCTGTAATTGTGTTTCAATCTCTGGAAGGTTGGAACGTAGACCCCTGATGTTGGAGAAGGAGACCTGGTAGTAGGGGTCTACGTTGGAGGATAGGGTCGTAGGTTTATTCGTGTTTCTTTTTTTGAGATTTGTCATGATTGCTGAGGTTTTGGGGTTTGTGGAGCAGGTCGGTAGACTTGGTTGGATCAGGACAGAGAAGAAAATAAGAGAGAAAAGACAAGATTTTTTTTGTTTGTTTTGTTTTGTGGCAATTAATATTGTTTCTTATTAATTCAAGCTACTGATTTTATTCATGACGGCATGACAATTGAAAAGGCTATTGAGAGCTTTTCCATGTATTCCATTAATATCACATAAATGCAAGTAAAACTCCTGTCGATACAAAGTTCATCGCAGATTTAGCACTTTCAGAAAGAAGCTTACATATAAAAACATCAGACACATAAACGGAATCTAACTATATTACAGTCAAAAATAACAAGCTTACCTTAAATCTAAAAATAGAAAACAGGAACTATTCGCTGCTTATCATGTAGTTGTTTGGGATATTTAAAACAGGAAAACTGTTAAATTATGGATCTCCAGTAGGAACTATCACTTTAATAAAAAAAAATATAGAAGCAATGAAATTATTATTTGACTAATATTTTAATTAGTGATGAGACGATTCCAATATTATTCCCGATTCCGATAAAATTCCTGATTCTGTACTACATTCTCGATTCCAATACAATTACCGATTTCGATTCCGTTGCTTTAAAAATATCTAATATTTAAGTTACTTTTCATGATTACCGTAAAAACAGATGTGCAGATATTTTCTCACACGTAAAAATACACTTATGAGTGATGATCGATCGATTTTAGTTTTACTAGTAGTTTAAAATCAATAGATATTATTTATCATTACTATCAGCATATAAGATCTTGCTTTAAAAAAAAAAGAAAAAAAAACAATTAAAAGAATCGGTTTGGGCGTTGAAAATTAGGCACAATTTTTTCAGAATCCGATACCCTCAAAATTACTAATTTTCCTGTGGCGATTCCGATTCTGATTAATCGTCCCTACCCTAATGTAAACTAAAATATGATAATATAAAGTAATTATACACTATTGAAACTTTATTTTGAAGAACTATTCTGTAATATGTTAATTAGCATATAAAATTATTTTATTTTTACAAGGGAATTATCACTTATCAAGGCCCAGAGGAAACTCGAGGATAAGGGTTAAAGAGTGTACAGTGGCCAAAAGGACAATATCATAGTAATCGTTATAAGTATAAAGTTGGTAAATTTAAGGGGAACAGCTCATCAAGAACTTGTTTACATTGCTCTTGAAGGAAGCCATATTGTAGTCAGCATGAAAGCAGGTAAACGGCAGAGAATTCCACAGTTCTAAGAAATAATCTCGTTTCATGGAATCTTTAGGTTCAAGTACAGATAAAGTGTGGTGGGAAATTATTGATAGTTTTTTCAGCCAAACGAGTTTTTCTTGTGAATGTTTGGCGATAATCTACTTCTAGTAGCTCCTGCCCAGATGTGCCAACGGTACTTAATCCTTGGACATACCTTGCTCTTATATAGGTAGAGAATGGCATCAACTGTGTGAAATTTTCTGGATCGATAGAAGAATCCCATTATTTTTCCCGCGACGGATTTAATGTACGAATTCCATGTTAGATCAGGAGTAAAGGCCAAGCCCAGAAGCTTGTCAAAACAAGGAGCCTACCCAAGACAAGAGCCATTCATTTCAGTTGATGCCAGATTTGGATCAGAACGTTGATCATGTAAAGATAGAAAGTTTGTTTTAGAGGCATTAAAAGTAACCGGCCATTTTCCCCCCCATTGTACCACATGCTCAAGATCAGAGGAGAGAGAATCAGGGAGAACTTGGTCGTTTACGGCATTTGTTGTACTGCTATAAATGATAGTGTCGTCAGCATAAATGTCTACGAATTATCTAAGGATGTAATTTGGTAGATCATTAATATAGATCAGGAAGAGTATTGCGTCCAGGATGAACCCCTGAGCGACTCCAGCATTAATACTATGAATTCTGATATCTGCCCATTAACAACTACTCTTATGAACCTATTTGAGAGAAATGATTTAATAACTGAAAAGACATTTTCAGCTACACCATAGATAGAGATCTTGTGAAGTAGACCTTTTTGCCATACCCTATCAACGGCCTTTGATATGTCAAGAGCAATTGCCCTAGGAAGAAATCCTTCGCCGAAAGTTTCGCTAATCCCATGAGAAATAACCGTAAGCACATCCGCTGTAGATCTAGCAGAACGGAAACCATATTGCATGTCACTAAAAAGGTTATTTTTTTCTGAGGAGGTTGATACTTCTCTATTAAACACATATTCCAGCATTTTATTGATGACGCACAGGACACTTATTGGTCTGTACTCAGAAAGAGATGACTGATCACCCGAATTCTTCAATACAGGGCATACTGATGAGATTTTCCAGTGTGTTGAGCAGCGATTCTCCTTAAGATAAGGCTTAAACAGTATGGGAGATAGTTCTGGTTGAAGATTTTGTAGCATTATAATTGGAATGCCGTCGGGCCAGTTGCCTTACTGGAATCAAGGTTTTTGATTTGCTTGGCAACATCACGCTCAGATATATGTACGTCACATAGTGGGTTTTCTGATAAAAGAGGATATATGAGGATTGACAGCCTTGGTTGCATAGGGTAGAATTAGCTGCAAAGTTCTTGGCAATGAGTTTCGCGTTGTCTGATGCTGACGAGATTATTATTATTAATGATAGTTGGGATAGAGCAAACGCTTCTGTTCAGGATTCTGTTTGCCAAAACTTATGGAAACCAAGCCATTATTCAGTCACTTAGGACTTGACGGACTGAGCATACCTCTCTCTCTCTCTATCTCTCTCTCTCTCTCTCTCTCTCTCTCTCTCTCTCGCGTTCTTCGTTACTCTTATACAGTAGTTGCTGGCAGTTCTGAAAGCGATTTTAGTCTCAGTACATCTGTTTCGTTGGAAACAATGGAAAAAGTGACTTCTGTGCGCAATAGCAGCAGCACATTCCGGAGAGAACCACGGCTGGCTGTTAGGTTTTGGCTGGAAAATTTTGGAGGGTATGAAACGGTCTATGCCTACAATAAACCATTCCGTCAGGTTTGATACTATAGAGGACATCCTTTTTAAACATGGAACGCAGAGGTTGATCTGATATAAATGAACGAAAGCTATCCCAGTCAGCCAGAGAGTATCGATAAACTGTACGATGGAGAGGCACATCTGAGGACGTATTACATTTCGTTTTTATTTTTACATACAACAGATTTGTCGGAAGATCCCCGTGGAGACAGAAAAGAAGATGAGCATATTTCAGGGCAAGTTCTGAGGAAAAGATCTAAGAGACATGCATACTGACCGTCAGTATTGGGTACACGGATGGGTTCGCGAACAATCTGAGTGAGATCATAAGCAATGGAGAAATCGTAACAGAACCTTTCCTCATCATCTGTCTTGTTTGAGTTGGTTAACCATTTCACATTGTAAATATTGAAATCTCCACACATGCGAATGTTAACCGAAGGATGAGCAGATAGGACGTGGTCAATTTTCTCAGATATGCTCTTAAAGATAGTAACTCCGCTGTTGTTGGGGCGATAGAGGGCAAATATAAACGCAGCTTTGGAGAAAGTGCAACCCTGAAGCACATATAGGAAAATTTAGGATCTTCTCTAGAGATGCCCCTACCACATGGAAACCCATCTTTAATGTAGGCACATATTCCATGTCCACGGCGATCTTGGGGGTCAGATTTGGGTATTAAGTTGGAGTATCCTTTAACTCCAAACACCTTTAGTAAAATAGTTGGTCCAATGCCAGTTTTGCTTATGAATAATAGATATAGTTACGTCTCCTGTAATAAGGTTTTAACCTTGGGAATATTGGACGTAGACTCCTGATGTTGGAAAAGGAGACATGGTAGTAGGGGTTTACGTTGGAAGTTGAACATCTAGGTTTAATCGTGTGTTTTTTCTGGAAACTTTTCATAATTTTTTTTGGGAGGGGGAACAGCTCGACAGACTAGCTTGGAGCAGGACAGAGAAGAAAAGTAGGACAGAAAAAATTAAGAAATATACTTTTTCTTTATAGCACATGATAAGGTAAAGCCGTAACAATTACCCTCTAATATGACATCGAAAAGCCTCATCAGAAACTACTCTATTGTCCAGTATCTATTCACCAAATAGCAATACAGCAGCCCCAGTACTTTGCACCTGCTGATAGGACAGCCTCTTTAGTGATTAAACCGAGATTTGGGTCCCTGACTGTCAGACGAATAACGTCAGCCCAGATAAAACGTTTATCTTCAACACCCTTACTAGTGACATGGCCACAAGAATACACATAGAAACAGAAATTTTCCGGCATCTCTGGTGACTGTTCACGCAAGATACTGCAAACCTACAATACAGTTTTTTCTTCTCTCTTTGTCAGAAAAATCAGTCATTAAAATGAGGACTGAGAGACAAATTATATATACAACTGACTATCCTCGAATATGTAAGGTCTCTCTGTACAGGGGTTTGTCAGGACAACCTGTCAAAAAAGGTGCATTTCTCTACAAGTAAACCGATTAAATATGACATTAAAAATCACATACTATTCGTGACCCAAACAAAATCTAGACGTATGGTTAACCCCCAGTGGCTTATATGAAGAGTTGAGTAATTTCGCCAAGTGGTGTTGCCTTAAGTAATAGCACGAATGTAGATACGCCACCTGATTTGTTAAATTTTGGAATTTAATAAATCAAGAGATCACAAGAAAGATATAATATATTTAAATAGTTTAGATATATTATATTTAGATAGTTAGGAAGGCGATGAAAATGATAATCTCAGCGTTTTTTAATACCTCAGTGTTTCAGAAGTAAAGGAGCACTTATTGGAATATTCGAATACCATTATACTCTATCTATATATCATATAGAGATCAAGTGTAAGTCCCATGAAGGAGGCTCCTTGATTTCTGAAAACTTTGACTAAAGTAAAATGAAACCCAAACGGTACTTATCTAGAATCTTACCCAACTTTATGTTTGCATCTTCCGGCAGCTTACGTTAAGAAAAGGAAGATGCACCAACTATTAACAATCAGTTATCAGCAGACGACAAACTTCAATAAAATCATGAAAATCATGACAACAATAATATTATTTTAACAAAAAATGAATTAGAACACGCTTGGTGAAGAAACAAAGACTCCCTAAACATTTAGCGATAACAGATATTAAAAATTTAAAAAACAAAAACAAAACTATAGGAGTAAAAAATAAATCCTTCGCCCATTAAAACAAATAGTTGTTAAAACACTTATTTTATTTTCAAAAAAGAAAAATTATCTTACAGGGTTTTTTCATGTTTCCTCGTAAAAATATTTATTAACAATTTCTCTCGTTCGTAGTAAAAAAAAAAGATTATTTATTTAAAAGTTCTGCTAAAAACAAACAAATTTCATACACATTTCTAAAACAAAAAAAAGTATATTTTGAATCATTTTGATAATGATTGGTTATCCGAATTATTTGGATTATTCGGACTACTATTCTCATCTTGAGTGAATTTTTCACAACGTTTCAGTTGATGTAACCATTGACCTTCAAGTTTACCATGTGCCGTGGCGCAGTGGTTAGAGAACTCTGGAAAGTCAATCAAAAGTCATATTCTCCTGAAAGTTGAAGGTTCAATTCTCAGTTTGAGCGACCGAAAACTACAATTGCTTATTAGTTAGGAACTCTATTAAATAATGGCTGACGGAACAAGAGCATTCCACCCCGTGAAGTAAATAAATTCCAGAGTTTGACAGAAACATTCCCGTGTTCAATACGATACAGCTAAAGATGTTTGGAGGTTACATCGGCTGAAACGTTTTGAAAATGACATTAAAGATAAGAACAGCAGCGGAAAGAATCCAAATAATATGACTAATAAAAATTACGTTTCTTAAAACTGGAAAAAAGTATTTTCTTTCATAATTGTTTATGTTTTAATAATAAAAAGCGTTATTTAAAAACTTTTTATAGACTTTTTTTTTGTAAAATAGTTGTTTTTTGTACAAATTTTACACTTATGGTGATTATATTTATCTTACAGTTTTGTTTACAGTGCCTTCACATTATCGTCTCTGATAGTCTTCGCGTCAGCATTTTCCTACTGCTAACGAAACCATGATGGATGCGAAGTTTTGTCAGGTTCTTCATAAATATCAAATAAGCATTGTTAACAAGACTAAAGTAGTGGCCTCGATTTCTGAATCATTTAGGATAATCCCGACTTATTTAAATAACCAAGTTTTGATACTCTTGTTTTTCAAAATGTATTTATTTTTTCTGTCGATATTGAAGAAAACCAAACTTTTTCGCAGATACTATCATGTTACGACTCTAGAATGCTGAAAAAATATAATGAGTTTCAATAAAAAGTCAATATAATTAGTATTCTAACAAGTGTATTACGGATGCACACCAAGTACGTCATCAGTACATACACATTACTGCACAGGTTCCCTTTCTACAGAATAACATTGCTACACTTTCTCTACTCTATTGCTATTTCCATAGTAGGTGCTCAATTTAGCTCGGATGCGTTCCCTCCGTTTAGTCTCAAGAGACAATGGATAAACCCTGTAATAGTAGTTGTCCCAGTAATTATTAGGCAAGGGTTGCGCAATCCTCTACCATACCTCTAATCGACACTGCTCAAGTCCAGTGGCAAGTAGAAGTGCTAGACCACTGGAAACAATGCCGAGATAAGCGGCTAGCACATACAGCACCTGGAATTCGCAAATAGACATTCAATTTAGTATGAACCAGGCTCAACATTGCTTAACATCGGTGATCTAACGGGAATCTGTGCGTCAACGTGAATATGTCGTATATACAATTTAGCCCAAATCTCTTGTAAACGCCTATAAAACACTCAGAGTAGTGACTTGACCTGCTACTTGCACTACAAAAACTCCCCGTTCTTTCTTTCTTTATATAACCAAAACAAAAGAGAGTTCCTAATTATTGATATTATTTCTAAAAGCAATCCTGAAACAGTATATCGTACTTATTTTCAAGTCCAATGTAAACCAATATTTGTCGAATCGTACTCTTAAATTTTCAAACGTTGTCCTTTCTATCCATCGTTTTCGACCATCTCAACGTAAATGTCCCCGATTAACCCGACGAGCAACAAATCCTCACCCATTCACTGTTGAGGACCCTAAATGCCAGAAAGCTTTCTATTCTAATATTTTTTTCCTTTGATTGCTAGACATTGAAATTCGATCCCTGTTTCCTGTAGAAGTTTAAATGCAATGTAAACAGACATCTTGCTGCGTACAGTTACCTGTTAAACATGATACTAAATAGTAGCTCTTATCTTCAAGTTCCAATTTGCCTCGTTTGGGATGAACTATGTAAAAAAATAGTATATTTTAGCATCCTATGGGTAATATTGTCAACCCGTATGCTCGAGTGGCTTTTAGCCTTGATACGTGATAACCTATTAGTATAAAGCAATTTTATTAAGGTGTCACTACTGATCAACGCCCAAGATCTGAGATGGAACACGTACATCAAATCCGTTGCCAAGGCTGCTGGAAAAATGGTGGGATCGCTCTACGGCTCCAGTAGATATCTCACTGCTGATGCAATTCTCTACATGTATAAAAGCCAGCCACGGCCAAGAATGGAGTACTCTTGCCACATATAGGCAGGAGCTGCTAGAAGTAGCTTATCCTACCTTGACAGAGTTCAAAATACACTTTATAATCTAGTGGGGGATGCCCTTTTCTCTTCCCTGTATTTTCTTTCCCACAGAGACGTTGCAAGCATGTGTCTGCTTTATCGTTATTTTGATGGAAAGTTCTCGTCTGAGCTCTAATCTCTGGTCCCTCCTGTCCTGACTTTCACGAAAAACACTCGTCTATCTGAAAACACTACCGATAATTCCCACACTTTTTATCTGTGCCTAAACCTAAACGTAGCTTCCATTAATAAATCTTATATCTTAAAACTGCACGCCTGTATAACTTTATTCCGTTTTCCTGCTTCCCAACTGACTAAAATATGGTTGTCTTCAAGTCCAAAATGAACAAATTCTTGAGGAGCCATCCTTTTAAGTGGTCGAATTTACCAATTTTCCACTACTTACGATTTCTAAATTTTCCCATTGGCTACTGTGCACTCATTAGCCATTATCTTTGAGCGGCCTCCTGGGCTTGATAATTGGCGACTCTTTTGTAAAATAAAAGTGCAGAGGGTCAATAAATGTCTTGTGGATGATGCGACAGCATTGCGATGATTGGTAATGATGGTGGTTGATGATTGGTCAGAATTTGGCTATTGAAAAAATGACGCCCAGCAAAAACTTGTTTATATTGGATTTGAAAACGACCTTGTTGTATTCAGCAGAGAAGCAGTCCCGCTACACTATGTTCCACAGACGGATAGTTCTAGAAAATAGTTCATGGAAAATCCGTTTAGTTTTCGGTAGGGAGATAGAGAGACAAAGAGCTACATAGATAGAGAGAAAAGTAGATAGATCCAAAGGGAAATAGCAATGGATAAAGAGAGGGAGGGAGAGAGAAAGAGAGAGAGAGAGAGAGAGAGTAAAGGAGAAACTCTTGATAGTGATTTACCCAAATCTTTGAATCGATAAAATTGGAAGCTACACGATTATAATTGTTGTTCTCTTTCTTTTGTGTGCATAGTAGCGGGAGATAGAGACAGCAATGGGTTTAGAAAAAAGAAAGAGAAAGAAATGAAACAGAATAAAGCTAAAATGGAATAGAATGATAAAATAGAGAGTGGCAGAAATACAAAATGGCTGGTGGTAGAAAGCACAAAAAGGAAATACATAAGACATGATTACACGATAATTCCGTTTTTAAGCAAATGTTAATGAGAATGTTAGCATTTTTAGATTGACTTCTAAAATTCGAGCAAATCACCAGACGACTCGCCCAGAGATGGGCGCATGAGCAGAGGCCAATAAAATGCCTGTCAGATTGTCTACTGATTAGACGCGCATGGCTGCCTCGATGAGGTGGCCCGAGGACGTCCGGCTTGTCAGTGTGGCATCCACTGATTCCCCAGGGTTGCGATGACAAACGGAAAAGTGTCAACAGCAGACGGAGTGGCATTCAGGTGTGAAATGCGCATATGTGTCGGCGCAGTGTTGTTCAACTAAACTCAAGGAGGTAGACGAATGAATGTGACGGATTGGGATCGGCTTTGAGATTTCGTGACATGGGGAAAAGTTTTCTGAACTGGACAGAATGAAAAAGAAATGGACGAGCATTGGTTGGTACGTGGGGTTATAATGAACGATTTTTGCTTTAACATTTGCACAAATGTATCGGGAAACACGCATTTCTGCATATGCCAACGAGCGGTTGTCTTTTTATGTCACTATACCCACGTTTACTAAAATGTTGTTAAAATAATACGGTTTTCCCCGGTACTTCCACATTGTCTAATCGGTATCTATATTGAAGGCAGGACGACATACATACACACAAGGACACATACACAGACACACACACACACACACACATACACACACACACATATATATACTTTTGTGCGTTGTTTTAACCTTTAAAATTATATAAACACTTCAAAAATATATTTTTTTAAATCCATCGTGGGAAAAATTATTTGACAGTCCAGCAATCGCTGAATCTATTTGCATTCATGAATTTAAAATAGTCCTGATGTTATTTTAGTGATCATCAGTTGTTCACCATGAAACATTGTTTCGGGGATTTAAAATCAAAATAATATATTTAATCATGTTACTCAAGCAGTGCTGACCACCTCCCCTAAACACAAGAACAAAGATGTTCTGGATATTGGATCAAGTTTTTTTTTCACGAATAACAAACCTATTTACGTTATTAAAATCCTTACCTGTGTCATACGTGTTTCTTTCCAAAAAGAAAAGTGATTTTTATTTTAAAAGCTACCATATTCATATAATATGTCTAAATCCTTTATAGTACTTCACCTCCCACTTTTTGTTGTTATTCCTATCATATTAATATATATATATATATATATATATATATATATATATGTATATATATATATATATTATGTCAGCCCTTTTAAGAAACTCGTCTCTTATCGTTGAGCATTTTACAGTTGAAATAAAGTCGGTCACTTTAGCATGCATGTGCAGATCATCATATAATGCTTAGATCACTCTAACAGACGTTAAATACATTTAAAAATTAATGTTTACATTTCAATAACATTTCTCGCTGTTAACGGTCGCCAGATGGATTTGGTCCTTCCTAATGGAGTAAGCCGGGTTCGAATATCTCGACCGGCGCTAATCCTGACACCTTGTACTGATGATTATTATATATGTATTTATAAGAATTTATAAACAAACTGTAAAAATCTGTGTTTGAAGCCATGTTTTGGCAGCAGTCATCGGACTCTATGTAACTAAGCTTACTGTTCATTAATTTAACACAACATAGATTAAAATTCTATTCTCTCCCATAATAATTAATGGTGACCTGGGGATTTTATACTAGACTGCAGAGTTAAATGGGACTTTGCATCTGAGTTCGAATGCTTCGACTAGCAATTATTCTATACTGGATATTGCGTAAGAATAAAACACATATATCTGTATGCAAAATATTAAATATTTAAAATACAAATACTATATATATATATGTATATATATATATATATATATATAATACTAAAATCTGAATTTGTTTGTCACTGCCTCGCATCTTACCATCATGACTAAATTTCTAGCGAACTAATAAAATTTAACAACTAATGCATAATGCTATGATTTGGTCTTGATTCTAGCTGATAGCACCCAAGTCATATTTTTCCATGTAGATTTCGTATTTATTATTACTAAGCCAATACTCTATTGATTATTATATTGTTATCCATATTTAGTAGTAATGTTAAAAGTTAATAAAATATATGACTTGAGTGCAATCAGCTAGAATAAAAACACAAAACATATAACGTTTGAACTTTAGTTGCAAAGTTTGAAAAGTTTGCTAGACATGACGTGATGGCATAAATATTTGAGATGATGAAATCAAATTCAAACTTTAAAATATCAATATAACGAACAGAACAGCAAAAGAAATACATTTGCATGGACAATAGTGAGTGTGTAGCGACCCAAACTTCTGACAATATCAAGTTAATACATCTAAACACTAAAAAAGTGCACGATTATGGTGCATAAACAACTGTTCTGCCATCATAACGAAGAAAAATACCTTATCATAATAATAATTTCTATTTTGTTTTATCTTTTTTAAGTCCACAAAATATAAACAGTATCCATAAACAGAATTAACTGATATATGAAAACCAAACCAATCGTTAATTATGTAGTTAATTAATAAAGTATCTTTTTGCTCAGCAATATACAAATTTCCTAATTTTAACAGTGAGGATACGCATAAATATATACTGAAAAAATAAATGTATGGAATAGTGGATAAAGATACAACAAGCTAGTTGAAATAAGGCCATATTACAGCCGGACCAGATCATGTGTAGATATGTAGTAAAAACATCAATTTATGGAATAGTTGATCAGCAGGAAAATAATCTACTAGAAGTATAGACACATTGCAGCTAGACCAGATCACGTTATACAAATTTAATAGAAAATTAGTTTATACAATAGTGGATAAGAAAATAAACAATCTAGTAGAATAAAGAACACAGTATAGCCTGTCCAACATATTTCGGTTACTTTTACGATATCTTTTTGGTAAAATATGCTTTATTAATGAGAATGCGTCATTTTATATAGTTTAGCTTCGGGGGGGGGGCTCGGTGTTTGAAAAGTAGAAATAATATAGGATGAATAAAGTGGATGCTGTACGAAGTGGATTAAGTAAGTATAGAGCGAAGAAGGAGGAGATCCATAGCAGAGAAAGATTAGTCAGCTCTAATATGGAGATCCCATATAAATTAGAAGTGTATGAAATAGATAGAGTGCTGCTATTGTCTAACTGCAAAATAATTTAAATTAAGATGTTTTGACCTCACCGTCACTGGGTGAAGTCAGCCCAAATCTTCGCCTTTATTCATATAGAAGATAACAGCTTTGCAATGATCATCACTTCTGTTCTTTCTTTACAACTGTTCATCTAGGATGATAGTCAGATGTCAGAAGGGAAAATGGCAGGGAGAGGCCCTTAGGGTAAAAGATTCTCTGATTGTCTTCTGCAGTCTGAGTTGACCAACGTTTTAGCAGGGTGAATCCATCAGGCCACATTATTACAGGAGAGGGCAGCTATTACCTCTCCTAATTTTATGACTTATCAATCATTTTATTTTTTAGTGACAGCATGAGGGTTGCTCAGACCAAGATGATTTGTGTTATGAAAACCTGCGCTAAGAATTTGGCAAAGAAGATTCTCCTGAGTCGAAAGAAAAGCAATTAGTTATCAACGTTTAGTATAATAGACACTTTGTGTGTGTATGTTTGTATTTTATCCTTGATATGTATGGTGCCGATAAAAAGTACATATATATATATATATATATATATATATATATATATATAAAATATAATAACAGAGAAACAGATATTAATAAAATATTAATGTCAGAAGTACGTTACATAAATATATCAATCAAAACTTGAACTATTCTTTAAAACACGGGTATAGATTGTGTTTACGTTTTATATGACATCCTCATAAATTTAGCTACGGTTATTTTGTCTTTTAGTCCTCAAAATTTGAGCGATATTACCAACAAAGGAAAAAGACTTGCTGTTTTCTATGTCGGAATACATTAATCTAACACATATTGTAGGCTAGTCTTCTGTGTTGACGAAATATTTTAGTTCATTACATCGAATGGCTTCGTGTCTGGTCTGGAGCGATTTCCATAAACAAAGGAATATGCTGTTATATTGCATCCGATACCCCTTACAGTAATAACCATAGTGTGCGTCTTTTTGTAACCAAATTGCAAACATTTATGTAAAATCAATACATTTCAAGCAAAAAACTACATCAATATAACTAGCTGGACGACCGGCGTTGCCCGGTCGCACAATGCGCTTAAACATGATATTTTAATCTATGCAAATTGTGTATGTATTATTATAGAATCAATCCTCTAATGAATCTAACCATCTATAAAAGTGAACGTGTCTGTGTGTGTCTGTCTGTGTGCCTGTGTACATTTTCATTCGAAATAACTGTTAATTTTAAGTCTACAGACTCGAAATTTGATATACAGGGTACTGAGATTTGGGAAAATCTATGTGATCGGTTTTCGGCCAGAAATTTCGCTGTTAAGGGGTCAAAGTCCAACGATTTGACATTTTAGAACTCTACCAAACTCCTCCGACAATTTTGGGTCTAAACAATTGAAATGTTTGATATAGATTCCTTGGGCATGGATCTAACTGAATAACTTGACTTGAGCCCAAAACAATAAATTTTTAGGGGATCAAATGTATCAAACGTTTTTTTTTGTTTTTTGCTCAGCATACACCTCCAAAATCCCGGGCAACGCCGGGAACCCATGCTAGTCTATATATATATATATGTGAACGTGTCTGTGTGCGTCTGTGCATCTGTGTATCGGTGTGTCTGCGTGTCTGTGTACATTTCCCTACGCAATAACTCTGTCAATTTTTAGTCTACAGGTTCGAAACTTGATATACAGGGTACTGAGATTTGGGAAAATCTTTGTGATCGGTTTTCGGCCAGAAATTTGGCAATTAAGGGGTCAAAGTTCAACGATTTGAACTTTGAGAACTCTAGTTTACTCCTCCGATAATTTTGGGTTTCGCACTTGAAACCTTAGATATAGGTTCCTTGGATACGGGTCTAACTTGATTTGGGCCAAAAACAATAAATGTTAAGCGGTTATAATAGAGGTCAAATTTTAAAAAATTGCCCTTTTTTTTTTTGGGCTCAGCATACACCTCCATACACCCGGACAACCCCGGGCACCCATGCTAGTATTATATATTACGAGGAATAATTTACCCAGTGGACTAATTCGCAAATAAAAAATTAAAAAATAATAATGATAATGTCCTTCATCAAATTACGTTTGTGTTTGTTTACAATATCACGTCAGCTGATGTTTGGAGTTGACGATCAGAAATATAGTCATTCTTCTCTTAAAGATGAAAGAGAAATTGTTGCACCGGCTTAGGTTACCAGTGTTACGTAAAATATCCCATGTAAATTTTTTTTAATCTATGAGAAGAGAAAGACTATTTCTACGATCGGATATTTTCGATTTTCAATACTTATCGGGCGAATTTCTGTACAAAACATATCTAAAACCACTGCCACAAACATAAATTACTTCTGTGTGATATTTGCAAAAGGTAGGCTCAGCCGTTTCGGAACCTATAAGGAAGGAACTTACACACACACACACAAAATGACTTTTATATAATAGATAGATAAATAGATAGATAGAGATTATCGATCTTACTGTATATCATCTTCTGCTTGAATACTATCCGAACATACTAGACACACAAAATCTCCATTATAGTAAAAATTTAAAAAAAAATATATATATTTATTTTTTTAATTTGTACCATAATGGAGATTTTTTTTTTTTTTTACCGATTCTGATCTTTATAAATCTCTAAATATTTAATTCTAAAGTTTTTATTTTTCATGATTACCGTAAAAACACATATTCTCTCAAACATAAAGATACACTTTGAAGGATAATCTATAGATTATAGTTTTACTGATAGTTTAAAATCAATAGATCAAAACTAATGTGTACGTATTTATACATATGTAAATTAAAACCCATCTCACCACGGAAAAATTATCCAGATAAAACATAACATGTATAATCTGTGACGAAATGGTTGCAAGCGATACAAAGGACGTCATCAACTATTTCATATTTAACTCATAGCAATAAATGAATTGAGAAAAAATCCTTGTTTTAAAGAGAGAGTTATCAGTTGTTATTTTTCCTTTCCTTTATGTTAATAAGAACGTAAATAATGGAAAATTATATATAAAAATTGTAATTACTGATGTAATTTTTAAAATAGTTTATTTCCTAAAACTGCGAATTTTGACATTTCCTCCCTGTTTCCCGCTCCCTTGACTGTACTGATAGGCAGAAGTTTAAATGTGATGCAAACAGACCTCTCGCTACTAAACTCCTCCAAATCTTCTGTTAGATATCATTCCAAAAGGTAACATGCTACGTCAAAGTGTGAAACACACACACACACACACACACACATATATAGATGTATATACATATAGAAATCAATAAAAAAAGAGAATGACGATATAAAACTATATACTAATATCTCTCTCTCTCTCTCTCTCTCTCTCTCTCTCTATATATATATATATATATATATATATATATAGAGAGAGAGAGAGAGAGAGAGAGAGAGAGAGAGCGAGAGAGAGAGCGAGAGAGATAGATTCATTTATTCAATAAGGGTATGCTTCAATTAGGGGTGTTCAGTAATTGGGAACTCTTTATGCCATGGTATTTCAAAGCTTAATGCACCTCATCAGAAAAGGAGAAAAGATGCTAGGTACCAAAATAGCGACGCGACGTCTAGCGATAGTTATGCTGGTGCAAAAATAATGTTTTTTGACGTTCAAATTCAAAAGATCATAAATCCTTTCATAATAAATTTTATTAATCGAAATAAGAACCATTAGAATCCACTCATTTTTGCAAAACGAAAAACAAGTTTATTTATCCTCTTAGCATAGAAATCCAGAGTTCTGGAAGCGATGAAGTCATTGAAAGCCGATTCGTCATCATTTCGACTTTTGAAGCATTTTTCGCGCAGGAAATTGTCGAGATGCTTGAAAAAGTGATAGTCGGTGGGGAGATATCTGGTGAATATGGCCCATGAGGAAGAGTCTCGTAGCCCAATTCGTTCAGCGTCTGAGTGTTAGTTGAACAACATGCGTGCGAGCGTTGTCATGAAGGAGAATTGACCTCTCCATATTGCCAACTCTCGGGTACATACGTTGATGCTTCTGGTGTATTTTGTTAATTTGTCGGTAGTACTTCTCCGCCGTAATGGTTTCGCCCGGATTCAAGAAACTGTGATGGATCAGGTCGGCTGCAGACCACCAACAGTCACCATAACCTTTTTTGTGTGCAATTTCCGTTTCGGTTAGTATTGTAGAGCTTCTCCGGCATCCAAACACTATACTAACCGTTGGGGTTGTCGTAGATAATGCACTGCTCACCATAAGTCTCAATCCTCTCCAAAAATGGGTCGTTTTTTTTTTTGCGCAGAAAACACCTCAAAACGACATTTTTTTTATTATCGTTCAACTTATTCGACACCCATTTATCCAACTTTTTTTACTTCCTTATTTGCTTTAAATGGCGAACGACTCTTGAGTGGCTGACCTCGATTTCAACAGCAACTTCTCATGTGGTTTCGCGAGGATCGGTTTCAATTAAGGCTTTCAAATGTTCAGTATCAACCGCAGTCGGCCGGCTGCGACCGTTTCATTTTCGAAGCTCTCGTCAACATTTCGAAATTTCTTGAACCACCGTTGTGCCACACGTTCGTTAGTGGTTCCTGGCCCAACGTATCATTGATATCACGAGCTGTCTCGGCAGCGTTCGGCTTAGTTTAAATTAAAACAAGAAAATCGTGCGGATTTTAATTTCATCTATGCTGTCGAAAAGCCTGCAAAAAATGAATGAAAAGATTGAGAACGGAAATGAATATCAGGATTCGATAGAGCGAAAAACGCGCTTCAAAATGATATATAACATGGCTATATATATTAATGAATTATTAGGTTGATGCAAAAATAATGTCGTTTTTTGACGTTCAATTTCATGTAAAACACATTATTTTTGCATAAAACTAATAATTCAGAAATTATATAGAAAATAACATATGTGAGAAAATGATATTGTTTTTGAAATAACCTAATATATTAGGAGTGAAATAAAGTATTGAGGCTGTTTGGGGGAGCTCAATTGATCTCTTTGAGACAGTACGAGTATAGTTTTTATTATATAATGCAGGTGGATATATAGCATATCTGTCATTAAGGCTTAGATAATATGTGAGATTAAACTCTCGGAGAACATACAGGGTAAGTTAATTAGAAGAAGCATATTAGTATATATATATATATATATATATATATATATATATATATATATATATGTGCATATATATATATTCTCTCTCTCTTCTTCTTCTTTACTGATTTTTTAAATTACACTTTGTTCTCGGCAACCGTGTTAAAAGCATATCTTATTTTTCTTTTATTATTATTGGAATTTTTTCCCCTTTTCCTTGTACATATTTGTGAATTATTCCACGGATTTCGGCCTTTTGGATTATTTTGGACCCTCTTCCAATTACGCGATTTCCTTGGGTTTTACTCGTACGAATGGAAAATTAAATTAACCTTCTTGGACTTACATTTTTGGATTTTACCGTCATTGGATATTTTACCTTTCACCTGACTATCCATTCACGTGAAATCACCTTTTTCTTCACCACATTCCCTCTGCTTCACTTTTTGTTATCAAGTAAGATCTTTGACTTACTTGCAGTTTTTTCAAATACTTTTCTATGCAAAATCCGATCCCGCATTTTGCTAATTCCTACCCTCTGATGGAAAGGAAAGTATTTCTTCGAAACTCCGCGGATTAAGGACTATCCACTTATTAAGCGTTTCCTTTTCAGATTAAAAATGTTTTAACTCTTTTTCAAAGTGTTTTAAACATGTTTTATTAACTATTTGCTATATATATATATATATATATATATATATATATATATATATATATATATATGTGTGTGTGTGTGTGTGTGTGTGTGTGTGTGTGTGTGTGTGTGTGTGTGTAAATATATCACCGCGTGGTGATACGCAAATATTTATAATTTTCCGATTTGTGTAAAAATGTATATATGAATGAATGTAAATTAATAGAAAATATGCATAAATAACGATATGTGTTATATATTCTTTTGCATAAATGTATGGATTGAAAGTGAAATATTAAAGATCTTTAGTTATTAATACAGTAGTTGTCTTTCATCTCATTCCTCTTAAGATTTTATCCCCAACAATCGATATATTTTCGCTATTTTACTAAATGGCGAAGATAAATAGATCTTTTAGAGATTGAATAAATTTAGCAAAAACTATTTTTCGCTATTTAAGAAAACAGAATCCGAAGTGATAACGTAAGTTTACACGATTTGTCATCATTATCGAAAAAGAAAACAAGATCTTAAGATTACGACAAGAGACTATTAACAATAAACCTGTAGGAAACACTATATTTCTGTTGTGCTTTAAAAGATGACGACTATCACTGATGCCTAGAAAATATAATTGTATCTATTTATTGTCTGTCTTTAGTAAGAGTTACGGTTACAAGAAACGTAGGAATTGTCAGAGGATGATCTCTCGACACCTCTCGTACAAGACACCGTAGATCTCTACTAAACCGGATGTATATGACACTTTGCACCTCCATGAATACATCGTGCGCTTTTCTAGTGACTAGTTCATTTCCGTCTGCAAACAAGCGTGTTTCTGCATAAAATTCACAAACATTTAATTTTTCAGAGATATGAGTTTTCGCCTTCAAGCCCAGTGCGTGGCTATATGAGCAAGCAGTGATATTCCTTATAAATGTCATTCTTCGTATACCAAAATCTTTGTCTGTCTCTGTCTCTGTTTGTCACTCTCTCTCTCTCTCTCTCTCTCTCTCTCTCTCTCTCTCTCTCTCTCTATATATATATATATATATATATATATATATATATATATATATATATATAGGGAGAGAGAGAGTGAGATAGATAGATAGATAGAAAGATAGATAGAGAGAGAGAGAGAGATCATTCTATAGAGGTATATGATAACATCTAAAATTTTATTTTAAGTTTTAGTCTGAGAGAGTCATCGAGAGTGCATTTTATTTATACGCCATAACGTATCTAAATGCACAAACAAAAACTCCATCCAAGAAAAATCCAAAAAGGAAACATTTTTACGTATAACAGTCCTATAGTCTTTTACATAAAAATTACCCTGTGAAATAAAAATAGGACCAAAATAAATCTGCACAAAAAAAAAAAAACGAAAAAAAAATACATTTTTTCTTTGCGCACTAAACAATTTGTAATGGAAATTCTTTACGAAAAAATCGGTACTTAACACATCGGACTTGATTAAATATTAAAATGAGCATTCTCGATGAAAAGGAACTCAGTTCATTGATTCAAATTTTCCAGATTTGTTTTGTTACTTTCTTTTCACATTAAATGGGCAATTTAACCTTTTTTTTTTGCGATCGCATATTATTTAGGTAATTCGGTTTTCTCTTGTATAAGTCATTCGTGTTTACTGGTTCATTATTAAGCTAAGCTTGTTTAGTATCATAGTTCTCTATTTTCATATCTCTATCACTCTCTCTTTCTATCTCATCTCATCGATCTCTCCTATCTTTTAGAGTGGCTTAATTATTATTATTATTATTATTAGTAGTAGTAGTAGTAGTAGTAGTATTTATATCACTATTATTATTAATAATATCACCATTATTATTATTATTATTATTATTATTATTATCGTTGTTGTTGTTGTTACTGCTTCTGTCACTGTTGTGGTTGTTGTGGCTGTTGTTATATATTTTGATTATTTGAAGGGGATTATTCAAAGAGTAGAGAGAAAAATAAGCAAGTTTGAAATTCTTTCCAGTCACGCTTATGGAAAAAGCGATCCGAATTGCAAACGAATGAAGCAAAAAAAAAAAAAAAATGTGCTAGCGAGTGGCAACCATTTTGTAAAAAATGATTCCCGGGCCCCAAAAAAAACCCCAACAAAACAAAAAGCAAATATCTCCTCCAAAAAAAAACAAGTTCATTTAGACATTTTTAGAGTGGATATACCAAGAGAAAATTGATTTGGTCAGGGGTAAATGTGTATAGGTATGCAAGACTTGACATACAAGAATCAAATTTTAGATGAAGTCAGGACAAAAGTAAGGTCATAAAAGTACACACACGTATATATATATATATATATATATATATATATATATATATATATATATATATGCACACACAAAAACGTACACACACGCACACACATACATATATATACAACATAATGACAAACATTTTTAACGTTCTTGTCCACATACGCAAGTGTTTTCCTTTTTCATAAATCATCAGTGTTGCATATGACTATTTCGTCAGTCTACTAAGTCGAAACCCAAAATTAAAAACATATTTAATTTACAAGTCTCAACATCCAACAACCACCGGGAAAAGATTACTTATGTCAATGCATAGGTATACGGAATAATCACGTTGATACACCGGTTCCCGTTAGATCACCGAAGTTAAGCAACGTTGAGCCTGGCTTGTAACAGATGGGTAACCATTTGGGAATTCTAGGCGTTGTATGTGCTTTCCGCTTATCTCGGCATTGTTTCCAGTCTTTCTGAACCCCAACTTGCCACTGGCATTCAACAATGTCAACTCAGGAGAGGTGTGGTTGGAGATTGCGCAACTCGTGCTACAAAATTTTCACGCGCTGGCATCCTTACAGTGGGTATCCACAGTCTGTCAAGACTGAAGGTAGCCTATTAGGTACATACATCAGGCATTTAAATTATATATATATATATATATATATATATATATATATATATATATATATATATATATATATATATATATATATTTAAATAAGGGGTTAGTCACCAACAATGTGTATTTTTTAACATTATTTTATTATTCCGTGTCTTGGTTTTTCATTGAGAATTATGTTTGGATCATTGTAATAATGTTTTTAGGTCATTGAAATCGTTTTTACGCGCGTTTCAGACGGTCTGTGATGCGTCCTCGTCAGAAATTATTTTCAAATTTGAAATATATATATATAGAATTATGTTTGGATCATTGTAATAATGTTTTTAAGTCATTGAAATCGTTTTTACGCGCGTAAAAACGATTTCAATGACTTAAAAACATTATTACAATGATCCAAACATAATTCTCAATGAAAAACCAAGACACGGAATAATAAAATAATGTTAAAAATACACATTGTTGGTGACTACTCCCTTATTTAAATATACATCTTTCTTTCGTTGGAATTTCTTAACCCATTTTATATATATATATATATATGTGTGTGTGTGTGTATATATATATATGTGTATATATATATATATACATAGTTCAGATCACTTTTATTAAGAATCTATTTTCAAAGCAAAGAGGAAGATCAATCTTTGTAAACATTTTAATATTGTTATACAGACATGCCCGCATATATGTATATTAATTATAATTATCTGATTGCTATTAAGTTACACCGTTTCAAAAGATAAATAAATGATGATTCAAAAATTTGCCAAGTCATCTGATTCTCACCCTTCGAATCACTCTTCTTTTATTTATATCTAAAAAAATCAATGCGAGGTGCTTTAAATAAGTTTCCAGTTTGTTTTTGTACATACATTTAAACTTGGCATAGACTTTTGAAAATTCAGTATGTTATTGTTACATATATTATGAGATAACTGACCATTTTTTATGATTAGAAAATGAAATGAACAGGTACAGCAGGAATTGGAATACTAAAGGCTGTCTTGTCACAGTTGGTGAATTTCAAAAATTCTATCTGGACGTGAGGACAATGTAGAAGACCGATTTGCAATAAAATCAGAAAATGGAAAAATGTCACATAAACGTATGGAATGCTTCAGACTGCTTTTGGCCTATCTTATATGAATCGAGCATAAGTTTTTGAGTGGCATAAGATATTAAAAAGAAAGGCAGGAAGTCTGTGAGAGATGGTAAGAGATGTTTGAGGATAAGGAAGTCAGAGCACCGGAGTTGATTGGCCAAATAAATAATTTTATGGATAAGGACGGTCGTGCGTCTATAGAGAGAGTAAGTGCACAATTTGATGTCAGTGTAGGAACTGTGCACAAAATTATTCGCAAGAAACTGAAGATGCAGACTATTTACGCGAATGAATCAGTCCACAAATCCATGCTTGTCACAGAGTATTTGACCAAGATGGGCATCAAGACAGTTCGTCACACTCCCTATAGTCCAGGCTTTCCTCTCTGTGACTTTTGGTCATTTCCTCAGCTCAAAGAAAACCTTCGAGGCTGTAGTTAATAGACACTTGAGGAAATAAAAGAGGGTGTGTCGAGGATCAATTACACGCTCATACCAGAATATTTCTAGGGGCACTTTCAAAAGCTTTTGGAATGATACGACAAATGCATTGCAGCCGTAGGAGATTAATTCGGAAGGGGACTATAGTTTCATGTGTTTACTAACGAAAAAGTATGGAGAATTCTTGAAGGCAACTCGTATTTCCCTGATAATACCTCGGGATAGCCTTAGAATCTTGTTTTGAAAACAAAATTTAGAAAATGATAAAGCATGCCATCTCACGTTATCACTTCAGATATGGTTTTCTTAAATAACAAAAAAAATATTTGCTGCTAAGATTTATTGAAGTAAAATGGTGCAAATGAATAGATAATTAAGAGATTGAATCTTAACAACATGACATAAAAATTACGGTATCCATTTTTTTTCAGATACTACTGAGGTGATCTAACCGAAATATTGCATGAAAATTTGTTATGAACAAAATATTATGCAGCGAACAAAATATTATGCTGTTCGTCTACGTATATTTAGAGATATATAGGATTTAATAGGAATTAGTATTAAAGTTTTACGTTTGTTCGGAAAATACTCGGGCTACCTGGCTTGAATTTTGTATAGACTTCTGGTATAATGAGGTGTAGCGAACTAAGTATTATGTTATCCGATGTACAGTACGAGATTGGAAAAGATTAATATATATTATTTTGTAAAAATGAGTACGAATTTAATCATATTCCACCATGAGTTTTTAATAAAATATTCATGTCGTCCGGTTTTAAAATGCTAATATATATATATATATATATATATATATATATATATATATATATGTGTGTGTGTGTGTGTGTGTGTGTGTGTGTGTGTGTGTGTGTGTGTGTGTGTGTGTACATTTTCCTAAATTATAACTCTGTCAATTTTCAGTCTACAGACTCGAAATTTGATATACAAGGTATGGAGATTTGGGAAAATCTTTGTAATCCGTTTTCGGCCAGCAAATTTTGCTGTGAATGGGGTCACGGTTCAACGATTTGCCCTTTGAGAACTCTACAAAACTCATCCGCCAATTTTGGGTATAAACAATTGAAAATTTAGATATAAATTCCTTGGACATGGATCTAACTTAATAACTCGAATTCAGCCCAAAACAATATATGTTAAGGGGTCATAATAGGGGTCAACGTTAAAAAAAATTGGCTTCTGCGGTGTCTACCAGCTTACTCAGTCAATTTCTGGTCTAAACATTTGAAATCTTAGATAAAAGGTATTCAGAGATAGGGCAAGTGTTTTAATCGGTTTGGGTCGAAAATTTGAGCTATCAATATATAAATGTATGTATGTATGTTTGCATGTCTGTCGAAAACTTTCGACTCTTCAGACGAAAAATACCGAAGAATAGGCTAAAAACATTAATTTCTTCATTCTAACCTGGGCACTTTTCTAAAGGGAGGGCTCGCTTTTTTCACCGATATTTTCAAAAGTCATCCCCTCTTTTCGATTCTCTAGCCTTAATATAAACCTACGTCACATCAGGTTTGGCGGTGATCGTAACATTAAAGACGTCACGTTTTTCCCCGTTCTTTTCCTCCTTCGGTCACGGGTTCGAGCCTGACTTCCTACTACAATTTTTTTTTTTTTGCTCAACATACACATCCAAACACCCGGAAACCGCCAGGCCCTGAGGCTATATATATATATATATATATATATATATATATATATATATATATATATATATATATATATATATATACATACATATATATATGTATATATATATATATATATATATATATATGTGTGTGTGCGTGTGTGTGTGTGTGTGTGTGTATGTGTGTGTATCAGCTAGTTTCTTTGCACTACTCTTCTCATCTTAATTTTATTTTCACAACATTTTTGAATCGAGAATAGTACGGAATTTCGAATGCAGACCTTAAATATTCTACAGGAATAGCATGCTCTCTTTCCGTAATCTACGACAGTAATTCGCATTTGTGTTTATTCGGTCACTCATACAGACGACTGATTCTTTAACCTTCAGACGAATATCACTTTTACAATTGAACTTTTCAAGTACTCTTACAACTGCGCCGCCCGTCTTTGCAGAAAATGGGAATACGAAGTTTTAGAAGCCCCTAACCTATTTTTTAGATGTAAATAACACTATCCATTATTTCAAATAATTACTATATATATATATATATATATATATATATATATATATATATATATCCGTACAGAGGCGGCAAAACAAAAGTCCGCACTTGTATTTTTTTCAAATAATTGGAAATTTACGCTACAATTAAGGTAACTGTTAAAACAAAATATACCTCATTTGATGGGCCTTTTATTCTTCTATAATTTTACCTGTTTATATTTGACTTTTTATTTAAATATTCTAGTGTTCACGTCAATTTAAAAAAATAACTTCAAATTAAGGAGGCAAAAAGAAAGTCCGCACAATGGAACATTGTTATTTAAATGTAACTTTAGGACATTAATATAACACAAATACAACGGGAACACAATGAACTAGTTAATTTTGAGTAGCATGGCCCTTCTGCAATTTTACAGCCTGCAATCTTTTCGAAATTCCTTGAATAAAACTCCGGGAAAAGAGTATTCCACTTTTCTATAATTTTTGTCCAAATTTTTTACAAATTTGAAAATGTATCATTATGTAGCCGTTGCTTGATGTAATGCTATACGTTTTCGATAAGATTGAGGTCTGGAGATTGTGCAGGCCAATTCAAACACGGAATATAATGCTCTTCCATGGACCTTTTGACATTGCCAGCTGTGTGAATGGGAGCATTATCCTGCATGAAGATGGGATTATCATCCAAATTTCGACCAAAGAAGGGTAGAAAATGTTCAGTGAACATATTAATGTACTTGGTTGAATTAATTCGACCTTACCGCGTTGAAACTGAGCACCTAGGATTAAATTCTTCGTCTTTCCTCCGACAGACGTGCTGTCTACCATCACTGCCTACCCCATTGAACTTTCTTTCGTCGCTAAAAAGCACTTTTGACCAATATGAAGAGTCATGATTTTCATTGCAGACGGCGCTTTCTGTTCTTTACAGAAATCATTGGCTTGCGTCTTGCAACATATCCCCGCAAATTAAATTCCTTTAATCTGTTCTTGACAGTAGAAAGAGAGCATTTTTTAACAAGATTGTACTGTTGTTGGATTAGGGGAGCCGTTTCAAATCTTTTTCTTAGACTGCGGATCTTGATAGCATTGTCTTCCTTGTTAGAAGTAACTCTAGTACGACCAGATTTACGGGCATCACGAACACTGCCGGTGTTGTGGTGCCCCTGCATAGTCTTTCGTGCCGTTTTCTCATCACATTTCAATCTGTGGCCGATTGCTTGATTGGATAAACCAGAACTGTGGAGATTAATGAGCTGCTGACGATCACTAAGAGAAAGTCGGGGAATATGGACTAAATGTTACGTTGTATAACCTGTAACAACAATTAGGATTAGAGATGCTTTGCTGCCTGTTGGTGGATATTTTAAACTGATTTAGGGGCGATAATTTAAACTGTTTTAAGGAAATTTGTTGCTGCAGACTTTCTTTTTGCCTCCCCAATTTGAAGTTATTTTTTAAAAATTAACGTGAACACTAGAATATTTCAATTAAATGTCAAATATATACAGGTAAAATTATAGAGTAACAAAAAGGTGAATTAAATTAGGTATAGGTTTTTAAAACAGTTACATTAAATTTAGGTAAAATTTGCAGTTTTTGAAAAAACTTACAACTGCGGACTTTCTTTTTGCCGGCACTATATATATATGCATATATATATATATATATATATGTGTGTGTGTGTGTGAGTTTTATTTTTTATTATCGCTTATATATATATATATATATATATATATATATATATATATATATATATATATATATATATATATATGCCCGAGGCATATTTAAGCAATTAAGCGAAGCCCACTATTAATTTGTTTGTAAATAAATTTATGGTTTGAGCACTGTAAGCGACCGCCGGGTGTGGATTTAATACACACTCGAGGAGAAATATTTGAAGAACTGATTCGTGGCCCGATTGTCAACTCGACGGTTGTAGGTTCGATCTATGGCTGGGGAAAGGTGTACGCCTAGCCGCACTGATAAGTTGTGATACAATGGAACAGTACTGTATATGGATGACAAATATATATATATATATATATATATATATATATATATATATATATATACTCGCCTCTCTCTCTTTCTCTCTCTCTCTCTCTCTCTCTCTCTCTATATATATATATATATATGTACTCTCCTGTCAATTTCGATGTATAGGGTTTTGCTACAACAACTAAGTTGTTCAGAAATCCACACAGATGATTTGTTTTTAGTGGTGAAAGCTTTGTCTAGAACCAACCACACTTTTTGTATTGCTGTTAATTTTTGTCGGTGCAGATTACTGCCACAAAGCAGAAAATACAGCCAGCACTAGATTGGTGACCATTTGGGAAGCCTAGGTGCGGAGGTTACCGCGCCAAGTTGCAGACAGTTCCAGGTTGGTAACTGGAGGCCCATTAATTCATTGGGAGACATGCACCCCCAGTCTTTGTTAAGACATGCATCTAGGAGAAGGCCCATCTGATGTAAAAACTTGTGGTCTCTCTCCCTCCCCTTATCTCTCTCCCTTTCTCTCTCTCTTTATATATATATATATATATATATATATATATATATATATATATATAAAATATTCCCGCTAACACATATATATATATACGTGTAAATAACAGCATTCTGTGTTCTTTGATACATTTTTCTTCTTGAAATTTTATTTTTTCTTCATTCTCTCTTCTTGTCTTACTATTCTTCATGCATTGGAAACATCCTGTCGTTTTCTTCTTTTGCCTTTTCAAACCTGTCGAATCGAGATCCCCCGTCCACTGCACCGTCGCAACAATCTACAACTTAACCCCGTCCTCATTGGTCGGTTCCCATTTATTCGGTGGCTGTCTGTTGAATTCAATAAAAAAACTGTCGATTGTCGCTAGACTTTTATTATTATTATTTTTTTGCCCTTTTACAATGGCCTCTCGCTCATCTGTCTTACAGAAGCAGATCACATCCTTTTGCCGCGGCAAAGATCCTTATTCACGCATGCGCACAGCGACCTGTAGTCAAGATGCAATCGAGAATGGCTCGAATGTTTCGCGCCGACTTAAGAAACATCGCGATGCAAGTGTTGCTTGATCAGGTTAAATAGAAGACGACAAGCGAACCGGAAGAAAAGAAAAAAAAAAAAAAACATTAAAGGCGACTTACCTCTTATGTGTATATGTGTATTGATAGGCTGTACTGAAAGATAATATATTCCAAAGAAGTGATACATGTGTGTATGTGCGTATGTGTACCTGTCATAAATACACGTGTTTTATAATTAGCGGAAGCTCACTAAACATCTTATCAGAGATAAGTATGTGTTCTCTGGAAAAAAAACAAACATTTGCAGATTTTATTAAAATATGAGAATTCTTAACCAGAATAGTATTTAATATAAAATATTAAAAAATAATACTTAACATTATATATATATATATATATATATATATATATATATATATATATATATATATATATATATATATATCATGATAAAGAATCCTCATTATTTTCATACAATTTTATTCTCAATGCTCTTTTAGCAAATTTAAATATTTCCTTAAAAATTTTGTCTGGAAACTGATTCTAAAAATGTTTCTGCTTGCAATCTTTAACATTTTCAAATTTATGCTAATTAGTAATTTGTTACTTTGGTGATTTTATATTAATGACGATAAGAGCTTATCGTAAGCATACATTCGTTTAAGACTCATTTTGTATATTTATTGTGAAAACTCGATGATTTTAGAAATTTTGTAAATGTTTCCATTTAATTTTCATTATTACATTTCTTATTATTATATACATTTCTCTCTCTCTCTCTCTCTCTCTCTCTCTCTCTCTATATATATATATATATATATATATATATATATATATATATATAAGCATATGCACATGCGCATATGAAATTGAATCGAAACTCTGTAAATTAAATTGTTTTCATTGCGAGATAACTTAATTGTTCGAGTAATTATGACTTTATTTTTTTAGTATTTTTATACTGAAAATATTTTTTCAGTTTCCGAAATGCAAAGGTTACATAGTTTTCGACTTGTTAATTCAAAATTAGTGACTCTTTACCAATAAAAGCAGAAATGGTATCTAACTTTAGTTTTGTAATTAGAATTATTATTTCAATAACCTTTATTATTTGTTCATATTATTAGACTGTTATTACACCTAATCTTTCTAATTAGTATTCTATACGATTTCAAGTTCGAATTAACTATAATTATAAAAGGTTTCAAATATATATAATTATATATAATTATATAAGATATCTAATTCTAATTGTTAAAGATATCGCTTGTTTATTATTAATGTTTTCATTTAGTTAGAATATTTATAATTTGAAATGCGTACACTAATTAACCTCGAGGTAGTGTCAGAATAGCTGTAGGATTGTTAAGTCGTATGGATTCTATTATTAGTATGAAGGTTTATATTAATGTAAGCGGCGGGAGAACCAGTTTAGTTCTGATTTGTACTGGTTGGGTTTATAGAATGAATAATCAAGAGAGCGAGATATTGCTATTATGAGAAATATAAGGTGAACTGTTCTTATTTATGGATGAAATATCTTGTACATTTATAGGAGCTGAATTTTTTAATGTTTCATTGATGATGGAGTCGCATACGTGAATGAGTAATTTGGTTTATTAGAGAAGCGCTGATATGTTTTCTTACGATACATAAATATATAACACATTTATGGAAGGATTCATTTTAAGGGAGGATCGTTGTTTCTTTTGCCAGTTGCACTTAGCCTCACGAGATATAAGGATAGAGGATTGTTGAGGTGGTTTAATTTTCTCATTATTTGATATGATTATTGTCTGTCAGATTTGACATAGTAGAGTAAGAAATCTTAATCGAACTTTTATTATTAAATGACAGATTTTTTTAACAATCTTAAAAAATTCCTAAGGTATTTTAGTTTTTACATCTGTGCTTGAAAGAGGATTGAACCAGATGTTTTTCTTTCGTCTCAAACGGTTTCATGGGATTGAGTGATTGTGATATGTTTGTTGGTTGAGATTATATTGCTTGCGGTTAGTAGTATTGTTATTTTTTAGAAGGATTTGTTACATTTGTTTTACTTGCGGAATTTAAGTTTCTACTAGGGGTTGTTGTGGTTGTTTTTTTAATTTTACATTATACTTTTAATTTTGTAAAGCATTGTTAAATATAGAGTTTGGATCGAACTTTTTTATCAGCAGGAAGATTGGATATTCTACTTGAGATGAAAGTACTACAGAATTTATAATTGTATTCGGGTGATTGTAAAAATTCTGAACATAGAAAAACTTGAAGTTAGATTTGTGGTAGGGCTGTAAGATTCGAAGTTTAAGAATAGTAAGACATCTTAAATATAGGTTTTCTCATCAGGTTCTATAACTATTGAAAAGGCCGAAATCATTAAAGTAGGTGGGAAGTTTCTTAATAGTTTCATATATTCTCTTGCTCTAAGTGGGGCTTTGTTTCTATAAAGAACCTCCTTGGGCAGATTTAAATTCACGATTAAGTTCCTTCAATAGAAATAATACTAGTAATACAATGTATGTTATATCGGCTTAGTCTGGACCCGTAATGATATCAAAGTTATTACAAGTATCTTTCCCGTCTAATGCTTATTATTCAGTTGTATCAGAGAACGTCTAGCTAAGAAAATCATCATAGTTTCTAGATCAGTGAAGTCAGAATTTCTTTTTGCGAATGTTAAGACTTTTTTTAAGAGGATCGGGAATATTAATAGTCATACGTGTCAAATGTTAAAGAGCTTGATCTCTACTTATCCTTAATATTCAGGAACGAATATATTAAATAGGAGATTAATTTTTCTTTATTAAGTGAATGATCCTTACTTACTGAACTTAAATCAGAGAGTAGATTGTCATAGATATTTCGGGTGCTTGGACTTAATATTTAAACGACATTCTGAATATTTATTTATTGAGTTTTTAACTTCCATATTCATATTATCTAATAATGGATGGGAAAAGTGTCATTCGAGGTCATGTAAGATTTGAAACTTGTCAGCAAGTACGAAAATATGGGATTTCTTTTTTTAATTGATTTGCAAAGTTATTGGCATTTCTGGTAATTGGGCTGTAACAGAGTTTATGATTTTTTTTAAATTCGATTCTCATAATTAGATTTATAATCAAATTTTCGAAATGATCCAAGTGTAGGTTATGCTTAGGTAGGGATATAGTTTTATTCCGTACAATATATATATATATATATATATATATATATATATATATATATATATATATATATATATATTGTGTACAGAAAGTTGTTAGATGAGACAAATCATCGGTACCGTCAGTTTCAAGCCGGATAATAAGGACCGTTTAAGGTATCCTTATCAAGCTCTCTTCAGCCAATATTCGTCTATTTTATAACCGGAAGTGTGATATATATATATAAACCTTGCGAGTTCACGTTTAACTCTCGTTTTGTGAAATCCCCCGCCGCGTTTATTTATCGGATGATAATGATTTCATTAACTTTAAACTTGAATTATTTAAAATTTAAATCAAATTTCGAAAAAAGTTTTTCCCTTATATAAATCGATTTTAATTTGAACCCAAATTAATTTTAAAATTCAATTTTTCTTATGTATAAAAAAACCTTAAAATTTATATTGGTATCGGTTAAAAACTTTAAATTTCGTTTAATTATATCGAATTACGTTTAAAAATTTCTAAAATACGTTCAATTTTTTTTTTTAATTTTAATCTTTCGTTTAATTAGATCGAATAACGTTAAAAATTTTCGAAATACGTTTAAAAATTTTATAAAAATTTTAGAAAAAAAACAAATCTTTCAAGGTTTGGGGAAGTGAGTATTTATTTATCCTAAGTGATTTTCCTAGTATATTAACATTATTATATTTTTCTATGGGTTTAAATTTGAAATAGATTGTAAATTACATTTATAAAGTATGATTTTTTTTAATTATATATAATACATTAATTTAAAATCTATAATATAATTACAATTAAAATCCAAGTTTACCGACTAATCATTTTAGTATTTAAAATTTTTTTTCTATTACATATATATATATATATATATATATATATATATATATATATGTATATATATATATATATATATATATATAATCGACATCTAAGTTTTGTTCTTTTTATTGATCCAGTTTATTAAGAGCCCCTTCCTTCTGTGTATGCAATTTTTCAAAGCTTCACTCCTCACATTTAAACATTTTATTTTGGGGTCATGAATTGGCCGGAGGATGTAGTATTTTTCTGCATTACAGAGCGAGCATTTACTTAATTCCGGGGCGTATGCTAGTTTGTGCTCTATTTTTCTCCATTTTATGGAAAAAAGGTGTATTTTTTTCTTTAAGTTCCCACACCCGAGTAGCTAATGCTGTATTCATCCTTGTTTTAGCTCTAAAGGAGCTCATATGTGCGTAATATATTTGTTTAAATTGGCCTTTTGTCATACCTATATATTTTTCCGGTATATTTGTGGATTGGTCCGTTATTGTGGCCTCATAAACAAGGGATTCAGCTTTACAATTACCCTCCAATGGACAGGTATTTTTGGTCCTGCAAGAGCAGCCTGCGTTATCTATCTTTTTTGGTTCCTTGGATATGATCGACTTAATTGATGGAGCTGTTGAGTAACTAACTTTCACAGTGTTTCTATTAAAAATTTTATGCATATATATATATATATATATATATATATACATATATATATATATATATAAATTTTATGCATATATATATATATATAACTATTAATTTACTCACATAAAATTAATATACGAAAGTATAGATTTATGCGTAAACTTTTAGTATTTACTTCAAAAGTGTTCAATACGTAGGTAGAGCTAGTTAGTAATTTATAAAATATATATGGCGATTAAGCTACACTGAATATTCTGCGTTTCATCCACTCTAGGACTCTTCAGGCTTATGCGCATAAGGCTGAAGAGTCCTAGAGTTGATGAAACGCGGAATATTCAGTGTAGCTTAATCGCCATACATATTTTATAAATTACTATATATATATATATATATATATATAATATATATATTTGAATAACACAGAACGTATTGCCATTATTAATTGTTGAGAGTTTTGTCTTTTCTTCCTGTATTTTAAACATAAACCATTAAAGAAGAAAATTTCCAAAAGAAAACACAACATACACTTCTAAAGTATATTTCGTCTAAGCTCTAATTGTATGTTTAACAAACATAAATATAATAAAAGGGGTAAATAAATGGTGGCTTAAAAATACCTATGCGGACGTCTTTCAGCCAACCCTTTTGTTTTAAAAAATTATGTACCCAAAAAAGTCTTATTCTTTTCAGACTTGGTTATTAAGGTTTTTCTATTGACAACTATTTAAACTATTCTTTCTGTCAAAACATACTGAGCAATTATTAACACTACCTTTTCTTCCGTCACAATAATTGCTGGCTGCACTGATCTCTTTTTAGAACTATTGATGCTATCTTTTTTTTTAATTAAAACAGCTTGTGTTACCGGATTGTTTATAAATAACTATTCTGTACTTCCACCTAACAATTTAATGAATAAAAATATATCGCAAAACATGGATTTAACTTGAAAATACTAGTCGAACAATGTAATACTTAAAAAGGAGGTTTTACGTTCGACACCGGTATCGAGTAATTTAACCAGAAGTTTGTTTACATTTTGAAATCAACAATACGTCTCAAAAACTTTAAATAGGTAGGATTTAATCGAACTATTATTTCAAATGTAAAGATGTGAATAAAATTTGATTTTAATTAACCACGTATTTTACAAATAAAGAATAAAGCAGGATGAAGTTTTAAAATAATTATACGTATTTTATTTTATGATTTAAAAATAAAAACATTGTAAGTAAATTTTTTGGCACCGTGCTGAAATAATAATGTTATTATTTTAGAAGCCATTCTTTACATGGGGAGGAGAGGGTGTTTTGTATCTATTCTGTGCTTCCACTTTACAATTGAATAAAAAATTACCATTGAATAAAAATTACAATTGAATAAAAAAAATACAATTGAATAAAAAATTACAATTAAATAAAAAATAGATATCGTGAAAACTTGAAATGAACATGAGAAGACTCCCTATAAATAGCGAGGTACCAAAAACGCATACGCACATTTTATGACCATTTTTGAAGGAGATATTTTTTTAAAAAGAGACTACCACACTAATATTTTTAAAGAATATTTTTAATTAATTACTGTTGTTTTAAAAAAGTGAAATCGATTTTCTAAGTGTTCGTTTTCTACCTAACTGGCTAAGCTGTTAGTTTCTAAAAATAATTATACTGATAAAAATGTTTCATTTCATTAAAATTAAATATTATACATAAATTACGTCGAATGTACATGAATGTTTTTTCTATAATGACAAAGTTAATTGATAATTGGCTGATTTTGAATTTTATAGTTGTTTTTTTTTTGCAAATTAAAATGAATTCAAATCACCTTTTTTATAATGACAAAATGTATTGACAACTTGTTGATTTAAAATTTTTCAATCCATGGTTTTTCCTTTTAAAATTAAATAAACATCAGATCAGTTTACTTAATAATAATTTTATACAGAATTTAGTTACATATTTTGCCAATAATTTATTGATATAATTGGATAATTTGGCATTTTCTTTCTAATGTTTTATATGCATTTTATTTTATTTCTTCTGCCAAAAATTATAATCAATATAATAATATTTTTTTATAATGAAAAAAATTATAAATATTAAAAATTTTTAATAGTGCAAAAAATTACAATAAGGTCCATCTGATTGAGTGTAAATATATATACATACACACACACACACACACACACACACACACACACACACACACACACACATATATATATATATATATATATATATATATATATATATTAATTCTAGTATTTTTCTTTTTAAAGTTTAATGTTAATAGTTTCCGGTAAAATTTTCCGGATAAAAATTTTGTTGAATATTTTCTGTTGAGGCAGACGGAAATCTGGTTGTAAAAAATTCTGATGTCAATAAGATAAAAGAAATAAGAAGAATTAAATTAAAGTAAGATATAACTTGAATTGTGAACGTAGTAAATTTTCTGGATGTAATTTTTAACTTAATTTAACGACTATATGCATTTCATAAGAAAGAAAATGCAAACTGAACCTACATTAATCCACTATCTAACCATTTTAAATCTATAAAACAACATATCTGTAGATCTAATAGTAAAATAATGAGCAATAACTCCTTGACCAAAAACATATTGTACACCACACAACTTTTAACAATAAAACTCGAAAGGATTATAATTACAGAAACAAACAACTTTACTATATATAACCACTACCTGGAAATAATACACATAACGAAAAAAAAATTATTATCTCACGCACACACACAGACAAGTTTGAAAAAAGTATTCAGTGCTATCAGTTAGAATCGAAACCAAAACAAATATTTCTCGAGGGTTATTCCTTAGCTTCTGATCTATGTTCATATATATAGAAAATCTTTTAAACTAATATTGCAAAATATATAGATGCATATTTGCACATGCACAGAAATAACAGGTTTAGTAGACTTCATTTTGCCATGTTCATCCTGTTGTCAGGTGTTTTCACATGTATATAAACAAATCAAATCTATTACTTAGGTCAAAATTTCTAATATATCAAGTTTTAATCTGTGCATAAAAGATGACAGAAGAGTTTGGTAATCGTTTCTTTGACAGTCAGACAAGGCCACCTTATATATATATATATATATATATATATATATATATATATATATATATATATATATATATTATTCTTTATGTAAATATACTCATATCTTGCTACGATTGGCAGACTGTTTCAATCACATTTGATTTCAAGTTTAGACGGTTCTAGACATTTTCAAACTTGGAGGAGAGAAAACATGCTATGGCTGACATGAAGCAAAATTAAACTTTCTACTTACTTAAGATGAATACAAAAATTTAATTTGCTCTCTTTCATTGAGCACTATCAACGACCCTTGTTGAAATTCAAGTATTCCTAATTTTTTGATATCTTAATATATATATATATATATATATATATATATATATATATATATATATATATATATATATATATACACACCCGTACCTCTTATATATCAAGATTCAAGTTTGTGGAAAAAAAATTGACAGAGTAGTTTGATAGAGACAGACACTCTCACATGTTTACACACACGCACACACACACACGCACACACACACACACACACACACACACACACACACACACACTTCCCAATACAAATGTTTTTCGCCGAATAACATTAATTTTTATTAGAAATTAAAGGTTTTGAGCATGGACTTCTTGAAAATAATAAAACTTCTTTTAATCTTCGTGAAATCGTTTTTTCCTGGAAATTGTTTGTCGAGTTTCGGATGTAAAATCCCGGGATATCGAAGCCGCAGTTTTTAAGCGATCAGAACGAGATGATCGGGTGATTTTTCTATCCTGCCTTTCAGTTGTAATTTGGGGTCGGCCCGATGTTTTTTCTTTTCAATGGTAAACCTTTTTTCTAGTTTCAATAACCCGAAACACATCACTTTTACACCTGTTCAATATTTGATAGTTAATATGCCAGAAGAAAAAAAAATAGAGAAAGACTATCGCCTAAGTGCGTTAAAAGTACAATAAAATTTAAAGATGGTAGTATAATGGTATGGGGCATAATAACTTCAAAGGGAACTGGCCCCTTCGTAACGATTCATAGAAAAGTACATACCCGAATGTACAGAGTATTGATTAGAGAACATGTGGCTCATAATCCTTCCGATTCTGATATCTTTATGCAAGTAAAGTACGATAATTATTAGTCAAACTTGACACGGTCTTTAAAAATATATTCAAACCTACTTACTGTAACATAATATGAACGATTCGCGCATGGGCAGTCGTGAAAAATGTTGATAAATTTATAAAAATCTGATGACTCCCAAGTATCATTTTTTTTTAATTCTGACCCCTTAGCGGACCTTTTTGCCGGATGAAAACGAATTAAAAAATGTTCCTTATACATTAATATCTTATATATCAAATTTCAAGTCAATAGATCAAATATTCGCTGAATATAACGGTTGAGACGTGTTCTGATGCACACATATTTGTACTTATATATATATATATATATATATATATATTATTTTCAGAAGGCTTAGATTAGATAATTCATCAGTACCGTCGGTTACAAACCTGACAATAGGGAACCCTTTTAAGTCCCCCATATCAAAATCTCTTCCGCCGATCTATCTCATCTGTTTATTACCGGAAGTGGAAAGATACACATACATTACAGGATCTCGTGGAAATCTCCATTTTTTAAACTTAAATTTCAAATGAATAAAATTGTCCGTTTAATATTTTGTACACCAATGAAACATAAAATGAAAAAGAAAAGGAAACTAAAGAAAAAGAAAGGAAAAAGAAAAGCTGGCGTATACTTAAATGGTTCTGTTATTAATGATTATAATAAATGTAAACTATTTATCGCGTCACCTATGAAAAAATCTGCTTTTTTAATTCAACAAATTTGAATTTTTCTGGTCTTAAGCGAAACTGTTTTTATCCTAACTTATTCGTAAAGACAAGTGTTTAAAAGCACAATCAACTTAAAAAAAAATAAAAAGCTTTTAAAATTTGATATTTTCAAGCCTAATTCGAACGAATAATTATTTCATGTATATAATACTATATTTAACTTTATTCCTTTTCTAAATGTACTATGTAACACTTTCTTATATTCTCTGTCAAATCGCCTAATCTAATATGAGTTAAGCGTAATTTTTTATTAAATAGTCTGAACAAACTTATCTTATGTAAATGTAATTATAAATATCATAATTTATCTATGAAGACTAAATCATCATATTGGACGAATTTAAATTAAAATCAAATCTAAAATTTCAATTTAAAATAAAAATTAAAATATAAAATATAAAATTTATATTTAAAAACTTGAATATAATCCATGTTCCTGTAAATAACTTCTCTCTGCTGGAAGTAGTGTTCTAGAAGCGTGTGCACTTGGTTTCCTTGAACCATCTGGCATTATGTGTTCAATACACGCTCCTACACCGCATGAACTGGCGTCACTTGCCATTACGATATCCAATTTTGGATTGTAATGAGTTAAAAAGAGGTTGGAGATAAGCTTTTTCTTGATTTCATCAAAGACTTTCAAATATTTTTTTTTAATTTGGATGCATATATATATAGAAATATAGGAATATATTTTTAAGGTTTCGATTAATAGAGTGTACCATTTTTCCTTAGGTTACTGGAGAAAAAAGATAAAAGATCGATATAAAAATAGACAGAGAAGACGGTGATAAAGAAAGTATAAAACAATAGATATACATGTGTGTGTGTATGTGTGTGTGTGTAATATCTGGCTGTTAAAGGCAGTATACGTATACTATAAAAGAAAGCATCTTTACATTGACGTCGATTGTCAAAAAGGAAACTGTCAAAAACACTATCACGTTGTAGACAGAACGTGTTTCAAATATTATTCATTTTCACGGCAAATCAGATGACAATAAACATTCACACAATACCACCGAATGACTACATATGAACACGGATATTTTGCTCGTGTCTTCTACCAGAATGATATGAAGAATACTAGATGGATAAGATCTGTGGTGAATCTTAATGCTTGCGACATTTCTGCATCAACTATTATTAAATGAAGAAGAATCAGCGGCAGTGCTTGCAGCTTCATCGTTACAGTGTCATATTTAGCGATCTACACGTCTGCCTTTCCACACGTTCCAATCCGACGAATTGGTTTGCTCGCCTTGAGCTATACACTCTAACAAGAACAGTGCGCGGAGAATACGCTATGAATAAGCAACTGGGCCCTGCGGGCGAGTGTTGTGAAAGCGAGACAAAATGATGTCAAAGAGAAAGAGAGAGATAAAGAACGAAACGGTAAAGGGTAAAAAAAAGAAAGAAAAAGAAAAAAGGATAGTATGAAGAGAGATAAAGAAAGAAAGAGAGAAAGAGAAAGAAATGGAGAGAGAGAAAGTTTGTACGTGTGCATGTGATAGCAATAGTTTGTGTCTGTGTTTCTCTGTTCATTTACATTCTTCGAATTACTGTTCTCATCTGGAGTTTTATTTTCAGCTTATGCGACCTCCGACCTTTTATATATGTATTTCGTCGAATTGACTCTTAGCATAGTGAATAATGTACTTGGTTTAATCTAGTTGAAAGTTACACTTACAACTGGAGGTTGAAGGTTCAATCCTCAGTGCGCACGACACTCAAAATACAACTTCAAATTTCTTAGGATATCTTCACAGTCATGGCTGACGAAACAAGACCATGCTACTCCTAAGATTTAATAAATAGTTCGGTTCAAAATTATGTGCAGATTCACGACTTCGATAGAAAGATTCCCGAGTTCGACAAGACACATTTGCAGAAGATCTGAAATTATGTCGATTGAAACGTGAAAATGACTCAAGATTAGTAGTTTGAAGAATGCAAATTATAGATTTATTTATAATAGTTGACGGATATCTTTTATCATTAGAGCATATTGTCCTCAGCAAATATGCGCATCTAATGCACTAATTCATCAAGGAAGTCAACGACGAATAAAAAAAATAGTCACGTGATTGATCTTTAATTACTTGGATCTACGATAATAGGTAGCAACATGGATCTTTTTCTTGGCCCATGAAGGATTCAAATTATATTAACTGGATCTTTCAACTCTGGTGTTCCGTCGAATGAGAGGGGATGCCATCCAAGTCTTCAAATATTTGCATGGGGAATACAACGTGGACTATCGCAAAATGCTTCCTTTGAAACGAAATTGTGGAACACGTGGGCATTCCTTGTGTTTGGATGAGCAGCGACATCGCAAGGGGGGCATTTGGGATAATTCTTCTCCAAATGTGTAGTGAACGCGTGGACTCAGCTGCCAAAAGAAGTGGTATTTGCAGCGTCACTCAATACCTCCAAAGTCAGACTAGATAAACATTGGATGAATCACCCCCTTCACTTTGACTACAAATCTAGAGATGATGTGTACTAAGAGACAGTAAGTTTCTTTTCCCCCGTATATTGCAATGTTTTGTATTAATCTCCAGTAATTCCATACGAATAAATTTTAATGAGCACACTTGGATGACAGACCTTGTTATAAGCTTTGAATATATCAGATGCTACAGACCGAGCTTAAATAACCTTGTCCCGTGTATTGTAAACGCGTTCCAGATTGACCATTAGATTATCTGCAGTATAATACGGTAGCCTAAACCCGAAAAAAATTAACATTAACTGGATGGTGGATTATCGATATATTTATTACTGTTCTAAGGATTTTATCGGAAAGCAGAGGACTGGTGAAGTAATAATTTGTCAGGAAAATTCTTTCACCAGAATTCCCGAGAGGTAATTTTCCATATGTCAGATTTGAAAGATTAGGAGAGGCATTTGTTATAACGGTTGGAGAGTAGTGGAGCCAACTTAGCAGGAAATTTCTTCAAGTCTATAGTAAGGCGTAATAACGCAGTGGCAAGATATAGTGCACTATTTAAATGTTATTGGTTTCAGAGTTTTGGTAAATATTTAGAACCAAGCCTTAAGTTTACGTTAGATTCTGATGAAAGAAAGATTATACAACTTTCGATACACTTGCTGCGTATGAGAGATAATTCAGTCTTAAGGTCTGTATAGTTTATATGTTAAAAACTGTGAGTAAAAGGTTTTCTATATATGACCCGTGTGTTAATCATATTATGTTTTAGGTCCTACTTTTTTGTAGACATATACACATATGCCCAAAGAGTATTGTAGTTGTACGTATGTACATCCGTTGCGGAATTTGTATCTATTACCTACGTAATCAATAACGCATGTCGCAAACTGATGCTTTGAAAAATAAGTCATGTTAAAATACTTCCAAATTTATATATCCACATATCCATGTATGTCCGAGAGGCGTTTAAGGTACGTTGAAGTATGCGTTGGCAGTTGCGTTATAATAAATAATGCTGGGCCTACATCTTCTAGTGTGAAGTTAAAATAAAATACTTAAAAACCGGAAGTATACTGACTTATGGATACACACACATAGGACTATTACTACTCACATGTCTGAGCTCAGAAATCAATTTCATACCACTATGACATCCATTAATATCCGAGTTGTCATTTAATGTTCTCCCATACTTCTTAAAACTACAGCTTATAAAAGGAAGGAACACATTTTTCCTTCTCCCATGCTGATCACTTTACAATGTTATAGTCTTTATTTTTATGGAAAGTTTTCCTGATAATGCCTAATTAAAAGATAATAGTTCATCTCGTATGGCGAATTTGATTAAGCTGTTGACCTTGCCTTTCTCTCTGCTAGCGACGGCGAAATATATATCAGGTAATAGATATCCAAAGGCTAATCTACTTCGTTTAAAATCAATTTTTTAGTCATTTTTTCTATCTCCTGTCTCTACACACTTCCAACTCAGAATCACTGTCTTCTATGTCGATCCTATTTTCCTTAATGTTGTTTTTCACCCTCGTGTTTATACAGGAGACAATGGTCCCATGTTACCTGCTTTCTCAGACTCCTTTTTCCTGTTTACGCGCTAACGTTTTGTATGCAATTTAAATTATTAAAAAAGGTGCACGCACTATTATTATGTAATTTTTTTTACTGTCGTATAAGTAAATAATCCGTCAATATTTTATAGCTCTACAGTCCGTCGGCAAACACAAAATATCATGTAAAATTAATCGTCTCGTATTTTTCCAGAATTTCCTACATTCTGTAAAGACTTCCACTGTAATGCTTCCTTCCCTCAGCCCATTAGACTTCGGAATTTCTTCCTTATTTTCGGTCTCTTTTACTGTACTAAACTGCAGAAGTTTTAATGCAATGCAAACATAATCTGTTCACCGCCGCACACAATCCCAAATAGTACGCTCAAATGACAAGATTCCAATGTCTGGCGTAAAAAAAAGGTAAAATTATTTTTGGATTTCGACTTCACGACTGTGTAGATGTTTGTGACAATATTGCTTGCGATCTATATCATCTGAGGCGACATTTCATATCCGAGCCTCAGCGGAACGCGTGGAATTATTAAAATCTACAACTAATTGAGTAAATGTATGCGCGATCTTTGTCAATTTGAAACTCTTTTGGTTTGTGTAAACTCCAAACATTTTATGGCAATATGTTTGCTTGACCACATTGTAACTCCGAACTTCGATGAATGCAAACCACACATTATAGAATGTTATGTTACACCCGATCATATTTATGTATGATCAAAATCAGTAATGCATTTAGCAATTACTTGCTTAGACAACCACCGTCATCGTCGCTATGTTAAAAGTTCTCGATGTCACGTCATCAACACGCCAGTCATACTTATATATATATCTTACTATTATACGTCAAAGAAAATTCCAATAATTCAGCCTAAAATCGTTCCTCTCCCAACTCTATATCACATAAATACCATCTAATGATCTGGGTAAGCGTCCGATGTAAAAATAACAATGCAATGCTATAAACTGTATACACCACGTTGGTGCACATGCACGTATTTCTGAAAGGAAACGCCCTGGTCCATTAAGGTTAATTGTTGTCATTCGCGCTTTCATAATTAGCATTGGCTGTCTCTTGTTAATGTTTAACTATTATTAGAATGGAGTCAGATTAATGGATTTTTTCCACACCAGTTGCTAGTAATGTATAATATTTTTTAATATGAATAAAAAATATATAAATTTATTCCTGAAGAAAATCCAAAAATGATAAATAATTGCAGAAAATTCATGTTATATCATGATAGTGATGTATAACTTAAAAAGGACCGGAATATATAGTGTCGCAACAAAGTGGTATAATAGAGCTTTGTTAAGCGAGTCACCTGTCTCTAGGAACGATCTGTTTGCAAGTTAAGGTTATAATGACTTTCACCAAGTGTGGCCTGTGTTAAAACTCATACTAGTTTACTGTATCATTATTGACATAGGGTCCCGACTGTGTAACAGATGCTAAAATTAAAAGGAAATAAACAATGCACTTTTTTAAAATCGGTTTTGACATATAAATAAAAGTACAATTAAAAAACGTTACTGTTTTAAATATTATGATTTTCAATGAGGGCAGACAAAGAGATTAATAAAGATTTGTTTCTACAATATTAATCAACTCCCTGTTTTTCAACTGATGTTAGAATTGCAACAGGGACACTTTGATTATCGGTTCATGGGTATGAGATGTGGTCCTTAATGAGCTTCAGATACACCGGATCTCAGATTTTTATTTGGGATATGCTCAAAGATAATATCTATGAAAACAATCTTCCAACTAATTTCGTACATATACAAACACAAATTTAAAATCCCCAGCCTCTGATGAACCAACGCAAAATACTCCTGGAAGTGTGCGAAAAGAACTGAAGCATATTCCAAACAAGACAATCGTTGTAAGTGCGAAATCAATGATTAACGGTTATTGCGATATTGTAAAATTATTTGCAACAGTTAAAGGAGGCGGATTGAGGTATAAATTTGGATGTCTTGTAACAAACTTCAGTTTAATATGAACTTCTCATTGTCTTTATTTATTTATTTATTTATTTATAGTTTTTCTTTGTATCTCATCAATAAGTTGTATACTGCTTTCCATACCTGATCGAATGGTTAATTGTAGGCATATACCGATTCATACCATCTAAAAAATTCCAACAAAAACCTAACAGCCAGCCATAGTTCTCTCCAGAATCTGCTGCTGCCATCGCGCACAGAAATCATTTTTTCCATAGCTACCAACGTAATAGATGCACTGAGACTAAAGCTGCTTTAAGGAACGCCAGCAAGCACTGTAAAAGAGTAATATGTTCAGTCTGTTAAATCCAAAGTAGCTGATTAGCGGCTTGGTTCCCATCAGTTTTGGCAAATAACAAATAGGATCCTGAACAGAAGTGTGTATTCTATACCAACCATTATAAAACGACCTGAGGTCATCTCGTTAGCATCAGACAAGGCCAAACTATTTGCAAAGAACTTTGTAGCTAATTCTACACTATGCGACGAAGGCCATAAACTCCCCATATTTCCTCCTATAACACAGAACACACTAGGTAACACACAAATATATGTGCATGAGGTCGCCAAGCTAATCCAGAACCTTGATTCCAGTAAAGCAACTGGCCCTGGCGGCATCCCAGTGTTAAAAATGCTTCAACCAGAACTTGCTCCCATACTTACGAAACTGTTTAAGCGCTGCCTTAAGGAGAAGTGCTTTCCAACACCTTGGAAAACCTCATCAGTATGCCCTGTATTTAAGAATTCAGATGATAAGTCATCACCCTTTCAGTACAGACATATAAGTCTCCTGTGTCATGAGTAAGTTGCTGGAATCCATACTAAATAGAGAAATAGTCAACCACCTCAGCAGAAATAACATTCTTAGTGACACGCAATATGGTTTCCGTTCTGCAAGATCTATCGCATATGTGCTAACGGTTATATTTCAAAGGATTAGTGAATCTCTTGACAAAGGCTTCCTTTCTAGGGCAATTACTCTTGACATATCAAAGGCCTTCGACAAGGTATGGCATAAGGGTCTACTTCACAAGATTTCCAGCTACGGTATAGCTGGAAATGTTTTCTCTATCATTAAATCATTTCTCTCTGATGGGCTCATAAGAGTAGTGGTCGATGGACAAAGATCAGAGGCCTGCAGTATTAATGCTGGAGTCCCTCAGGGGTCCATACTGGGCCCAACTCTCTACCTGATCTACATCAATGATCTCCCTAAACACATACTTAAATCATTCGTTGACATCTATGCTGATGACACGACCATCTACAGCAACACATCAAAAACTGTAAATGATAAAGTTCTCTCTGATTCTCTCTCCTCTGATCTCGAGCGCGTGGTTCAGTGGGGGAAGACGTGGCTGGTTACCTTTAATGCATCTAAAACCAAACTCCTATCCTTACATCATCAGCGCTCTGAGCCCCATCTGGCATCAAATGAAATGGATGGCTTTCGTCTAGGAGAAGCCCCATGTTTTGACAAGCTTCTGAGTTTGACGTTTACTCCAGATCTTAAATGGAACACGTACATCAAGGCTGTTGCTAAGGTCGCTGGAGAGATGTTGGGCTCCTTTTACCGCTCCAGAAGATATTTCACTACTGATGCAGTTCTCTATCTATATAAAAGCCAAGCACGCCCAAGGATGGAATACTGCTGCCATATCTGGACAGGAGCTGCTAAAAACAGCCTATTCCGCCTTGACAGAGTACAAAATAGACTTCGTGGCTTAGTGGGGGATGCTCTTTTCTCTTCCCTGCAACCTCTCTCCCACAGAAGAGACGTTGCAAGCCTATCTCTGTTTTATCGTTATTTCCATGGCAGGTGTTCGTCTGAGCTCCAATATCTGGTCTCTTCTCGCTAATCTTTTACGATAAACACCCGTCTAGCTGAAACCAGTCCAAAATTTTCCCCACCCTTTATCTGTTCCTAAATCAAAACGTAGATTCCATGAAAAAAGTTTCTTTCTTAGAATTACACGCCTGTGGAACTCTGTTCCATCTGCCTGCTTCCCACCTGACTACATCCTGGATGTCTTCAAGTCCAACTTAAACAAGTTCCTGATGAACCGCCCCCTTAAGTAGACACTTTTATTAAATCCCCACACTAACCTACTGTACATGCAATAACTCTTATCCCTGAATGGCGTCCGGGCCTTGATAAATGATGACCACCTTGTAAAACAAATATTCATTTCAATTCTGGAAGTATAATTTGTGTAATATAGCGCGGATGCACGTATGCTAATGCAGGCGAATTACGTCACCAGTAGCGAAAATAAAGACTTAAAAAAGATTACGTTACAGGAAATGTCGTGAAGCTTCGTCGGTGTCTAACCACTGAGCTAGGTGTCTCCAGTTCTCGTAAAAAAACTACCTTGTATCAACAGTCACAACCTGGTCGAGAAACGGATCGTTCTTGTTGCGTAAAAGAAATGAAGATAACACTTCATACCAGCGTTTCATTTTGTTGTTGTTCAATTCGTGAGTATTTGTCACGTTCCTTTGTTTTTCCAATCTCTCTCAAGTGGTTGGAAATCGTCGTATACGTTACGTCTAATTGAGAAGCAAATTCTCGAATAATTGTGCATGGATTGCTTCTGACTAAAGCTCTTAATTGGTCGTTGTCAACATCTGATGGCCAATAACTACGCTCATCAGCTTCCAGACTTTCGTCGCCGCCACGAAATTTCTTAAACTACCATTGTGCTGTGCGTTCAGTAGTAGTTCCTTGGTCAACTACTTTGTTGATATCGCAAATAAAAAACAATAGTGTGAATGTGTTTTATTCCATCTTGTATTCAACATTCTGTAGAAAATAATTGTTTTAAAACGATTGTAATTCAAACGATTAGATCGTGAAAAACGAAACTTTAAAATGATATATATAGAGTACAGGTAATAAAACGAAAACGTATAACGAAACTTATTTGAAAATACATCATTTGAAATGAAAATAAAAAAATCCACAAGAACTTTCTTCTTAACATAATACAGCCAAATCCTCACCTACAGCAAATTTTCGTCATTGTCCTATCACCTCCTCCTTTCACCACCTCCTATCACCTTATTTGTCACATTCCACTTTAAAAGACCTTGAATGTACAACTGAACTCACATTTTTATCTACTTTAAATTGACCACAATTGAATACTCTTATTACGCTCCTACACATATTTTAGATATCCTCATCATCTTCGTCGTCGTCTTCATCCAGAATGTTTGCGGTCGGATGCACACTGTAATCGTTGGGTGATTGTTTATCACATGTTTTCAGTTTACCCGTGTGTGTGCTTTTAAGCTCAATCTTCAAATAGACATATTTCGTCAGTTGTGAACTCTTTGGTGCATGTACAAACCAGCACATCAAGAACAGCCTCCAATCAATGGCCACGATGTCATCTTTAGTTTTAACCTTCCAGGAACTCCCAACTAGATTTCGAGCTTGTAGATCATTTTCTAGGAGGCATCTATTCAACACGTTTGGTATTTTGCCCGCTGGGCATACTTCCACAGGTAGTCCTAACACCGAGGTAGTTGATGGCATCCAATATCTCATTTTTTGAGCAAAACAACTGATGTCTGAGCTCATTGTTTCCAAATATTGGCTGTTTGGGGTCAGAAGTAAGGTTTTCTAACTTCTACAGCAGTTCCTGTGAAAATTCCTAATTTTTAACCAGATTAGAAAATGCGTGCTGAACATCTTGGTTGAATTTCAGCATCTTCAGTGCGAACAGTTTTAGTTTCCCTGCAAGGAGCTCACAGAATTACAACCAGTGTATGAATGCACGCTAGGGATAAGCAGTGCAAACAGAAGGCCTAAGAAAAGATGCCACTTTGTCGATGTCTATCAGCTGTGAGTGTGGATGCTTGTTCCACTTTTCTTGTAAAATGCCGCGGTGGGGAACCAAGTTTGAGAACAAACAAATGCAAGAAAAGAAAAAGAAAAAAAACACGGAGCGTCGAAAGCTTAAAAAGACTTTTCTTGACGAATGTATATTATTACATTTTACAGTTGATTTTCGATGATTTTGTCCGTTTTTATATCTTCATTATTTAAAGTCAATTAGTTTTCATGAAATCTGATCATTTTAAAATCAGAGAAATATTTTACGACTTATAAATGCGTTAAGAGACTTTAAAATATAGTGTAACAGATCATTTATAGATAATATATATATATATATGTATATATATATTCAAGCATTGAATGAACACGACAGAGTTATCCTTTTTTCCGATTTTTCTGGATATCTTTTCCATTTGCCGAGCGGTCTTTTTAATTTCAGTTGACATATTGTATAAAATGGCGCCCAGAAGTTATACAACATGCCAGCTGAAATTAAAAAGACCGCTTGGCGAATGAAAAGATACACAGAAAAATCTGAAAAAAGAATAACTCTGTTGTGTTCAATCAGACGTGCTTGAATAATGACTTGCTGACAAAACATATATATACACACACACACACATATATATATATACATATATATACAGAGAAATTGCATAGATATTATATATATGCTTATATATACAGAGAGAGAGAGAGAGAGAGAGAGAGAGAGATAGAGAGTGGAGGGATTAGATGTTTTATGGGGGAATGGCACGTTCCTTGCAAGCAGATGCAAGTTTTTGTAAACAAAGAGTTGTTATTCTCTTCTAGTTGGTGGTATAAACCCAATGCCCAATTCTGATATCCTCTGAATTAATTCAACATTGTCTGTATTTATACCACATGGCGATAGCACATGTTTTGGAGCTTTCTATTGTCCACATGTAACAGATTATGTCCTGACTCGTACAGTCAGAGAGCACGATAAACTCTTGCTGTGAAGCAGTGCTCGTTTAGTCACCAGTGAGTAATAAGGTGAATCGTGAAGAATGTTGTCTGGTAAACAAGCTTTCTAATGATGCCAAATCCGCAGAAGCAAGCGTCAATGTTGTATTCATTTTATGTTTCTTTACACTTTGGCAATGAAGAGAACAAGTTGTTCTAAAAGTTTAGTCACCTCCATTAGAAAATGGGAAGCATTACATTTGGAACACCACTTGTACTTATTTAAGAACAGTAACTATTAAACAACCACCATATTTGTAATTGTCGCAAATATTTAAAAAAAAATATTTTCGAGAAGAAATCATTACAAAAATTAAGAACATGGATGCATAGTATCTTGTCTATGAATACGGGCATCATTATAGGGACAAATTTTACAGTATAGGGACTAATTTGATTCATTTACAAAGAATAATATCTCTATCTCTCTCTATCTCTCTCTATCTCTCTCTCTCTCTATCTCTCTCTCTGTATATATAAGCATATATATGATATCTATGTAATTTCTCTGTATATATATATGTATATATATATGTGTGTGTGTGTGTGTGTGTGTATATATATATTTTTTGGCAGCAAGTTTAAGTCAAGTACGTCCAAGGATGGAATTCTGTTGCCATATCTGGGCAGGAGCTGCTAAAAACAGCCTATCCTGCCTTGACAGAGTACAAAATAGACTTCGTGTCTTAGTGGGGGATGCCCTTTTCTCTACCCTACAACCTCTCTCCCACAGAAGAGACGTTGCGAACCTTTCCTTGTTTTATCGTTATTTCCATGGCAGCTGCTCGTCTGAACTCCAATCTCTGGTCCCTCCTCGCCAATCTTTCACGAAAAACACCCGTCTAGCTGAATCCACTGTGAAAAATTTCCCCCACTCTATATCTGTGCCTAAATCAAAACGCGGATTCCATGAACAAAGCTTCTTTCTTAGAACTGCACGCCTGTGGAACTCTGTTCCGTCTGCCTGCTTCCCTCCGGACTACAATTTGGATGTGTTCAAGTCCAATGTTAACCAATTCCTAATGAACCGCCCCCTTAATTAAACACTTCATCAAATCTCAACACTAACGTAATGCACTTGCAATAACCCTTATCCCTGAGTGGCTTCCGGGCCTTGATAAGTGGTGACCACTGTGTAAAAAAAAAAAAAAAGAAAGAAAAACGTGGAAATCAAATTACATTTTTCAAACTTTGGTCATGCTTATTTGCCTATAATATAGGCGTAGTTTTTAATTGAGAAAAATCGTTCTAGATAGAAAATAACAAAAGATAATCATTATATGAGACAACATTAACATTTAAAGGATTATTTGCTGTGAAATCAAAGTAATTTAGAATTATGAGCCTATACTTTAAAATTATATACACACACACACACACACACACATACATATATATATATATATATATATATATATATATATATATATATATATATATATATATATATATATATACATTAGCTGGACGTTCGACGTTGCCCGGTGGTACAATACGTTTAAACGTGATATTCTAATTTATTCAGATTGCGTATGTATTACTATAGAACCAATCCTCTATTGATTATTATATATTACGAGGAATAATTTGCCCTGTGGACTAATTCGTAAAATAATGATACCTTTCATCGAATCCCGCGAGTGTTTGTTTACAATATCACATCAGCTTCACGCTGAATGCTCTGGAAAAGTCACTTCTGATTAATGTTTAGTTTTAAAATATGCAAACGAAGAAATGATTTGCGGCGATTTTTAATTGTACTTCTTCTTTCATTGTAGATTGAACTCATTAATAAGAAAAAATAACAAAATAAAATGGGGAGGTACACTCGGGATCATTCGATATGTAGTCGAATGCTCTACAACTGAGCTGTATCTCCAGATGTCAATAACTCTTTTCTTGAGAAAAATCATTGCTAAAATGTTATTATCTCCCTTGCCGGTGTCAGGTATAAAAATTCCCCTGTAAAATTATTATTTTTTTATCTATTAAAAAAAAAAGTAAGTTTGGTATAGGATTTTTTCTCGATTTTCGATACTTATCCAATGAATTTCTTGACAAAACATATCTAAGAACACTGCTCGATATATAAATTACCTTCGTTTTTTTTTTTTTTTTTTTTACTTATCAAGGCCCAGAAGCCACTCGGGGATAAGGGTTATTGTGTGTACAGTAATCAATGGAATAGTATCGTAGTAATATTTAGTATCGGAGATTTGATAAAGTGTCATTACTTAAGGGGGCGGTTCATCAGGAATTTGTTTGTGTTGGACTTGAAGACACCCAAGTTGAAGTCGGAAGGGAAACAGGCAAACGACAGAGAGTTCCACAGGTGTGCAGTTATAAGAAAGAAGCTTTGTTCATGGAATCTACGTTTTGATTTAGGCACAGATAAAGAGTGGGGAAAATTATTTACAGTGGTTTCAGCTAGACGGGTGTTTATCGTGAAAGATTGGCGAGGGGGACCAGAGATTGGAGCTCAGACGAGCACTTGCCATGGAAATAACGATAAAACAAAGATAGCCCACAGCATCTCTTCTATGGGAGAGAGGTTGCAGGGAAGCTTTGTGTGAAATTTGCAAAAGATAGGCTGATCAGTTTCGGAACCAATACGGAAGGAACACACACACATACACACACACATACACACACTCACACAAAGTGATTTTTATACAAGAGTAAAAATAGAGATTATGAATTTAATTTAGAAAAAAAATGCTCTAGATTAAGAACACCAAAAGATAAACAATATATAAGACCCGAAACCTTGTCTGTTGGAAAAATTTGGTTAAACCCATTAGGGTAAGTGCCACCTCCGGGTGGTGGGTCGGTTGGCATTATCCATATGATTATTTACATAAATTGTCATTTTCATATTATTCTTTGTAAATGAATCAAATTAGTCCCTATACAGTCAAATTTGTCCCTATAATGATGCCCGTATTAATAGACAAGATACTATTAATCCATGTTCTTAATTTTTGTAATGATTTCTTCTCGAAAATATTTTTTTAAAATATTTGCGACAATTACAAATATGGTGGTTGTTGACTCTATTGAAATTCGTTTTTTGTTTTTGTGTATATTAACCTTGTGATTATAATTGAATAAAAGGAAAGGATGTGTCCTATTGAAACAGACATGTGCGTCATTGCAGAAGGTTTTTCATGCCATCTGAATGTGAGTGAAAAAATTGAATAAAGTGCGTAAGATTAAAATAAATATATGTTGAGGCATGGAAATTACTAATTGAAAATGGATTTTTCTTTGTGCGTGTGCTCATTAAAGCAGGCTTTCCCAGTATATTAAAATATTCGTTTATTTGTCTATGCAAACTTCTTTATATATATATATATATATATATATATATATATATAATATATATATATATTATATATATATATAACTACTTCATTTACTCACATAAAATTAATATACGAAAGTATAAATTTATGCGTAAACTTTAAGTATTTACTTCAAAAGTGCTCAATACGTAGGTAGAGCTAGTTAGTAAGTTATAAAATATATATGGCGATTAAGCTACACTAAAAATTCCGCGTTTCATCTACTCTAGGACCCTTCAGGCTTATGCGCATAAGCCTGAAGAGTCCTAGAGTGGAGTCCTTCAGTGTAGCTTAATCGCCATATATATTTTATAACTTACTATATATATATATATATATATATATATATATATAGTGCCAGCAAACAGAGAGTCAGCACTTGTAATTTATTTAAAAACTGGAAATTTAAGCTAAATTTAATGTAACTGTTTAAACAACCTATATCTCATTTGATTCGCGTTTTATTCCTCTAAAATTTTACCTGTTCATATTTGATTTTGAATTGAAATATTCTAGTGTTTACTTCAATTATGAAAAAAATAACTTCAAATTGAAAATGCAAAAAGAAAGTCCGCAGCAACAAATTCGCTTTAAATCAGCTTAAATTATCGCCTCTTAATCAGTTTAAAATATCCACTAACAGGCAACATAGCATCTCTAATCGTAATTGTTGTTGTTCCAGGTTATACAACGTAACATTTAGTCCATATGCCACGACATTCTCTTAGTGATCGTCAGGAGCCCATTAATCTCCACCTTTCTGGTTTATCCAATCGAGAAATCGGCCGCAGATTGAAATGTGATGAGAAAACGGTACGAAAGACTGTGCAAAAGCACCAAAACATCGACAGTGTTCGTGATGCCCCCAAATTTGGTCCTACTAGAGTTACTTCTAACAGGGAAGACAATGCTATCAAGATCCGCAACCTAAGAAACAGATTTGAAACGGTTCCCCAAATCCAACAACAGTGCAATCTTGTTAAAAAGTGCTCTCTTTCTACTGTCAAGAACAGATTTAAGGAATTTAATTTGCGAGGATATGTTGCAAGACGCAAGCAATGATTTCTGTAAAGAACAGAAAGCGCCGTCAGGACTTCGTCAGATGCAATGATGATCATGACTCTTCATATTGGTCAAAATGCTTTTTAGCAACGAAAATAAGTTCAATAGGCTAGGCAGTGATGGCAGGCAGTACGTCCGTCGGAGGAAAGACGAAGAATTTAATCCTAGGTGCTCAGTTTCAACGCTCCAAGGTGGTGGAGGTTAAGTTTTGGTATGGGGCATTATTAGTACCAATGGTCCAGGGCCTATAGTTCGCTTGCAACATCGAATTAATTCGACCAAGTACATTAATATGCTGACTGAGCATTTTCTACCCTGCGGTGTGTCGGAATTTGGGTGATAATCCCATCTTCATGCAGGATAATGATCCCATTCACGCAGCTGGCAATGTCAAGAGGTTCCTGAAAGAACATGATATTCCGTGTTTGGATTAGCCTGAACAATATTCAAACCTCAATTCTATCGAAAACGTATAGCATTACATCAAGCAACAGCTACGCAATGATAAAATTTTAGATTTGGAAGAACTTTTGACAAAATTAAAGAAAAGTGGGACGCCCTTTTCCCGGAGTATTGCTGCAGTCTTATTCAAGGAATTCCCTAAAGATTGCAGGCTGTCAAATTGCAGAAGGGCTATGCTACTAAATATTAATTAGTTCATTGTGTTGCTGTTATATTTGTGTTGCATTAATGTCCTGAAGTTACATTTAAATAACAATCTTCCATTGAGCGGACTTTCTTTTTGCCTCCTTAATTTGAAGTTATTTTTTTTTAAATTGACGTGAACACTTAAATATTTCAATTAAAAAGTCAAATATGAACAGCTAAAATTATAGAAGAATAAAAGACCAATCAGTTACATTAACTTTAGCTTAAATTTGCAGTTTTTGAAAAAATTACAAGTGCGGACTTTCTTTTTGCCGCCTATATATATATATATATATATATATATATATATATATATATATATATATATACATATACACAATTTATTTTTTTAGAGGGAATTAGACCTGGAGTCTAAAAAGCAGTGTTTATTTCAATGTACTAGTAAATGTATTACTACTATTAAAAGAAAACAGTGCTCATTATACGGTAGATATATAACAAGCTTAATAGGTATAGATATCTTAGAGCTATTTGTATATTGAGTAAAACGATTCATGATTTTGAATTAAAAATCAGTTTCAAAGGGAAAAATTTTGTGGATTTTGTTTGTTTTCCTTTCGAAATTGATTTTTGATTCAAAATTATAAATCCTTCTACTCAATATATATATATATATATATATATATATATATATATATATATATATATATACTATCAGGCCGCCCGGCTTTGCCCGGCTTTGCCCGGCTGTAATATACGCATAAATATTAATAAAGAATAAAGAAACTGAGACATGTGCATTATGGTAAACCGATTTTGGAATTATGACTATGTCTATGCAAAGAATGCTGTTTAACATCCAAATAATAATAATCAAAAATATTTTTTCCAAAACTTTATCGTTTTCTTCAGCAAATGGATTTAAACATTGAAAAAATTCAATATGCTGACTTCATGCCGGTGTTAAATGAAAAAATAACCCTGTCATAATAACGTTGATTTTCTGAAGAAAAAAATATGAAGAAAATATAATCAATACATTTTTCGTTTGTTTGTTATATCTATATTGTTTTCTATATCTATATCTATATCTATATTGTTTTCAGAAAACTATATGAGCATCGATAAAAAAAGGAAACACTGCAAAATATTTCATTTATAATAAATTGACTTACTATTAAATCGGGGCTTCTTTTTACCGGGTAACTTTTTTCATCAACACCGACATCGGCTTTGTTTACATTCTCTACATGTGTTTTAATCGGAGCTTATTACAAATATAAAAACAAGTGCAGAATGCATGGTCACCTGTGAGTGCACAGTGAAGGAAACAAAAAAAATACTAAGTTCAGCATTCCCCTCCTCCTCCATTTAGCTCCAAAAGTCCCCAAGGGACGTCAAATTCTAGTGAAAATGAACAGGCGGTGCAGTTTTAGGCCTTAACGTATGTTTATTTGAATTCTGCATCATGCAGAAAAAGAAATAACCAAGTTATTTGCCCACCCTCATTTAGCCCCAAAAGTCTCCAATTTTAAATTTAAGTTCAGCATCATGCTGCTAAATAGATATACACAGAAAAATTTGGATAAATATGGTAAAATTGTCCCAAAAATGAAGTGTTGTTATTAGCCCTAAAAGAACCCTTGGGCACACCTAAGAGTTATCACGCAGAATACAAACAAAATTATATAGAAATCGGTTAGTTACAATTTTACAGAAAGTTTTATAAAAATGTTTTTTATAAAAATCCAAGGCATCAATATTTTTAATAAGCATAAAAGTGTCAATTTAAGCCATTTTAACCCGAAAGGCACTGCTAGGGGGGGCAACCGGAGTTTTCCCGGAAAATCCGTTATGTTACTTTTAACTCATATCATGTTTAATGTTTGTGCAAAATTAAAAAAAAATCCAAAGCGTAGTTATTTAAAAAAAGTGCGGACAGACGAATGGACAAGGGTGAATTTATGGGTCCACCCTTCTTTTGTCGGGGGACCAATAATTAAATCTTTTACATTTTAGGTCTTAGTAAATTTAAATTAAGAAAAAGAAATAAATACCTTCATATATTTGTGATAATTCATCATTCTTTACTTTTAAAGACATTATTTTTATTCGCAAACTATTTCTCTGCGAATTATTTGACTTGTTTTTTTTTTATACATGTTAATCCCTTACACTTGAACGTTATTATACGGAGAATTCTCACTCAACTTTAAATATATTTGCTCTTTTATACATATAAAAGCCAAAATATGCTTTAGTGTGTTAGTATATGTGTTTATATATAATTTTCCACACAGGCGACGGATTTTCGCCAGATCAGTATCATTTTGAAGCCCGAACGTTCGGACGACAACTATCGAAAAATAAGCTAAAAACATTCATCTCTTCACCCTCAACGGGTCGCTTTTCTAAAGGAAGGGATAGCAAAAAATCGTTCCTTCATATTTCATTTTCTACTACGACTACTACTACTTCTATTACTACTACAACTGCTACTATGATGTAATGAAAACATTGACGTTAGTTTAACCACCTGCGGTTTTTTTAAACGTTTAATTTCGCCAGTTTTCAGTTCTCTGTCTGTTTAGCATCGGGGTAACGTGTGAGACTATTTTTCTCGCCTTAACCTCAAGAGTTCGGAATCGAGCCTACCTCCCTCCGAAAACTTTTTTTACACATCCAAACACCCAGGCACCATTTTTATTTCATTTTATTTTGTTTTGATCTACCCCCCCCAACACATACATCTCGAAACACCCGGCCAACGACGCTAGTCTATAATATAAATCTCAGCTATCTGCTTAAATGTATGTATGTATGTATGTATGTATGTATGTATGTATATCTCGAAAAAACTTTCGACAGAAGCGACGAATTTTCACGAGATCAGTATCGTTTTGATGCTGGACCATTCGGACGACAATTATCAAAAAAATCGTTGAAAACATTCATTCCTCCACCCTCAACTGGACACTTTTCTACAAGGAGGTTTAGCTTTTCTCGCCGATATTTTCGAAAGTCATCCACTCTTTTCGATTGACTAGCCTTTTTTTTAACATTCGTCATTTCCGGTTTGGCAATGAGCGCAACAGCAAAGACGTTACGTTGTCTTTCACGTTCTTTTCCTTCTTCACGGTACGAATTCGAACATGCCAGCATACTACCACCTTTTTTTTATATTTGGTTCAACACACACCTCCAAACACGTGAGCAACACCGTACACCTAGGCTACTTCACAATAGATGGCAAATAATAAATAAATGTACAATGTTTGCAGATACTGTCTGTAGATCATCTCTGGTGATTCTCCTGATAGCGTTGGAAACGTTCTCTTTTAGTTGGCTAGATTGTGAGATTATTTGCATAAAGTTTTGTTTCAAATTCCCTCAAAGATAAAAATCATATAATGTCAAGTCCGGGGAATGTGGGAGCCATAATCCTTTGCTTATTGCTCTCTCTTCCGTAAACATGTTATGAACTCGTGTCACTGATCTGTAAGACATGTGGCATGTAGCGCCATTTTGTTGGAAAAAGAAAGATTAGAGAGATCGGACTATTTTTAAGTTGGACACACTGTTTATATATATATATATATATATATATATATATATATATCTGTGGAAATATATTTTATTTAATTATGATATATACCATTCCTTATTTAAATAGGGCAATGCGCCTAAACATAAACGTAGATTCCATGAACAATCTTCTTTCTTAGAACTACACGCCTGTGCAACTGTCTTTCGTTTTCCTATTTTCCAGCAATATGGTTGTTTCAAGTCCAATGTAAACAAGTTCTTGGTAAGCCGTTCCCCTTAAGTTATCAAATTTACTGAATTTCCATTACTGACAATTACTATATTGTCCAGTTGACTACTGTACACTCTTTAACCCTTATCCTCAAGTAGCCCCTGAGCCTTGATAAGTGGTGATGCCGATGTAAAAAAAAAATACAGATCACTATACTAAATTGTAAATGCCAACCAAATTAAATGATTAAATTATAAGATGGTCAACATCATGAGCTTTGGACTTTTCTCCTTCATTCAATCTATATATATATATATATATATATATATATATATATATATATATATATATATATCATTCCATATATATATATATATATATATATATATATATATATCATTCCAAAATCTAGCTGTTTGAGGGAATAAACTATTATTGTAGAAAGCTTTCTGGCATTTATGGACGTCGACAATGAAGGGATGTGATTTAGTTACTAAACAGGTTTGTCAGGCATATGTACGTCCAGGAAGCACATGTAAGACAGTCACAGGTATGCAACATTTCGATGATGTGACAGTGGTTGGAGCCAAATTGAAAAAATTATTAGATTGAAGAATGTTTTTAACGCTATCCAAGAGGGAGAGGCTAAATATAGATGCATCAGCCCAGATGTGGACTGATGCATCTATCACTAGTATGAATGGGCGAATGGTGACCTTGTAGAGGTACAAGATGCTATTAGGCGCGAGAAATTTTCTAGCACGATAGAGGGAACTCATCTTTTTTCGCAATGTCCTTAATACATTTCTTCCAGCTCATATTAACTGTGAATGTTAAACCTAATAGTTTGAAGGAAAAATTCCCAGGTAGGGTGCTTTAGACATCGGTGGTTTGAGAGGCTTCTTGTAATTATTAAAGAAGAACAGGTTAATATTACTAACATGAAATGTTACCACCAATTTACGGCTCCATTCCGCTAGGTTGTGGAGGTCACAGTCTATAAATTCTGCCATTGTCTTAGATTTGTGCACATCTGTTCTTTTCTCATGCATGTTATAGAGCGTTGTATCATCAGCAAATATCCTTATTTCGGACATAATATTGTCTGGAAGGTATTTAATATATATCAGGAATAATAGTGTTGTAGGGACCAATTCATGATGCACCCCCGCATTAATGTTATGCTGCTTGGATGTATGCTCATTAATGATAACTGGATGGTCCTATTGTCTAAGATTAGATTTAATATACGCCCAGTTATATCGTGTTAACTGTTAAACGTTATATCGTGTTACCTGTTAAAAGTTATATAGTGTTAAGTGTTAAAATATCTGCTGTAGAATGACATTGTCTAAAACCACACGCTTTGTCAGAAAAGTAAATTAATTTTTGCAGGGTGGTATACTAGTGCTGGATCAAAGTGTAGGTCTTAAAGATTTTAATGAAGATGCGGAGGAGTCTTGTTAGGGTCAGTCTTTTCACAAAAATTCTTGTATACTTATATCAGACAGGCCAGCTGTTAGGGAATTCTATATATATATATATATATATATATATATATACGTTTATTTTTTATTGCCGTATCTTTTTGTTAAGTTACATTATTGTTTCGGCTACATGGCCGTTTTTTGGCCGTCTGTAGCGTCCTCAGACTTTTACAGAAATGTTCTCTATTTTGGGATGAAAGAGTGGAAGAGTGATTGAGGTCAGGGGGGGTTGCGAGGAGGGCACCCCCTCCTCGCAACCCCCCTGACCGAAACAGAAACATACGGTAATAAAAAATAAAACGCATATTTGCTCTACAACAGTATTGAGCCCTTTCTTCAGTTTTTCTTAATTACCATTTCCACTATATATATATATATATATATATATATATAACGTTCCAAAAGTAATGCCTCCTATTTTTTTTATTACGACTAATGTAAATTGCATTGTTATAATGACTGAACATGCATTCATGGCCCACGGTTTTAATGTTCTTTTGCAGATATTGACGGTATAAGATTAAAACAAGTAAGTCTTGTTATGAACGTGCGCCAGAAGCAGTGCTATGTAATTTAATTTATGGCAAAAGTCAATTAAACAAGTGGTAACCATGTAGAAATTTTAATAGCACCATTTTTGTAGTTCTTCACCGTTAAAGTTAAAAATTGAGCTTTTCTTATACAACAATACACACACACACGCACACACACACACACACACACACACACATATATATATATATATATATATATATATATATATATATATATATATATATAAGTACAGTGCCTGCAAAACAAAGTACGCGCTTGTAATTTTTTAAAAACTGCAAATTAAAGCTAAACTTAATGTAACTGTTTAAACAAACTATACCTCATTTGATTTGACTTTTATTCTTCCATAATTTTACCTGTTCATATTAGGCTTTTAATTTAAATATTCTAGTGATCACGTCAATTTGAAAAAATAACTTCAAATTGAGGACGCAAAAAGAAATTCCGCACAATGGAAATTTTTTATTTAAATGTAACTTTATGAAAAAGTTCTTCAACCCTTTATAGCAATAGAGAGGAATTGCAATTAGAGACGCAGGTGGGGTTTATGTAAGACGGTTGATCTAAGGAGCTACAATTATTAGTCCTTGTTTGGAAGAGGTATATCGGCAGACTTTAGGGTGTTTCCATATTTGAATTTTCTTTTGTGCATCTGGATATTATTTCTTATTTAGAATTCAGGATATTTCATTTGTCTGGTGCTGTTAGAATCGCTGTAACGTCTGCGTAGCCGGGGAGGCAGGATTGTGAACCTAGTCTGTGTGATCTAGACTTTCTTAATATTTTCTACTTTAAAGGGAATTTTATGCTTCTTTTTCTTTTAAGTATCTTACTAGGTTGAAGACGTTAGTTTTCGCCTTAGGCGTCTTACTAGTGAACGATTGTAGGTGATTAGATATAGTTTTTATCGAGGAAGAGGATAGTCCGATATATGTGCGTATGTTTGGATTGGAATGTGGTATATTCGGGGTTTAATGCCTGTGGAAGAGTATTTGAGTTCAGGTAGGCCGAAGATTGCACATTACATGATTTAGGTACGTCTATCTCTACTGGTTGCGGGATTGCTTGTTCGGTAAATTCATCATTATTTGTAAAGTTATGAGTATCTGTGGGTAGTTCTAGGTATTTGGGTTTGATTGGTCATGGGATTGTCTGGTGTAGTGAGGGGCAATTTTGTCACTGTGCATGAGTATATGACGTCAGGGTGCATACAATCATTTTCCAGTGGGCAATATTCAGGAGCATTGCAGTTACAGTTAGGGTATACTGGGTTTGAGGTGTTGTTAATATTTTGCTTTGCAGATTTTATTTTGTATTATTAGAGTTTATAAATGTTTGCGCTAGGTTAAGCATAGTGGAGAATGAGATTTTGATGGAAATGTTATTTAGGATAGTGCTGTATTTATGAAGCTGTTTAAATAAGTTTTCTATTATTTTGAAGAATTCGTTTGGGATTTTGGTTTTTACCCTATTGTCTTATTCAAGAACTCTAACAAACACCCCAACTCAATAGTTAAAAAATAAATTGCTTCGCACGTAAGGTTAAAACTAAAACAGCACTCTTTGTGCCTAGTGATAAAACCAAAATCTATTACAAACTGAATTACCAAACTTACAGAGATTTAATATACAATAAACTAAACAAATATTATAAAGTAGCACCCCTTAACTCAGTACACACCACCAATGACCAAGCAGAGTTTTCTAACCACTCTGTACTTAAATAACCACACAAAAATTCTAACCCCAGCTACTCCAAGATTTTCTTTGTAGGATCATAAACCTAAGTTCAGATATCAGACATTTGCTCTTCCAAATCAGACCTGGGCAAAATAAATAAAAATATACTAGTCAGAATCATCCCCACTTAAAAAAAAATGAAAATAAGCTTCTTTTTCTGGCAATCTTCAGACAATGTTATAGAATCGTTCTTAAATTTAAAAAAAATCTAAGTTAAGTTTCAAAACTTTTGACATAGATAACTATTACCAATCTATTTCTCCTATGCTATTAAACAAATCACTCATCTATTAGGCCAGCTGGCCATGATTTTTATAAAGTGCTCTTAAACTTACTTATTTTCAACATAAGTAATCTGCCATGTTAAGGATTTGCGCATTCGCATTCGTGAAACAGTTGACAAACAGATAAAATTCCGCTGACACCCACGTACAAATTTTTCAATTTTGACTCCTTAGCCACACTTGTTTTTTCGGATGAAAAGCGATTAAAAACCTTCCACATCTATAAATACCAAATTTCAAATCTGTAGATGAAAAATTCGTTGAGTATATAAATTGGGAATTGTTCTTACACACACATTCTCACTTCATATATATATATATATATATATATATATATATATATATATATATATATATATATATATATATAATAGCATTGATACCCGGCGTTGTACGGGTGTACATGAAATTCGGTTTGGACAGAGCTACAACACTGAAGATATTGAGCAACCCCCAGAAAATAACGAAAGATTTAGGTGACAACTTGGACCCCCATAAAATGAATCAAAACAAATTTTGTTTCAATAAAAATACCAGCAAGTGCTCGAACCTTAAACGCGTCAAAAGAAAAGAGGGGAACAATGAAAGTGGCAAACGTTATAGGTCATAGGACCTCGACAACTTATGACGTCATGACCCTAAAAAATAACGTTTATACACATAAACGCGTATGTGACTTGCAAAAATGGCGTTGCTAAAAGTGATTCCCACTTGCAACAAATGGTCTAGATGACTACCAAAGGTTTAATCTTTTTTCAGAATTTTCAGATATAATGCGCCCGAGGACTCGCCTTTTCAGATGGTACCGATTTTGACCAAGTCTGACGAAAGTTTTTAGTGGACTCACACAAACACACAAACCGACGTTTTCGATTTATATAATAGAAGACAACAGGTGGCAACCGGTTTCTAAAATACTCGATGTCGGTAATAATAAATCAAATTAAATTGAATCTAATATATTTACAAACAAATCAACTTTAAATAACAATCTTAAATAGAACACTTAAAACAATTATCTTGCTAAAAACGATGACTAACTAGCTATTTAATAAAATCGATGAAACTTGATGCAATATACAAACGAAGTTACGTCTTGAGCGTATATTTTGCAAAAATCATATTATATATAGAAATAAATGAAATGGGAAAGTAACGGACGTTTTGTATATATTGATAAAATTGTGAACAAACATACAAACAAAATACAAACAAACAGACAGGGATATGAATATATATATATATATATATATATATATATATATATATATATATATGTATAAGTGCGCACACAGACACACATATATGCACTTTACTTATATAAAGAGCTCGAAACATTGGTGAAAGTGTTGCGTACGTATATTTCTACACGTCAGCGATATTTCTTATGGAAAGAGTCTTTTCAAGGAACAAAAAGCCGTTTAATTCAATTATTTATATTATTTTAAAGTATGGAATGTTAATGAAAACAGCCAGGCTGTTTGTATGAAACAATAATGCAAAGCAATGATGGCAGAGGGACACGTGCGCTTTTTTTTATTATCAATAGAGCGATAACGGACGACACATACATTTCTGTATATGTCACGTGAAAGGCGGACTGGTTCGTTAGAGTTTGAGAAGTGTTATAATGTAAGAAAGAATCATGTTTGCTGTTTGGAATTGAAATGCAAGGTCCTTACGTTTTTACGCATTAGTAAAACCACACACAAACACAAAAAAGAGAAGTCATATATACGGTCGGATACAGACAGACGGTTTCTATTGTATTACAGTTGTTGAATTCAAAGAATAGCATAAACGAGGACGAAAAATCTTATTGATCACTTAAGCGATATAAGCAAACTGCTGGTAATCTATGGAAACTGACGATTTCACTTCCCACAGTGCTTAGTACATCTACATATATATATATATATATATATATATATATATATATATATATATGTTTGTGTGTGTGTGTGTTTATTTATATATATATATATATATATATATATATATATATATATATATATATATATATATATATATATATATATAGTTATTTGCATCGCTTCGGTGGTCGAGTAGTAGAACTGCCGACTGTCAACACGACGGTTCTAGATTCGATCCTTGGCTTGGGAGAGGTGCTAATGTAGCGGCGTTGATGAGTTGTGATACAAAGAAACAGGACTCTATGTCGATGACTACAAATATATTTTAAAGCATCCCACCTGTTTGGGTTGAGCACTGTCATAAATAATCTCACTCGCCACTTAATTGGCTGAAAAATGCGAAGCTCACGGTTTGCTTACAAACAAGCGGTTTGAGCACTGTACAAGTGGCGGACGGATGTTTGTTTAAATAAACATTCGGACGGGTTATTTGCGAGCATCGCTTCCGTGGTCGAACTGCCGACTGCCAACACGACGGTTCTATGTTCGATCCTTGGCTTGGGAAGGTGCTAGTCTAGCGACACTGATGAGTTGTGATACAATGAAACAGAACTGTATATCGATGACTGCAAATATATATATATATATATATATATATATATATATATATAAGTGTGTGTGTGTGTTCTGATCCATTCAGGCGGAATAAAAATAGAAAGCACCATTCTGTATCTTTCCCGCAGAAAATCCTCAATAAAAAGTGGGCATTTTTTTTGTTCGTAATTACTTTTATGGATAATTGATATTTTCTCTACCTTGTTATTCGTATTTTTTCTTTTTTTACATGAGAATTACCACTTATAAAGACCCGGAGGCCACTCAAGGATAAGGGCTATTGAGTGAATAGTAGTCAATGGGATTAAATCGTAGTAATCGTTAGTAGTGGAAATTTAGTAAATTGGATTACTTAATTGGATTGACGGTGCATCAAGAATTACTTTAAGTTGGACTTGAAGACTACCAATTTGTAACAAGAAAACGGAAGAGAGTACCACAGGTGTGAAGTTCTGAGAAAGAAGCTTTGTTCGTGGAATCTACGTTTAGGTTTAGGCACAGATAAAGAGAGTGGGAAATTATTGACAGTGGTTTCAGCTAGACGAGTCTTTTTTGTGAAAGTTTGACGAAGGGTGATCATAGATTGGAGCTCAGACGAGCACTTGCCATGAAAATAACAATAAACAGAGACAGGCTCCCAACATCTCTTCTGTGGGAAAGAGATTACAGGAAAGAGAAAAGGGCATCCCCCATTAGGCTACGAAGTTTATTTTGATCTATGTCAAGGCAGGATAAAATCTTTCTAGCATCTCCTGCAGAGATGTGGCAACAGTACTCCGTTCTTGGACGTACCTGACTTTTATATAGATAGGGAATTGCATCAACAGTAAAGGATTTAATGGAGCGGTAGAAGGATCCCCCCAGCGACCTTGGCAATGGATTTGATGTAAGTGTTCCATTTCACATCAGAGATAAGGATTAAGCCCAGAAGCTTGCCAAAACATGAGGACTCCCCAAGACGAGAGCCATTCATTTCAATTGATGCCAGATGGGGACCAGAGCTTTGATGGTATAAAGATGGAACTTTGCTTTTAGATGCATTAAAAGTAACCAGACACCCATTTCCCCATTGTACACCGTGAGATCATTGATGTAGACCAGAAAGTGTGTTGGGGTCAGGATGGACCCTTAAAGAGCTCCACTATTAATACTGTGGGCTTTTGATTTCTGCCCATCAACCACTACTTATGAACCTATCAGAGAGAAATGATTTAATAACTGAGAAGGCATTTCCAGCTATACCGTAGCTGTATATCTTGCTAAGTAGGCGTTTATGCCATACCCTATTAAAGGCCTTTGATATGTCAAGATAAATTGCTCTAGAAAAAAGCCTCAGTCGAGAGATACGCTAATCCTATGAGATATAACCGTTAGCACATCTGCTGTAGATCTAGCAGAACGGAAACCATATTGCATGTCACTAAGAATGTTATTTTTGCTGATGTGATTGACTTCTTTGCTATTTAACACAATTTCCAGCAACTCATGACGCATAGGAGACTTATTGGTCTGTGTACTGAGAAGGAGATGACCGATCACCTAAATTCATAAATACATGACATACTGATGAGGTCTTTCAGAGTGTTGGGAAGTAATTCTCCTTAATACAACGCTTAAACAGCTTGTAAGTATGGGAGCTAGTTCTGTTTTGAGCTTTTTCAATATTATAATTTGAATGTCGTCATGGCCAGATGCTTTACCGGAATCAAGGGTTTTGATACAGAAAGAAATACGGCCTTGGTCGCATACGGTAGAATTAGCTGCAAAGTTCTTGTCAAAGAGTTTGAGTTTGTCTGATGCTGACGAGATTAGTTCAGCCCCATTGATGATTGTTGGGATAAAAAACGCTTCTGTTTGGGGCCCTGTTTGCTATTTACCAAACCTGATGCGAACCAAGCGGCTGCTCAGCTACTTTGGACTTATCGGACTGAATATACAACTCTCTCGTGTCCTTTATTACTCTTTTCCAATAGTTGCTTGCAGTCCTGGAAGTGGCTCGAGGTTCAGTACATCTCTTATGTTTGATGTAATGGAAAAAGTGATTTCTTTGCACGATGGCAGCAGCACATTCTGGGGAGAACCACAGCTGGCTGTTAGGTTTTACTGGAAATTTTTGGAGGGTATGAAGCGGTCTATACCTCCAATTAACCATTTCGTCACGTCTGATACTATAGAGGACACATTTTTTAATATGAAACGCAGAGATAGATCTGATATAAATGTACGGAGGCTTTCCCAATCAGCCATATAGTATCGATATACTGTACGATGGAGAGGTACGTTTGGGGATTTATTACATTGCGTTTTTATCTTAACTGATACAACTTTTTATCTTAACTGATACTGGTCGGAAGATATCAGTGGAGACAGAACGGAAGATGAATATAGCTCAGAGCAAGTTGTGATAAAGAGGTCTAGAAGACTTGCATACTGACCGTCAGTATCAGGCACAACGATAATTTATGAACAATCTGAGTGAGCAATGGAGAATTCGTGACAGAATCTTCCCTCATCTGTCTTGTTTGAGTGGGTTAACCATTCCACGTGTGAGCATTGGCGTCTCCACAGATGTGCATGTTAGCCGAAGTATGAGCAGACAGAGTGTGGTCAATTTTTTCAGATATTATTTTAAAGATAGTACCTTCGCTGTTGTGAGGGCGATAGAGGGTAAATTTAAACGCAGTGGTGTGACCAGGTACAACCTCGAAACACATACAGGGAAAATTAGGGATTTTTCTGGTGATGTTTCTACCACATGGAAAGCCATCTTTATGTAAGCACATAATCCATGCCCATGGTGATCTTAGATGTTAAGTTAGAGTATCCTTTAATTACGAACTGATCTAGACAAATAGTCAGGTCGCTGCCAGTTTCGTTTAGGAATGATGGGTCTGGTTTAGTCTCGTGTAATTGGGTTTAACCTCTAGAAGGTTGGAACGTAGAGCCTGATGTTGGAGAAGGAGACATGATAGGGGGTCTACGTTGGAAGTTGGAGTCTTGTATTTATTCTGGAGACTTTTCATTAGTTTTGGGATTTGTGCTATTCTTGCCAATGACCGAACTCCTCCTAAACAAAGAATTGGCTATATATTATTTGACACCTGTTCTGTTTGAAAATCATTTAGCACACCATGTTTGAAGTTGATCACACTAATAAGTAAACATAGTTTAACATCTGGGTACTAAAATAGTTTAAATCTTCTGTATTTGTTTCGTGAACAATCATTATTTTAGATTTAACCAGTTTAGTATCTCATTTAAATTTATTTATTTATTTGCTCCATTTTTTATAGTTCGCCTAAAATAAAATTTAATTTTTGGCGACAGTTTTTTACTAATTCCTAAAATATAAACTTATCTACACAGCATTAAGTGGTCCATCATAATATTGTTCATTCGATTATTATTAAGTATTCGTCTTCTTTTAACGCGGGATATTTTTACGGTAGTAATTTTTGAATCGCACTATTTGTGTTTTTCATATATAGTGTTGAAATCTGAAGAGTTTCCTCTTATGCAATATTTGTTTTTATTCGAAATGTTATGAGCAAATAGTAAAGCTTGTTAAAGATGCCATTTTTGCAATAGATTCCGTAATAAACAAAATGCATACATTCTAGTTACAGATTTTCTCTTCAATATTAAACTTTTTATTTCTATTTTTTGTTTGAGCTTTTTTTATTTTATCATTGTTCTTATAAATGTTACATTTATCGTTTTTGTATTTTACTTCTTTTTGTGATTATCATTACTAATTTTGCACAGTATTATTTTTATTGAATATTTTGCGTAAGGTGTCAGTTACGGAAAACTGTTTTATAAGATTTAGGAATGTCTACCCAGAAGGAAGTTGTTTGCTACTGATCTCCTGAATTGCTCTTACTTACAATGCGTATAGGAGTGATGTTTTCATTAATGAGTAATCAATAAACTAAATAAAAGCCTAATTCTATATACACGCGGGCGTTTATTCTGTTGTCTTAATCGATGTTCGCCACATGATTTGCATCAACACTCTCTTTTCTTCTGGCCGTAATTCGTCATCGATGTTGCTAGACTAATAAAATTCTTTTATACTAGAAAGACACAAGGAGACATTAGCTGTGTTTTCCTCAATGTTTTATTTGAAGAGAGAGACAAATGTTATCTTAACTATCATTTACTTTTGAAACTTAACTTTGTAACTTGAGACACGAGTGATGCAGACGAACTTACAACGCAGTAACATTCACATTATTGGCTGTGCATTTTTCGCATGACTTTCCGGGGTTACTGATTTGAAACATTTATTTTCATCTGCTCGAAAACGTTACGTCATTCGTCAATCATCAATTGATCAACTACTGTTCTGTGTACGACATTTGACATTTGTTCCCGCTCCACCTTACGTCACTGTCTGTAGGTTCGTTCTTGCTTGCAGATTATGATCAACCTGGAATGTATTAAATGCGACTTTTGTAAAAATGTATTGTAGTTAACTTAATCGCTACTGGCGTAGGGTCCCTCATAATGTAACACAGGTTTTCTGTCAACTATTTCTGTAACATACCATAATGTTTCATTTGAGGATTCTGAAAGCGCACAACTTGCAATCTTTTAGTGGTTGTTATTTAACAATTTAAACGAACAATGGCGTTTATCGCTTTTGCAATTGGAATTGACAGTTGCAACATATTTGTTTAACGCACTGCTGAACGTATTCAACATCGGAAACTATTTGGTCACTTAACTGTTTTGTTTCTGATTTTATTTCTGAATAATTATTTTCTGTAAATTAATCTTGTGATTCCCATTGAATAAAAATAAACTTTGTTCTCAAACAGACATGTGGTTTTGGGTTCTTCCTTTGTATGTTATCGCACCACACCGCTCATAACATCTGCATAGGAGGAAAGGAAATACATTATGTAAATGTGAGCTGTTATGGGAAAATATTGCGTCAAAGCCCTCCCCCCCTCTCTCTCTTTTTCTCTCTCTCTCTCTCTCTCTCTCTGTTGTTGATTTATCAGTACCCCTTGCTATTTTCAGTTTTAATGTGCCATCATATCAATTTATCTATCATCTAATGCATCTCTCTCTTTCTCTCTCTCTATCTTTCTATCTATTTTTCTACTTATCTATCTATCTATCTATATATATATCATCTATCTATCTGTGCTCGTATTATTCCTGTGTATTATAATTATAGACATTTGGAATTAGTTTTCATTTTATATCTATTTATAAAAGAGTAGAGCATTCCGGGATGTTGATAATGCTTAATAAAAACTTTACGACAGTATTTAGTATCTTTCATCGATTGCGTAATGATTAAAGCGGTAAATTGGAAAAATTACCGACCTCGCAATCAATGTTTTATGTTCCGCCTCTTAATATTTTTCTTTTTCCTTGCCGTGACGTCACTTAGCACACAGTTCAGTACTTTGCATATAGCTGCCATACGTGCATCCACGCTCTGTTACATTTCTAACCAAAGGGACGTTGCAAATCTGTCAGTATTCTGTTATTATTTTCATGGCATTTGCTTGGCTGAGCTCCAATATATAATTTTTCTCTGTAAAACATATAAATACAGGACTCCTCTAGCTATCACACTTGAAATGTAAAAACAATTTTCATCATTAGATTTGCAAAGGGAAACAACATAGGTTACAGATATTCATCCATATTTTCTTTTGTCTTATTTTTAAAAGAAATAATCTTGGTTCTGACCGTTTGCGAGGCTTCGAACTTAACATAGATTGTGAAGTATCAAAAATGTTGGGCCGGAGAAAGACAAGCTGTAGCACAAACGGATGCAAGAAAAGAAAAGTACGAAACGACGAAAAGATAAAATAAAAAGAAAAGAAACCTTTGATTAGCGATTATATTTTATCACATTTTACGGATGATTTTTGTCTATTTTTACGCCTTCGCTGATATTTAAAGTCATTTATTGTTCATCAAATTAATCATTTTGAAATCGGAGAAACATATTACGACATACACGCCTGGCAATGGATTTTACAAGAAAGCCTAATTTTGTTGAGATTATCTTCAAGTCGAAAAGATACTATGTATATATATATGCATATATATACATATATATATATATATATATATATATATATATATATATATATATCCAGAATAAAAACTCGATTAAACCTAGAACCCCATCTTCCAACGTAGACCCCTACTACCAGGTCTCCTTCTCCAACATCAGGGGTCTACGTTCCAACCTTCCAGAGTTTGAAACCCAATTACAGGAGACGAAACCGGACATATTATTTCTAAGTGAAACTGGAATAGGGCCGACCACTTCCCTAGATGAGTTCATAATTAACGGATACTCAAATTTAACAGCTAAATCTGACCCCCAAGATCGCCATGGGCATGGAATGTGTGCCTACATTAAGGATGGCTTCCCGTGTGGCAGGGATATCTCTAGAGAACATCCTAATTTACCCTATATGTGCTTCAGGGTTGCACTTGCTAACACCACTGCATTTATATTTGCCCTCTATAGGCCCCACAACAGCGGAGTTACTATCTTTAAGAGCATATCTGAGAAAATAGACCACATACTGTCTTCACATCCCTCGGCTAACATCCACATATGTGGTGACTTCAACGTCCATAACGTGGAATGGCTGACCAATTCAAATAAGACAGACGATGAGGGGAGGTTTTGTCATGATTTTGCCATTGCTTATGATCTCACTCAGATTGTTCGCGAACCCACCCGTGTGCCCGATACACCCGGTCAATATGCAAGCCTCTTAGACCTTTTTCTCTCAACTTCCCCTGAGCTATGTTCATATTCCGTTCATTCTCCTCTAGGATCCTCCGACCACTCCGTCGTATCAGTTAAGATAAAAACGAAATGTAAGAAGACCCCAGACGTACCCCTCAACCGTACTGTATACCGATACTCTATGGCCGACTGGGATAGCTTCCGTACATTCATATCTGATTTACCTCTGCACTCCATGTTTAAAAAGGATGTGTCCTCTATAGTATCAGATCTGACCGAATGGTTAATTGCAGGCATAGACCAATTCATACCATCTAAAAAATTCCAACAAAAATCTAACAGCCAGCCATGGTTCTCCCCAGAATGTGCTGCTGCTATCGCGCACAGAAATCACTTTTTCCATAGCTACCAACGTAATATATGCACTGAGACTAAAGCTGCTTTTAGGTCTGCCAGCAACCACTGTAAAAGAGTAATAAAAAATGCAAGAAAGCTATATGCCCAGTCTGTTAAATCCAAGGTAGCTGATCAGCGGCTTGGATTCCACCAGTTTTGGCAAATAACAAATAGGATCCTGAACAGAAGTGTGCGTTCTATCCCAACCATTATCAATGGACCAGAGGTCATCTCATCAGCGTCAGACAAGGCCAAACTATTTGCAAAGAACTTTGCAGCTAATTCTACCCTATGCGACGAAGGCCATCAACTCCCCATATTTCCTCCTATAACACAGAACAAGCTAGGTAACATACAAATATCCGTGCATGAGGTCGCCAAGCTAATAAAGAACCTAGATTCCAGTAAAGCAACTGGCCCTGATGGCATCCCAATTATAGTGTTAAAAAAGCTTCAACTAGAACTTGCTCCCATACTTACGAAACTATTTAAGCGCTGCCTTAAGGAGAAGTGCTTTCCGACTCCCTGGAAGACCTCATCAGTTTGCCCTGTATTTAAGAATTCAGGTGATAAGTCATCTCCCTCTCAATACAGACCAATAAGTCTCCTGTGTGTTATGAGTAAGTTGCTGGAATCCATATTAAATAGAGAAGTAGTCAACCACCTCAGCAGGAATAACCTTCTTAGTGACACACAATATGGTTTCCGCTCTGCAAGATCTACCGCAGATGTGCTGACGGTTATATCCCACAGGATTAGTGAATCTCTTGACAAAGGCTTCCTTTCTAGGGCAATTGCTCTCGACATATCAAAGGCCTTCGACAAGGTATGGCATAAGGGTCTACTTCACAAGATTTCCAGCTACGGTATAACTGGAAATGTTTTCTCAATCATTAAATCATTTCTCTCCGATAGGCTCATAAGAGTAGTGGTAGATGGACAAAAATCGGAGGCCTGCAATATAAATGCTGGAGTCCCTCAGGGGTCAATCCTGGGCCCAACTCTCTTCCTGATCTACATCAATGACCTCCCTAAACACATACTTAAATCATTCGTTGACATCTATGCTGATGACACGACCATCTACGGCAACACATCAAACGCTGTAAATGACAAAGTTCTCTCTGATTCTCTCTCCTCTGATCTCGAGTGCGTGGTTCAGTGGGGGAAAAGGTGGCTGGTTACCTTTAATGCATCCAAAACCAAACTGCTATCCTTACATCATCAACGCTCTGATCCCCATCTGGCATCAATTGTGATGGATGGCTCTCGTCTGGGTGAGGCTCCGTGTTTTGACAAGCTTCTGGGTTTGACCTTTACTCCTGATCTGAAATGGAACACGTACATCAAGTCTGTTGCCAAGGTCGCTGGAAAGATGGTGGAATCCTTCTACCGCTCCAGAAGATATCTCACTACGGATGCAATTCTCTATCTATATAAAAGCCAAGTACGTCCAAGGATGGAATACTGTTGCCATATCTGGGCAGGAGCTGCTAAAAACAGCCTATCCTGCCTTGACAGAGTACAAAATAGACTTCGTGGCTTAGTGGGGAATGCCCTTTTCTCTACCCTGCAACCTCTCTCCCACAGAAGAGACGTTGCGAGCCTGTCCTTGTTTTATCGTTATTTCCATGGCAGATGCTCGTCTGAACTCCAATCTCTGGTCCCCCCTCGCCAATCTTTCACGAAAAACACCCGTCTAGCTGAATCCACTGTGAAAAATTTCCCCCACTCTATATCTGTGCCTAAATCAAAACGCAGATTCCATGAACAAAGCTTCTTTGTTAGAACTGCACGCCTGTGGAACTCTGTTCCGTCTGCCTGCTTCCCTCCGGACTACAACTTGGATGTCTTCAAGTCCAATGTTAACAAATTCCTAATGAACCGCCCCCTTAAGTAAACATTTCAGCAAATCTCCTCACTAACATAATGCACTTGCAATAACCCTTATCCCTGAGTGGCTTCCGGGCCTTGATAAGTGGTGATCACTGTGTAAAAAA
>NC_136496.1:114190643-114315643 GCF_053919585.1 Euprymna scolopes
ACTGTTTCTGATTATTTGAATCTTGAGAATAGTATGGAAGCACACAATTGCAAAACAATATAAATAATAAGAGTAATAGAAATTTACTATAATAAATGGTAGAAATTAACACGCATAGTTAAGAGGACGTATGCAATTCAGAATTAGTACGGAAGACAAAAATGTTAAAAATAATAAAACTAACAAATTATGAGGTACAATAATTTTCATATCCCTGTCTGAGATAAATACATACTACCGACACCCGACAAGCAGCAAAATCACACCCTTACCGTGTTGAGATCCTTAGATTCCGGAGAGTCTTCTACTCGAACAGTCTCTTCCCTCTGACTCGTGGACTTTGGAATTCAGTTCCCGTTCCTTACTTCCCTGTCTCTACAGAAGTTTAAATGTAATGTGAAGAGACACCTTGTTTCTCAACGACTCACAAACTCCCTTATGTCCGAGTTCGTCCCTGAAAAAAGATGATTTATTTAAATACTGGACCATTCTTAATATGATACAATGCCGATATTTTTGTTGTTTTCAGTTAAAATAAGCATTAAGCCGAAGTTTATGTTCGATTATTTTATAGGTTAACATCCGAACGTAAGTACGTGGGATTTATTGCGTCTTTAATTCAAGCTCTTCATACCCAAAGACACGCCCACACATAACCCCTCCCCCATATATATATATATATATATATATATATATATATATATATATATATAAATTTTCAGCGTTTAATTAAAACGTGCCTAATACAGCTAGTAATTTATTAAAAAAAATATGTGCCAATTAAGCAACACAAAATCTTCTGCGTTTCATTTCCGGAATCGCTAGACGAGAATGTGTTACGAATGTTATGGGGATGACAAACAGACGTTCTTATGATGCTTAATTGTTATATAATTTTACTACACACCCACCCACACACACGCACCCCCCATATATATATATATATATATATATATATATATATATATAATTTGGGTATTTAAATTTTATGATTCGAAAAGTTAATTTTCAAATATAGAATCGTATTTATTGTTTGTAAACAAAGAATACAGTTTAGTAAATATATTTCCTTAATCCATGTGTGTTCGATGTTTATTATCTACTCAGAGGAAAAATATTAGCAAATGTTATTGGTTTTCACCTTATTTGCTAAAGGTAATAAACATAGAAAATTAAAAGTTTTTACATTTATTAACCATTTTAGCTACATAGAATAATGGAAATTAGGTACTGACGCAGAAAAAATAGTTATTGGACTTAAATTCCAAAATGCATACAAAATCTTGAAATGGAAGTTCCTGATAGTAAGGAGGTAAAAAGATCCAACGCGTATTGTAATCCTTCCAATGCACCAGGTAGCAATCACATGCAAACGTATTTCCTTCGGCAAATATTTGATAATGTAAATCCGGTAAATATTTTTTCATATAAGTTTCAAATTTTAGTCCTACCACCGCTACCAGCTGTGTGTTACCGGGACCAATGTTACATGTTCCACAGATACTGTGATTACACCAACTGTAACTGGTTTATAGATACATATACATAACATAACGTTTACAATTTTCGATTCATAAATAATAACGTCTTTTTCACCATTCTGATTGGCTGTGCTCTGAAAATTCTTATATTCCGGAATCCAGTTATTCGTTTTATAAACAAACGCATTATAATATATACTCACTAAGAAACATATTTTTGTTCGCAATCAAGTTTATTTAATGCATTGACCATTACAAACATGTACGATGAAAAAATATATGTAAGAAAACATTGTTAAACGAACTTTAAATAACCCATTTACTTGCTTTCGTTTACAAAGTTTCAAATTGAAGAGTTTAGCTCCCATTTGATTTGCAACTTTTATATTAAGGACAAGTTATTTTCAATCATTTGAATGGTTGATTGTTATTGACAAAACCATAATTTCAGTAGTGATGTTTTGTCTAATATTTTGTATATAAATCATAAAAAATATATCTCGAGATACATCTAAGAGTTTATTCGTTTGGTATGATGTGTTCGATTCGGTTGAAATTGCAATTTCTCTTTCTCTCCCAACATCAGTTATCGGATGATTCTCTGGTGGTTTGGATTATGTCCCTTGATGTACTCGTATGGATTATTTCCATTGATGCACGTGAATGTGGTTTATAGTAGAATTCAACCAAACAATAAAGAAAACATAAAACACAACAGAAAATTAGAAAAAAATAATACCCGTTATATAATATAATTATATAACAGCAATATTTGTTGCCATTTCGATTATCATTATTTCGTAATGACAGATAAGTGAATTATATATATATATATATATATATATATATATATATATATATATATATATATATATATATATATATATATATATATTAGCCGGCCGACCGGCATTGCCAGGCCGTAAGTAAGCTTAAATATGATATTGTAATTAATGACGATTTCGTATTAATTATTATATTACATTAGACACAATATGTATTAATGATTTAAAAAGTTTCTAAAAAATGACTAGTGCGCCACTACCTAAAAACGAAATTAAAATTTTAGCTTACGATTTACTTTTTCCTTTGACGTTAAAGCCTGAGCTATGGAAACTTGTTTACTGCAAGGCTAAAAATTAAAACATGAACCAATAGCTATTAACTTAAGCATGCAAAAAAAAAATATTATACACTTTTGTTTTCTTGGCTAAAACACAAATGTTCAGTTTCGCATTGGTTTGAATACTTATGTATCAAGTTTCATGTCTGTAGACTAAAAACTGACAGAGGTTTTTTAGTAGGTTATTTTTTAAAACAAATATATATATACGCATACATAAATATATACAGAAAGAGGTTTATATTTACTTAAACCTTTTACGCAAATGTTATGCATGTGTTAATCATTTAGAATATCTGCATGAATATAATTACACGTAATAGTTTATTAATAAATGTCGTCCTATAAGAAAACCGAAAAAAAAACAATAGGGAATTAATTAAAATGAATATTTAAAAGAATATGTAAATTAGCCAAAACTTTTGCAGATGAATGAAATTCCACGACCTATATATGAGAAAACGTTGTATTTAAAAACAAACAAACGCATTAAAATATGGTTTTTAATAGGAACATCAATACATAACCCCCTCCAAAATATGTACTTATATGTATACATATATATATATATATATATATATATATATATATGTGTGTGTGTGTATGTATATATATATATATATATATATATATAAAAGTGAAAGTGTCTGTCTGTCTATCTGTGTGTCTGTGTGTGTACATTTCCCTACGCAATAACTCTGCCAATTTTAAGACACGAAATTTGATATACACGGTACTGAGATTTGGGAAAATCTACGTGATCGATTTTCGGCCAGAAATCTTGCTGTTAAGAGGTCAAAGTTCAGCGATTTGTCCTTTGGGAACTCTATCAAACTCCTCCGACAATTTTGGGACTAAACACTTGAAATTTTAGATATAGGTTCCTTTGATATGGCTCTAACTAAAAAACTTGACTGAAGCCCAAAACAATAAATCTTAAGGGTCATAATAGGGGGTCAATTTTAAAAAATGGACCGCTTATTTTTTTTGGCTCAACATACACCTCCAAATACCCGGGACACGCCGGGCACCCATGCTAGTATATGTATATGTCTATAAATGTGAAAGTGTCTGCCTGTGTGTGCGTCTGTGTGTGTACATTTCCCTACGCAATAACTCTGTCAATTTTTAGTCTACAGACTCCAAATTTGATATACAGTGTACTGAGATTTGGGAAAATCGGTGTGATTGATTTTCGACCAGAAATTTGGCTATTAAGGGGTCAAAGTTCAACGATTTAACTTTTGAGAACTCTAACAAACACATCCAATAATTTTGGGTCTACACACTTGAAATTTTAGATATAGGTTCCTTGGACATGGGTCTTAGTTAATAACTAGATTTGAACCCAAAACAATAACAATTAAGAGCCCATAATAGGGGTCAAAATTTTTAAAAATTGACCGGTTTTTTCTTTGCTCAGCATACACCTCCAAATATCCGGGCAACGCCGGGAACCTACGCTAGTATATATATAAAAGTGAACGTGGCTGTGTGTGCGTCTGTGTTTGTCTGTGTGTGTACATTTCCCTACGCAATAACTTTGTCAATTTTACGTCTACAGACTCGAAATTTGATGTACAGGGTACTGAGATTTGGAAAAATCTGTGTAATTCGTTTTCGGCCAGTAATTTGGCTATTAAGGAGTCAAAGTTCAACGATTTGAGAACCCTACGAAACTCGTCCGACTATTTTGGGTCTAAACACATGAAATTTTAGATATAGGTTTCTTGGACAGGGATCTAACTTAATAACTTGATTTGAGCTTCAAATAATAAATGTAAAGGCATCATAATAGGGGTCAACGTTAAAAAAAATTGACCTCTGCGGTTTCTACCAAATTACTCAGACACTTTTTAGTCTAAACATTTGAAATTTTACATAAAGGGTATTCAGAGATAGGACAAGCTTTTAAATCGGTTTGGGTCGACAAGTTTTTGTTACCAATATATAAATGTATGTATGTATGTATGTTTTCATGTGTGCCTAAAAATTTCGACAAAAGCGACGGATTCTTACAAGGTCAGTATCGTTTTGAAGTTCGCCCTTACAGACGAGAAATATCGAAAAATTGGCTAAAATATTAATATCTTCACCTTCATCTGGGCACTTATCTACAGGGGTCGCTTTTTTCGCCGATAGTTTTGAAAGTAATCCTCTCCTTTCGATTGTCTAGCTTTAATTAAAACCTACGTCACTTCCGGTTTGACAGTGGTCGTAACGACAGATACGTCAGGGTTTTTTTTACCGTTCTTTGGATCTTCGCGGTATAGGTGCGAGCCTGCCTTTCTACTACCACTTTTTTTTTTTTGCTCAACACGCACATCCAAACACCGGTCTGAAATGCTAGTATATATCTATCTATATGTCTATATCTATATATCTATCTATCCATCTATATATATATATATATATATATATATATCTGCATATTCATATATATAATATAGAAATATTTATATATAAATATGCATATATACAAATATTTATATATATGTATAAATATATATATATATATATATATAAATATTCTATATATGTATATTTCTCGCTATATATATAAATATATACATATGTAATTGTATACATACATAGGTATAGACATACATTTATACACACACACACGCACACACACTAATATATATATATATATATCACTAGAGACGGAACATTTTTTTTATTTTTTCCTTTTTCATTAATGTTTATATGATAAAAAGTGAGTTTATTTATATAATCCCATATACATACTTACAGAAGAATATATACATATATATATGAAATTATATATATATATATATATATATATATATATATATATATACATACATATATATATATACGAGCAAACAGTTTATAAAACATGTTAAAAACACTTTGAAAAAGAGTTAAAAACATATTTAATCTGAAAAGGAAACACTTGATAAGTGGATAGTCTTAATCCGCGGAGTTTCGAAGAAATACTTTCCTTCTTATCAGAGGGTAGGAATTAGCAAAATGCGGGATCGGATTTTGCATACAAAAGTATTTGATGAACTTACAAGTAAGTCATAAATATATATATATATATTTATACATATATATATATATATATATGAAACTATATAGATGTAATAGTATATGTATAATAATATAAGTCAGTTGCTCTGCTCCACCTTATATACTCACACACAGACGGGCACACACACACACACACACACACACAGACGGGCACACACACACACACACACACACACACACACACATATATATATAGTGTGTGTGTGTGTGTGACAAAAATGGTATAATGTCTGTGATGACCCTCAGAAATAATTCTCTAATTGTGCATGGGTAATTTATTTTTTTATGTGTATCAAACAAATAATGCCATTAAATAAAGTTACGCATGCATGAATGTGGTACATCCATGCGTTCCAATAGAGAATTATTCAACTACGTGTCGTAATGTATATAATGTCAACACCCAGCATGTGTATATTTACATATCTTAATCTGTATATCGCACTCTATCTGCCTTACTATCTTCATATATATATATATATATATATATATATATATAAACAGAAAGATATTGAGAGATATAATGTCAACACCCAGCATGTGTATATTTACATATCTTAATCTATATATCGCTCTCTATCAACCTTACTATCTTCATCTATATATATATATGTATATATATATATATATATATATATATATATATAAACAGAAAGATATTGAGAGATATGCATACGTATGTATGTGTGTGCGTATGTATATAGATGTGTATGTTTCAACCTTAGCAAACATTCTAAATCTGTTTAAACATTTTCACTATTCTAATTGTTCCTGCCAATCTTAAAATATTACAGCGCTATATTTAACCAATTGGCTAACCAATGTTCCTGACTTCTGTTCTAATTTAAGAAAATTCAGTTGGCCACACATCTATACTTGAATAAATCAATAATAATCGGACACTTGAAATACTATAAGCATAATTAATAAAATCTAAAAAAACAACTATTAATAAAATAAACTTTCACAATAGTAATTACATCCTGAAATGTTTGTAGAGTTATTTATTTTAATAGCTTTGCAGATATTTATTTTAACCAATGAAAAAAAGATAAATAAAATAATTGACCAATGAACAAAAACAAATTTATAAATTGTTCAAAACCAGTTAGATTAATTTATCCCGAAGAATTGGAAAGTACTCGGACTTATGATAAATATGGTGTTTACATTAGCCAGTTTCCACCAGAAGTGAAGATGGTAATTCGGAACTTGGAAAGGATCGAAAATAGAATTAATAGAAAAAAAAACGTCTATTTTATTTAATGAAATATGCCATAGAGTAAAATACTGCCTATACACACATATATATACATATATATATACATATATATAATTATAAAACTCAAATGACCTTGTGACGAGTGATGTAACCCACTTTCCGGTTTAAGACTTCCAGTTACGCATGCGTATATAAACTTAAACCCATAACAGCGTTAACAAATCAACACAAATCGCTACTTTTGCAAAATTTGACCTGGGCAATGAAACATTAACGTTATTATTTAGAAATCATAATTTAACATAGGAAGGGTGGGGATGTTTTGCAACTATTCTGTATTACAAGTATACTGTCACAATTCTCTTACAAATAAATCAACTTTGACCCGTTAACAACGTATTCTTTTACTGTGTATGTTTTCAGCATCCGATTGTTTTTGCATTTAAATTATACAAATAAACAATTGTTAATGCTTTCTGCTTTTTTTACATCGTTCATTTCAGTATTACGTTTAAGTTATTTTAACACAAACCTGTTGACAAGCATAATAACATTTTACAACGTATTGTTTTACTGTGTACTTTTTCAGCGTCCCAATTGTTTTTTTTTTCGCGTATAACTTAAAAGATATCTAAAAATTTGAATTTAACTTTAAGTATTAGGATATCTGTTCAGTGCACATTTACCTGTAAGTACGGCAAACCACTTTTAATTCAATGGCTGTAAGTTGTTTCTTCAAAAATAAACAATTTTAAACAGAATGACTCATAGAAATCTATCTATATTCTTTTTTCATTTTAATATACTTTCATAGAAATGTTTCCGTTATGTCACAAAAACCTATTTTCTTTACGTCACAGGTGTCACGCTCATACATTAATTCCATAGCTGATATAACATACTGACCCAACGGGTCACGGGTAATCTGGTATATATATATATATATATATATATATATATATATATATATTGTATATAAATATTATATGCACACACACGCATATATATATATATATATATATATATATATATATATATATATGATTTACTTTAAAAGTAAATCATTTTGTACATGCCAATCATAACGTTCACGACTTCTGACCATGAGAACACTCTCTTACTATTTTACTGTTTTACGCGTATTTGGCATTTAAAGCTATTTTTTAAAATTCTCCTGTTAATTGATGCTAGATCAGTAGTAGCGTCTTAGCAATGGACTCATTTGTGCCTTTGTAGTTGGGTTCAAATCATTGGCCTTACAGCAATTATCACTTTTATATATATATATATATATATATATATATATATATGTACTAGATTTTAACCCATTAGAACCATCAAACTTCATAACCCGTTGACTTAGAATGAGCGCAGCATGCCAAATTGATGGTTAAATAAATACTAATCTATATTAATCCAATAGTACTTATTTCGATGCAGCTTACATCAAAGATCCATACAAAATTGCATCCAAGCTTCCATCAAAGATCCATACAAAAATGCATCCAAACTTACATCCAAGATCCATACAAAATAGCATCCAAACTTACATCCAAGATCCATACAAAATAGCATCCAAACTTACATCCAAGATCCATACAAAATTACATCCAAGCTAGCATACAAGATCCATACCTAATCGCATCCAAGTCAGCCTGCAATTTATAAGAAAAGTTGGACCGGACTGATAAACAAACAAAGACTATGACAAATTATATATATATATATATATATATTTATATATATATATAATATAAAGCTGACCGTCTGTGTGTGTATGTTTTCACGAATAGGCTCCTATATGGTTGACTATTATAGAAAACTGATCACATATAATGATAGAAGATGTATCGAGACACAGGAATGGGTATGTTTGATCTGGCATAATGATGATTCATTAAAATTGTGGGGTCTGCGTACGCGCCTGGTCCACAAAGTATGGAAATAAAAAATGTAAAAATTAAAAAAAAACGTTTACAAGTGTTTTTGATATAGATGTACATAATAATACTTTGATAAGTATGTTTTAACTTAAATAGGGATGGTATAATAAAATTGTGTGGTCTTCGTTCGCGCCTGGCCTCCATAGAATAGAAATAGGCATAAACTTTGATAAAGACTTTTCATATCTATCTGAGTAAGTATACTTTGTATAATTATGTTTCAGTTTGAAGAAATATGGTATTATAAAATTATGTGGTGTTCGTTCGCACCTGACCTCCATAGAATGTTTAACGAGGTTTTTTAATATAGATCCACAGAATATTGTGATAAGTGTTTCAGTGTGAACAGGTATGGTATAATAACGTATGGGGTTTATCAACTTTACTTTTATTTTCATCATATTTTGCTTTGGTTTTGATACCCCCAAATTCGAAGCTATCTCTTTACCAGCCTTCCTTTTCATAACCTATCATACTTTCATAAATGAGAGGCCATTTTCTGTAGGCTGTTTTTGAACCCAGTCAACGACGGATACTTTAGCTAGTCTATAATATAAAGCTGAACGGGCAGTTTGTCTAGTATATATATATATATATATATATATATATATATATATATATATATATATATATATATATATATATATATATATGCCTCCATTCACTCTCAAAACCAGTGGATACCCCTGTAAGAGTACGTGAGTACTTGTGAAGCAGGGGTTGCACAATCACGCCTCCCCTGAATCGGCACTGCTTTGATTCAGTGGCAAGGAGAAGTGCTAGAAGACTGTAAATAATACCAAGGTAAGTGGAGAGCACATATATCACCCGGAATTCCTTAATGCCCACCCATTTTAATACTTACATTGTTTAACGTTGATTAATTTCGGTGATCGTATGGGAATTAAACCGTATATATATACATATGTCATAAGCGATAATTATTTTTTAGACCTGTACGCACTAGCGTTTTATGTTGTTGCAGCCACAAGTGTAGGAAATGATTATTCCTTCTGGTCAAGAGATTCGAATCCAGCTACAAAGTCATCTTTTACTCTATTTGCTAAGACGTCACCTCCAGGTCACTAACAATTGCCACGAGAAGTGAAATTTAGCACCTACAAATGCCAAATGCGGACTCTACAATAAATAGTCGAATGGGTTAAAAAAAATAAAGACAAAACAGATAGACCTAAGAGAAAAAATAGATGGAGTAGGTGACATAAGAAATTAAAAATAAAACGTTTATTTGTTTGTTTTTGTTTTACGGCATATCAACCCTCTCCAGGATATTTAATGTCCAATCCAGTGACTTTGAAGAACATATTTTACTAGAATATATTTGTTTTTTTTTAAGTCGGTTTCTATTTAACCCATAGTTGGGGCCCTAACAGGTACTACACTCCAGGCCATAGTTGACCTTGGAGCAATAGCAATTAAAGGGTGGCGCCACACTCCCCAAAACCGGCTTAAAAAACATTCTTGGAGTGGGGATATCCATGTTTAGCATAGTCTAGTATCGTATTATATTAACCAATAATAATAGACCTCTAAGCTGAAAACATACAAACACATGGGGGTTATAAATAGTAGTATTGATATGAATAGAAAGAAAGTGCATAGAAAAATTGAAAACCTCGATCGTTTGTCCATGTCGGTGTCCGTTTCCTCTCCCGAAAAGCTGCCATGTATCGACATGAAAACACCAATCTTAATTATGTTGAATGTCCAAAAACAATGCTCGAAGGCAGTTTTGTTAGTGTCGACCTCTCTCCCATCCGAGTGGATGTTTTTGCGTTGCCATCCCGAATTTGGACAGCGTGGAATCGAACATAATAAGTAAGGACATTCGTGGCCAGATACATAAATGTCCTATTCCGTATGCGTAGTCGGTAAAGTGGATATATTTCTAGACAATCCCGAGCGGGGGAAAAAGAATGACCCTTCCTTTGGCCCTCTCCCAAACCTACCACGGCTTTCACTTTAGTAATATTCCTTACAGGCCGCTCGAATACGATCTCCGACTGTCGAAAGTCTTCGGTTGTTAAAGGAAGGGCGGGTAGACAGAAAAAGAACTTTACTATAAGAACAATAAACTGGAAATACAAAGAAAAGAAAAAAAATATATAAAACTGTGAAGTAAAGAAGAAAGTGATGCGCCAATTTTTTTCAAGAACAAGAATATAATACATAGGAATATAAGAATATAAGAACATAAGAATATAAGAACATAAGAATATAAGAACACAAGAACACAAGAATATAAATAGAAGTAAATAAAAAAGATGGCGCTGTATAAAAACGTTTTATGAAGAGAACAGAAAAGAAAACGAACAACTGGAAGTAAAAAAATATATACATATATACAAAGAATCAAAAATAAAACAAAATAACTTTTGTGTCTCTCTATATTAAAAGATATCAACCCTGATAATGTCATTACATGACGAGACAAAGTATCTTTTGCGAACGATGCTGTCAAGATTAAAGTCGATTTAAGTATTTATAAATCCTAAAATATGCACTGAATGAATTTATTTCATACAAAAATCCCCGTTTGATTTGACTCATGTATCAACACTGTTAAGTTTATTTTATTTGTGTTACTATAAAACCATCGCCTATCCAAATCCAAATGCTAGTCGAAACGTTTGTGCCAGATAGATGGTTAGACATTCACTTTGAGCATTGCAGACAATGCTTGGCTCTAGAGAAAATTTGACGATTTAAAAGGACAAGAATTTGTTTACATTAAACTTGAAAAAAGATGCTGTAGTTAGTTGGGGTGCAGTTGCGTAGTATTGCGTTCCACAGACAATACTAAAAAAGAAACTCTTATGCTAGTAATTATGCTAAGGAAGAAATAATGAAAGACGTTAAGTGGTTGTAGCTACACGTGACCTGTGAATGTTTTACGTTTAGGACTAAAGATTTGAGACCCTACTATGAAATAGAATAGCGAAATACTAGCTACGCCTCTTCACTGAGAAATAGAAGAGGATGTTCGCCACTAGATTTCTAACTTCATTTTGTATTCTGTCTGTAAAGAGTGCTATGAATGGCACTCCCTTAAATGTGTCAATAGTTTTCCATGCAGTATAAATAATACATATTTTACAATAAAATAGGACAACAAAAGTAAATGATATTTCAAACTTAATCGTCACATTCTAATGATTGGGTAATTTCAAACTTATGCTTATAAGATATAAGGACAACATACTTATCTAAAACCGCTTAAGTAGGTGTTATACGTATCATTCTGTGATACGTCCTCGATAATCAGCCCAACAGTGATTTTGTTGCTGTCAGCCTCTGTTATGGTTAGAATCATCCTAGGATGTCTACCTTCCCAGGCTTTACCTTTTCTCTAAAAAAAAAGTGTATAATGTATTGTTAACCGCCTGAGGCGCCCCTATTTAAGAATTGTAACAGAGCACGGACGTGTGTATGAAAATGCATAAAAATGCAAAATTACGTCATTGTCAGGAAAAATGGCTATAAAAAGGATAGAGATAGCACGGTAGAGAGGACGATGACGTGAAAGACATCACAGCCGTAACGAGAAAGCACGCGTATCGGGAGAATGAGGAAAAATGTCGTTGTTGAACGAAAATTGCTATTCTTTGTCTCGGTCTATTTTGCGACATAGACGGCTAAACGTGTGGGTCCCATGCGCAAACCTGGGTAATGTTACAGAATGCCAAGAGGGGTGCTTAGGCATTTTTGTATTTCAGAGCGAGTTTATTTTACTGCGTTAACAAAATCACACTTAACCTGGTGTTTACCGTTTTAAGAGGAAGAAAATAAGTCAGAAAGGCATAAGAAAATAGGTTTTCAAACTATAACGTGACACATGCAAGATGCCTATATTTCAAGACTTGACAAAGCAAGGAAAATCCTATGTAAAACTTAAGCTTAATACGACAAAAAAAAATTGTTAGTTGATTGCTAACCCCTACTGAGGAATGGAAACACGGATGCTTAGGTAGTTTTGCACGGATGCAAATCAGAGTGATATTATTTATAGTGCAGTTGGTTTTCAAAACCATACCAAATTTTAGGTCTTAACAACTAGATATAGAAGGGAATAATTTCAGTGAGATGCAGGTTACGCATCAAAAGCGATATTTCAAAACTTGAAAGAGTTAAGAAAATGATATGCTAAGTGTAAGCCGAAAAATTCTAATTCATAAATCTGCCATTTAAAAGATATGACATGACCGACAACCAAAAGAGTCGGCTAACGACACGAACTAATAACTTGGGTGTGCCAAGATCGAATCTAGTTTTTCCAGAGAATTCCATACACTTCAATATTGGCAATCTTCAATTGGTCCCTCTCGTAAGTACTCGATGTCCTTGTAAGAAAGATATCGGGAAAACGAATGTCAACAATAATCACCATGAATGATGCGCAACACCAGCAACAACAAGAACAGTCGACAGACGAAGCATATCATAGGAAGATGAGGACGCATCTGTACATGGATGAAACGCAAATCTTCTTTGCATCAAACTGACTTCTCACTTCGATGCGTATTATATGCATAAGAGGAGCACAACTAGATTTTACGACATCCAAGGGATTTGGATACTTTCGTCCTGGCGTAAATAACAGTTGACGATAACAAGGGAACATTACCTCCCGATAAAAAATTAAAAACTCAAATGAAAACAGCGATGGCCCTAAAGAGCAAATATTACTCTGCTATGGTTTATGTGAAGTGTGCGTTAATTACAAAAACAATATATGCCTGAATGAACAGTAATCCGGATAATCCAAATAATTAGTATATATATATATATATATATATATATATATATATATATATATATATATATATATATATATAAATTTGCTTCTCAATGCGTCCAGTGTCACAAAAAAAAATCGCCATCGCAAACATTTATTAATGAGAAACGAATAACCCCTCCCATTATTGTCACTCTTTCTCAGTGGAAATCATTTAAAATTTTCAAAAATAACTGGCTGTCTCTTTACGGTATTTTATTTAGTATATTAAAAAAAAGTTATGTTGAGAGGAGACTGTAATTTTTTATTATATAGTTTCGTTTAAGATATTTTTTGAAATGTGCAACTGAAATGACATCTATTGCATTATAATTTATATAAAAATTATTTACAACAAAACAAAACAAAACAAAAACGTGTTTTGTGGTGAATGTTCATTGAAAAAAGTCTAAATATTTTAACTCAATTGTTTTTGGCTTTAAAAAGTTAAAAAAGAATGTGTTAAAAAATGGTTTTAAATTCGTCGTTATTTGTTTTATTTTGTTTTTTATTCATTTTATTCATAATGCGCTTTAAAAATTGTCCACGACTGTAGAAATTCCACGGGTTCTGCTAGTAATTATTTTTTTCACATACATCTATGTTACATCTTTTTCTGGAATCGTCTGTATAAGCATCAAATCAACTAGTGGCACGGTTTGAACATAGAAATAAGTCACCTTTAAACTCTGGTCTGGACCCTTTTGTGCATGTGGCAAACCAAACAGTTATGCAGTAAACGGATCATTAAGATCTATTTTTTTACAAGTGAACATAGGGTAATCTGTCACACAGTGTTCGACATGATCAATGAACGAAACGTGCATTAATCTATGTTGAGTCATCAGTCATGCAAATGCTGACAAACCTAATGGAGCACTTCCGACAATTGGGAATCTTTATATAAACATTGCGATTTTGCTTACTGACAACATTGACTACCTAAGAGTTCGAAGCGACGAGAGGGTCGAGGATTGTTTAAGATATTGACTGTTTAACAACAGTGAAATGTTGTGACACAGCGAAACAGTCGATATGTGAATGATTAGAATTTATATATATATATATATATATATATATATATATATATATATATACGAGGGGAGTGCAATAACTAATGCCCCTGGCCCACTTCCAGTTGTCTGATCTAGCTGAAATTCTGCATGTGGAATGATTTATATCTCTACGGGGGATGTTGTAAATTACAGCTCTGAACTAATTGCGGTTTCTGTTTTACAGGTGTTTGAACTGCATCAGGTGTGAAATGGAGCCTATTGAATGTCGCAGTGATCTCATTTTTTTATGTGAAAGGACGCACACCACTGGAGACTTTTGATGAAATGAAAGAAACTTATGGTGATAATGCCCCATCATATGACCGTGTAAAACGATAGCATCGTGAATTCAAACATGGCCGGAAGTCTGTGGAAACAGCTCCCAGACATGGTCGCCCCCTTCTCCCATTGATGACGCATCTGTCCGTCAAGTTGAGGCTGCCATTTTGGAAGATCGGCGCATTACTACTCGCCAGATAACCCAAGATGTCAAGATTAGTACAGGGTCTGGAAAGTATCATTCATGACCATTTGCATATGCATAAGGTGTCTGCCAGATGGATTCCCAGGTTGTTTACACCATTCCAGAACTGATAACGCGTCGAGTGCTCGAGGATGAATTTAGAGATGTGCCAAGAAGATGGATCAAAGTTTTTCAAAAGACTGATTACATAGGATGAAACCTTGGTCTATCGCTATGATCCAGAGACCAAAGCCCAGTCAATGCAGTGGAAGAACCTGGACTCACCACCTCCAAAGAAGGCAAGGGTGCAGCCCTCCGCTGACAAGGACATGCTCACAGTCTTCTGGGACCAAGACGGAGTAGTGATGACAGATTTCCTGGCAAAGGGTACCACAATTATAGCAGCCTATTATGCTTCACTTTTGAGGAAATTAAGGGAAGCTATCAAAATCAAGAGGCGGGGCAAGATCAGCAAAGGTATTCTCTTCCTGCAGGACAACGCTCCGGTCCACAACTTGCATGTCGCCAGATCAAAAGCACGGGCGTGTGGTTATTAAATCCTTCCCCATCCTTGCTACCCTCCTGACCTTGCACCCTATGACTTTCACCTCTTCCCAGCCATGAAGTTGTTTTTGAAAGGAAAGCGTTTCCCAGATGATGCAACCTTGATTTCTAAAGTCACGTTGTGGTTGGAGGACCAACCTGGAGTGTTCTACAAAAACGGTCTCCAGAGCTGCATCAAACGATGGGAGAAATGCATAACTCTGGGTGTTTCCTATATAGAGAAAGACTAATAACTGTGCCAAGTTTCGTTGTTCTATTGCTCTGGGAAGTGGGTCAGGGGGCATTACTTATTGCACGCCCCTCGTATTCTTTAAGAGAAGAATTATCGAGAAGTGACGTAACACCAATTCATTATATTCGTATCCCAGTTTTGATATCCTAATAAAATTGCTACATTTCCAACCACTAACCACAACACGTTTCTTTCAATCTCAACTTAAACGAAACAGAGTTTGTATATCATAAAAAGGAACTTCTATTTACTTATTTTTTCTTTAATATTTCAATACTGCTTTGCACTCAACAAAGACCTAAAAAACTTTGCAAAAATTTTCCACTCCTCGGACTGCAAGAACTTTCCTTTACTGTATATTTTCTCTTTTGTCGTATTATCATTTTGTTTCTTTTCTTTTTTTTAATTTTTTTTATTTGGGCCTTTACATCTTTATATGTTTGTACTTATTTTCCATTTTATTCCCCTATTTTGATTCTCCTATATTTAATAACTTTCTATTTCTTATAGCTGTATTATTTATTATATTCTCTTATCTATTATTTATCTATATTTCTTATATTTTTATATATTTTTTATTTTTTTTTATTTTTATCGTACAACATGTGAAAGCATGCGTCATACCCTGCTCTCGTCAGCTGTTCCAGAATGATAAGACAGTTTCGGTGGCTCAAGACAGGACTGTCACTTGTGGTGCCACCAGCAGCTATGAGAACCGAGCAGTGTATTAATTAAAAAAAAACAACAACAAAGAAACTTAATCAACTAGAAAAAATATAATAAAAAATACCGTCTTAGTGAAAAAAAACAACAGAGGAACTTAATCAATTAGAAAAAAAAAGAGAAAATTATAGTAAAAAAAAAAATACCGTGTTTTCATGAAGATGTATTTATCTTTGTATTTGCATCCTCTTATTCTACCATATGTTTATCTTTTTATTCGTATTCACTCAAAAAATATTTCCATATTATATCCCTTATAACTTATCCCCTCACATTTATTATCTCACTATTATTCCTAATTATTTAATTTTAAGTACTGTTATATTTTCAAGTATTTCATGAAAACTCCTTCTATATCTATAACCCATTATTGCATATGATTAAATACGTACCTTCTCTCAATTAACTCATCCTATATCCTCCCCAAGAGTTTCTATCTCACATATTGTCTACATATATTAAACCCACCATGAGAGTTATGCTATACACTTTCTTGAATTATTTAATAAAAGTTATACTCCTCCTATATCACAGAGATCAATTTAGTAACCCCACACAGCATCAATCTTTTGTTTCGCTCGTAATGTAACTATCGCTAGACGTGGCATCCTTATTATGTTACCTAGCATCTTCTCACCTCTCCTGATAAGAAGTATTAGGCTTGGAAATGTCATGATATAAAGAGTGCTCACCTACCCTACACCCCTAATTTATCAATACCTTTATTGAATATATGAATAAATCTATATTAGTATATGGTTTTATATCGTCATTTTCTTTCTTTATTGATCTCTATGAATATATATATATATATATATATATATATATATATATATATATGTCTAACTGATGAGCCCAAATGAGGGCGAAACTCGAGTCTTGGACTTCCGGTTCGTTGACTGTCATGGTTATAGTGAGCTGCGACGGTGTTTGGCTGTGGAATTTATTATATAAAATCTCTCACATTCTGAAAATCCTATTATAAGTTGCTCGTTTGGTTAGCATTGCTGGATGGCGTCGTCCTTTAGAGTTAAAAACTCCTACTTGTGAGACATTGGCTTGGTTTAATGACTGGTTGGATGGCCGCGTCCCTTGTCGAGACGAAGTAGGTTTATTTCACAGTCGGATTTCGGCGCGGTTTTCTTGATCTGTGTTGGTTAATAGAAATTCTTGTGTGCGGGGCGTTTGCTCAGTTGGTAGAGTGCTTGCCTCGCATGCACGAGGCTCAGGTTTCGAATCCTGAGTTCGGATGTGTCTAACTGATGAGCCCAAATGAGGGCGAAACTCGAGTCTTGGACTTCCGGTTCGTTGACTGTCATGGCTCTTGTGAGCTGCGACGTTGTTTAGGTGTGGAATTTATTATATACAATATCTCACATTCTGAAAATCATATATATGTGTGTGTGTCTGTGTCTGTCTTTGTGTATATTAGTAAGCAAACGTGGCAGATATAGACACCAACATAGTGGTTTATTAAAAATATTCATCTATCTATCTATATATCTATAAAAACAGAGATGTGTGTGCCACAGACGATTTCTGATTGGTTAATCCAATAATCACATCTCCTAAAAAAGTATAGTTCTTACGCTCTTAACTTTACCATAAAATATTTTGGTCTTATTTATTGTCCATCTTGGAAGGGTTTAATTTTTTTCTAACTTGCCATTTACAAATTACAAAAATACGAAACTTCACAATCCAACCTCCGACTCAACGTCCGCCATTCACACAACAAGAAAGCAAACGCTGGACAGATTATTAGTACTACTACTACTACAAACAATACAGCACGAAAACACGCGCACACACGCACACACACTCACGTCCACTACCGTCCTTGGCTACGTCACGTTGTTATGGCAACACGATAAATACACAGTAAATTTGATTTTCTTCATTTCTACGCAAATATTACGCAAATATAAATCATATAGAATATCTGTATGAATATAATTACACGTAATAGTTAAATAAAGATGATCATCGTATAAGAGAACCGAAAAAGAAACTAATAGGGAATTTGTATAAAGTTGTATTTTCTTTTTAAATAAATAGAAAAAAGGGGTGTTGATAAGACTATCGATACTTATACAGTTTAGTTACGACATTAAAAAATGGAAATATTGAAAAAAATTTTTATTGTACGTAACTGTTATAGACTGAAGGTCTCCGAAAAAAAAAATTCACTTCATTTGATCAAGTAGTTTTGTTCTTACAGCGAAAAACAATTATTTATCACGACGACGTCAACGTGGCCATTTTGGAAATGTACCTAGCAGAATACCTCCATTTTAGGCCAAATTTCGCAATCTAGCCTTTTTTTCTCGCCATATTGAGATGCGCACAACACATCTGCAATTTTTTTACCTTTTTTTCTTTTTTTTTTTTAAATCTGCATTTTTTTTGCGTTTTTTATTTTAAAAATAAGAATACTATTGAATATGCAAAGAAATTGAAGAATGCAAAGAATTGAAGAATTTTTATACGAGATTATTTTCGAAACATGCTCAGTTGGACACGCATGGATAACTTCTAAACTTCGTTTATTTACTTCTGTTACAAATTAGAAAAAAAAAAAAAACACCCCAAAAATAGCATCTGTCTTCGCAAAAAAAAAATCTCATTCTGGTGGGGGGAAAAAGGGCTAGATTGGCCTAAAATGGAGGTATTATGCTATGTACGGCAGTTACCTGCCCTTGGGGAATTCCTGGGCCTGCAATAACATTTCCAAAATGGCCACGTTGACGTAGCCGTGATAAATCATTGTTTTTCGCTGTAAAAATAAAAACTACTTGATCAAATGAAGTTAAATTTTTTTTCGGAGAACTTCAGTCTATAACAGTTACGTACAATAAAAATTTTTTTTCAATATTTCCATTTTTTAATGTCGTCACTAAACTGTATAAGTACCAGATTATCAATACACACAAAAAAATATAGATTTATTTTTGGGTAAAGTTCCCCCGGGTTTTCCTTTCACTTCAGTAAATAATGGTATTTTGTTATATATATGGCGTACTATTATCCTTATATATATGATGTTTATGTTTATATATATGTATAAGTGATAGTGTCTGTGTGCCTCTGTGTGCATTTCCCTACGCTAAAACTGTCAATTTTAAGCCTACAGATTTGAAATTTGATATACAGGGTACTGAGATTTGGGGAAATCGATGTGATAGGGTTTCGACAGAAATTTGGCGATTAAGTGGTCAATATTCAACAATTAGACCTTTGAGAACTCTACCAAACTCCTCCTACAATTTAAGGTCTGAACACGTGATATTTTATATATAGATTCCTTGGACATGGATCTAACTTATTAACTTTACTTGATTCCTAAACAATAAATGTTAAGAGGTCATAATAGGGGTCAAAGTTTAAAAAAATTGACCGTTTTTTTTTCCTCAGCATACACTTCAAAACACCTGGGCAACGCCGGGCACCGATTGCTAGTTATTTAATAAAGGTATTATGCTGGTTTATTGATACTTAGTTGGCACCATTTTTCTTCTTGTAATGAAAGAGCCCTTTTAGACCTCTTGTGATCAATTAAAGAGCATTATTTTGTGGGATTTACTTTCACATTTCCTGCAATAATTTTAATGAATATTCTTTTTACAAAGATTTCGGTTGAATATAACACAGGAATATTTGATAGAGTCCATACCTGTCGATGTACTTAGTCAAAGGCATTTTGAAATCAAATATTGATACAACAAATTTCCAAGTGTTTATGTCACAAATTAAATTGCTTTATATTTTATTTTCATAGTAAATGTATTTCTGACTAGTAGGGTTACCCGACGTTTATGGGGTGGAATGGGGATCAACTTCCAATACTTTTTTGTCCATCTAAATTGGTGAAATCACCAATTTTTTTAATCAAATAAATTCATTGTCTGCTTTAGTTGGGGGCCCATCGCGGTGCATCAGATGGAAGCTTAACGTCCCCCTCCAGAGTTATTTAGTCCGCAATACATTGTGGTATACATTGCTCTGTAGAGAACTTACTGTTGATTTTATAAAATTATTTTTATATAATGGGTTAACTTAATGTCTCAAATCCAAAACTCAAGTGTCATAGATCAAGTGCGCTCTACACAGAAAAAATTATTTCGAACGCGTCCTTCTCTTACCAAAGAACCTACTATTAATTCCGTACCCCGAACTGTTCTGAGTGTGAGGTGATCAACTATTAAAATTCGCTTCAAGGTTTTATTTGGACATAATTAACTCAGAAAAGGATCACTAGTGGTACCTTAGCTTATTATTGTGTTATTAATCTAAATGTCTATACTAACGTGACGTCATGGAACGGTCAGGTGACTGATGTAATATAGAAGCAAATACAAATAATTGTTTTCGCGGTTTCATATTCCGTTGTGCTGAGCAGAAAATACGTTTGAGTACACTGATCGGGACAATTGCCCGCCGTGGTCGTTGTTCGGACGAAAAGAAAGGGCAACCTATTGTTTGTGCAACTGCAAAGAAAGCTATGGTAGTACACCAAACACTTTATTCGAGAAACGGCGTGAATAGCGTTTTGAATCAAAACACCTCGCTCTGTCTCCAACAGTCAGCAAATAATAACGGGACAGATCCTGGTAGAAGAAGCAGAAGACGACAGCGAGAACCATACATTAACAATCTGAACATCTGGGCAACATAAAAAATAATAAGCAACAATGAATTCATGAATGCTTGAAAGGGAGAGTGATAGATGGAAGGCCATAGCTGTCAAAAATTAATTACTAATAATAGCGGCAAAAGATAGCGCAATTCGAACTAACCACATCAAGGCAAGCATCGACAAGACACAAGAACACAACAAATGAAGACGCGGTTGGCAAAGAGACGAAACAATAAACCACATAATAAGCGAATGCAACCAAATAGCCAATAAAGATTATAAAAATACTTGAAAACTATCTGCAATGTGTAAAGCGAGAGCAGAGACATAAAAGTGTAATTTCCTTGCATTATTAGCGGTGTCTCCTTTGTTTTTCGCAGTTCGAAAATTGTGACATCATCTGTCATCTTTCGACTGTTCTTTCTAGTGTTTAAGCTGTTGCCATCTACCACAACTTGACGCTATCGTCCTAGGGAATTATTCTGCTTGCAGGTTAAGTTTAATAACGTGCTTTAGATTTGACCCTTAGAAAAATTCACACGACATAATTTAATCAACCCAAAAGCACCAATCCTTATATATAAATAGCATAAGTAATAATAACTGCATACACTTTTGACATAGTAACAAGCTTCAAATTGCACCTGTCGAAATTTGAGCCCAATCAAATTATTTATTCACAAATTACAGTTATTAAAGTAAAGCAATTATTTTGTACAGAATAGAAACTCTGATTTCCGTCTGTTGATAAAGCATTGCATTGTGATGCTAATTATGCGGTTCAAGCAATTCAATGAAGTTATATGGACCCTGTTTCGTTGGCACCAACCATTAAAAAGTGGTATTCTGACCTTAAACGTATGATGCCGAACGCCCAGAATGTAAATATTTGGTAATTGTTACGAAAAACATAAAAAGAGCAAGGTATTATTAATACCTATTGTAAATTGAAGTTCTATGATATAGCAGTGGAGTTTGTGCATCATATTACATGGGCATTTGCAGAGGAGAAAGCTGTGTTCGAATTGCATGCCGCGTAACCTGACAGATTTTAATCATTCGAAGATTTTATGTACAGGTCTGTTAACAAATATTTGTATAAATATTGGAAGGAACGCTTCTTGCAACCTTTTCAAAGGGTAGGATAATAAAACACGAGTTCTTATTTATGCAAGATGAGACTACTTGACACACAGCTGAAATACACGCGTTAGGGCCTATGAACTCGGATGCACGAATTAGTCGAAACAGGTCAACCTAAATGGGTTATATTATGCCGTGACCTTCGAAAAAACAAGAATCAGAAACCATCTTCAAAGATAAATATTTGAAGAACTAAAATGAAAAAATCTGCTAGCTTTTGCGCATCTTTTATCTCAAATAGACGACATAATCACGTTGACATGCCGGTTTTCGCCAACTCATCGAAGTTTAGCGACGATGAGCACGGTCAGTACCAAATGGGTGCCCATTTGGGAAGGTTAGGCGCTGTATTTCTAGGTTGATATCTGGGGGAGTATTTAATCTACTGGAAGGAATGCACCTCAAGTCTTCGTTAAGGCATGTGTATAGGAGAGGAAAATATCTGATGTAAAAAACCCGAGAGTTTCAATGTACTCTGTCATGTGGCAGCAATTCTGACAACAGTTTTATCAAAAATTCCGTTGGTTCTGCACAGATGAACAAATTATCTGTGTGGATTTATGGCTTAGTTGTTGTGGCAGCGCTCATACGTCAAAATAGACGACAGAGTTCATCACACACACACACACACACACACACACACACACGCATATATATATATATATATATATATATATATATATATATATATACATATATATATTGAAAGAGGGACAATATACTGATCGATACATATATATATTTGCACATATATCTATATATCTATAAAAGTGAGATTGTGTGTGGGGGCACTGCTCAACCTATATACTCATTAAATGTTTGATCTACAATATTGAAATTTAGTATATAGGGTAATCAGATATGTGGAAAACCTTAGAATCAGTTTCAATGCAGAAAAAGGCTGCTAAGGGGTCGGGAATGGAATAAAATTCATCGGGAGTCATCGTATTTTTATCTGTTTGTCAAATTTTTTCACGAATTCGCACGCACAGCCGTGAAACATGACAGTATTTTTCGAAAAAGTGGGATTGTAAACACTTTGTAAAGATCGTGCCAAGCTGGTGCAATGGTTATCGTACTTGACCCACTATCTTTAAGTTTTAGTATCAATATCAGTTTGAGTATGTTTTTTTTTACTTGGGGCCTGTTTATATATATATATATATATATATATATATATATATATATATATATATATATATATATATATAATAAAAAATTTATCCATTGGATTGAAATTTTAAATTCGACCATTTGGATTTTACCATTTTTGGATTTTTACCCTTCACCGGACTATGCATTCATGTGAAATCTTTTTATCATTTTTCTTTTGCCTCCTGTTCCCCTTACCTCACCCTTTTTTCTTTAATCAAGTAAGATCTGTGACTTACTTGTAGTTTCATTAAATACTTTTATATGCAAAATCCGATCCTGCATTTTGCTAATTCCTGCCCTCTGATGAGAATGAGAGTATTTCTTCGAAACTCCGCGGATTAAGGACTATCCATTTATCTTGTGTTTCCTTTTTTAAAATTAAATATGTTTTAACTCTTTTTCAAGATGTCTTTTAACATGTTTTATTAATCATTTATTCATATATATATATATACATATATATATATGTATGTATGTATGTATGTATATGCATATATATATTGACATGAATCAATTTTCATGACTTACTATATGGCCCACGCACGCATTGAACACTGGTAAAGTAAATACTAAATATCGATACGTTAAATATCATAAAATAAAATAATCTTAAGATACATGAAATAATAAATAAATAAATTCGTAAATACTGGGGCAAACATGAAGTTACTTTGATATAAAAAGATAAATAAAAATTCAGTTTAAATAAGAGATACACATGAATATTACCTTCAATTATAAAACAGACAAAATATATATTTATTAAGCGTTGTCATCGTATACGCAATTGGGTTTCCCATTTAACACTTGTGGGTTTGAATAGATGCTGTCCAGCATTATATCGATTGCTGTATCGAAATGTAAATCGATTCGTAGTTTAAAGAATTTACACAGGAGGCAAGCATCTACGAGTAGATAAATGTGAAGAAGAAACGAAATTTTGTGGAGTGAGTTCAAATATCATTTAAAAAGACGTTGTGTGAAGGAAGACTTTGTTAGGAGCAGTTTAAAAGGTAGGAACCAGATATGCGAATAGTATGATCGAATGGTATCAGGAAAGAAAAACAAAAGGAAAGCGAAATTGGACAGATAATTTTTTCTACAAATATGGCAAAGATATATATTTTGGAAAAAAATAATTGAAATAAAACAAAAACGGTAGCAAATAATTCTATTTCGAATGAATCAGCAAAGAAAAAATGAGATTTGGAAATACGTTTACAATGATTAAGTAAATACGAATGATAAACATGGTTTTTGTTATATGAAAGATATATATATATATATATATTTAATGAAATATAGACAAGATATATACATGCCTATATAAATGTATATACAGTATGGAACGATAAAATTTTCTCCCTAGAAGAGACGACATGATTCCATTTCCGTTCGATGAAACCAAGTTTTCTTTTTTTTGTTGCAGACCATCTGCTAGTCGTACAGTTGTGTACAAATCCCAAGAACGATAGGAGCCTTCGATCATGTCTGAAAATGTCACAATGTTCAACAAGCGAGATTGGAGATGCACCGCTGTACAGCATGCTCTCTACCGATCAAAGTCATGACAATAAGACCATTCCCAGCACCTTCAAAATAAATCGCCGGGTTACCAAAAATAACAGAGCGTGCTCAGGATAATGAAAACAAAGTTTCCTGTCACAGTTATGATCTTTCGTGTAGTTTGAAGTGAGAACCCCATCATGCCACTTCACATTTTCGAAATTGACATGAAAGTCAACACAAAAATGTACCTGGATGTACTGAAGATTATGGTGATCCCCTGGTGGAATCAGAGGTCGCTGGCAGAACCTGATTTTGGCAGCAGATCTCGGCTTGTGGAAAGGTATGCTCCCAGTTCCGGATTTGTATCGAAGCGGTGATTGATACTTAAGGTGGCTAAATTGAATAGACGTTAGCACTACTACATAATCACGTTACGTGAATTGATTTTAAAAAATGTTAAATAAAGCTGTGGTCGTTTTATTTAAAATACAACTTTTAAAAGTATAAATTTAATGTTCTTCGTCGGAACAATATTTTGTTAATAAGTTAATTAAAGCTGAATATTTTTACTTACATGAACAAAAAATAGTATCAATATCCTTAGAGCGATCATCAGTTGTTTACAATGAAACAGTCTTTCGAGTATATATATATATATATATATATATATATATATATATATATATATATATATATATATATATATATTAAATAATAAGCGGAAGTTTCTCGAGAGCTCTTTCGGCTATCATCTCATCAGGAGAAAATCGATAGCATACAAAATAATATTAAAGTATTAATTCGGCCTAATTAATACTTTGGTGCATAGAGCCCTCATGATTTGTTCGCCTAACAGATTAGACGCCGAACTCGATAAGATCAGGGAAATATTCATCAATAATGGTTATCCTGTTGACCTTATTGAGGACTGTATTTTCAAAAAGGTTGCGGATTTTAAATCCCCTAAAAAGTTTGGACCCTTGAAATACCCAGTTTATTTAAAATTACCGTGGATTGGGGAAAAGAGTAATAGACTTTCCAAACAGATTCGCAGAAGTATTTACGTATAAACCAGCATGTTCCATCGAAGATCAGACAAGGGAGGATAGGGTCTGGTGGTCTACCTCTTTCTGCAGCCTTGGACTCTGCTATTGGCCAGCATTTGGTTGACAACCCGTGCTATGCCGATAGATATAAAGTAGATTGGTTCGAGGTGCTACATAGAGCGGACTCCAAACATCATTTAAAGATTTTGGAGTCTGTCTCCATTACGGTGCGTCAACCTTCTTTGTGCCGGCGAAAGGAAACATCCAACGCATTGTTTCTCTTTGGGGAACTTTGAATCTTTTCTCCCGTTTTTTTTTCTTTTTTTTCCTCCCTCGTTGTGCCAATGTTTTAATCGTTTTTAACGTTAATAAATTTATTTTAGTGTCCTCGTACTTTTGGCACATTTAATAAGTTCCCCATTAGAACTCTTTATTTTCGACACAATATTATTTTGTACGCTATCGATTTTCTCCTGATGAGATGATAGCCGAAAGAGCTCTCGAGCAACTTCCGCTTATTATTTTCAAAACTATATATAAATTCTGTACCTCTAAACATTTATTCATATATATATATATATATATATATATATATATATATATATATATATATAAGTAGTCCCCATATTGTCCACATCATCGATAAAAATGAGTTGGCATACACAAAGAGGGAAATATAATCCCGAATGCGAGTTTTTATCAAAACACACACACACACACACACACACACACACATACACACACACATATATATATGTGTGTATATATATATATATGTACATATATATATATATATATATATATATATATATATATATAGATAGATAGATAGATAGATAGATGTTTTGAGAAAAATTCGCATTCGGGATTATGTTTCCCTCTTTGTATATGCCAACTCATTTTTGTTGATGATGTGGACAATATGGGGACGACGGAAAGGAAACACTGAACACAGATTAGATGTAAGAAATGTATATTTACCAAAAATCTTACACGAATATTATAAATGGTCAGCGCATCTTACTATCCGGTAGCATCTATTTTGAATATTCGCACGCACTGTATACTACTAGTGCTCCTGCTGATTCTACAGTATTGCTATACTGCTCTCTGAGAGTGTTATCTCACCTCGTAACAGAGTTCTGGAAGATTTTTTGATGCACGTAAGTTTCGATCTCACAACAATCTACTTAAGTTAAGAATATCGTCACATATAAATAGAAAGACATTACTCGAAATGTTGCAATCGCACCTAAAACTAAGTTTTAATTTTACCGCGGAATGGACGGTTGTTAGAAGGTTTACAACACAGACTGACGAGTCAGGTTTTCCAAGTTCCAATCAAGTTCCCTCTACAAAAATGACTTACACTTAGGATATTTGTAACCTTTATGTGGTCATTCCCGTAAATACCTGATATCAATGATTACATATAAGGAATTATCTATATCGTCAATTTTTGCTGATCAGGATCGGATCCTTTTCTTCAAGCACCAATTGAAAGTCAAGATCAGATATGATAGGAAATATAACATCTTATGGCATGTGAAAGAGGATGGGTTTAAATAGCGAGTTTGTGCGTAATAGAGGATCCATGTTGGTTTCTGTTGAGCCTAGCGCGCACGGTTTGAGGTCCTGTAAACTCCACACTCCTTAAGTGTCTAGATTAGGTCTCTTAGCTAGCCGAGTGAATGCCCCTTTTATCTTCGATAGGTAACCTCCAAGATTCCCACACACCCATTTTCTCTCCCCCCACCAATAACGGATCTCATCTTGGAGTAATATCATACACACCTGCCAACTCCCTCACTCCATTTTTATTTGTTCCCGTCTAGAATTCAGCTGCATTTAGAAACCGACCTGCTTGTTTTTGGCCCCAACAAGCCAGAAAACAATAGGCGGTCTACCATCTGGAGAAGGTTGGGAGAGCCCTACTAACATTTTTGTTTATTTATTTATTTTTTCACACCCCACACCAATGGCTTTTAGTATAAAATGTTTATTTCTAACCAGAATATTATATATACACAAGTTATTATTTATTTAAAAAAAAAAAAGGAGAAAAGGTTGAAACCCAATTACAGGAGACTAAACCAGACCTTTTATTTTTAAGTGAAACTGGCATTGGACAGGCTATTTCCCTAGATGAGTTTGCAATTTCAGGATACTCTAACTTAACTTCTAAATCTGACCCCCAAGATCGCCATGGGCATGGAATATGTGCCTATATTAAAGATAGCTTTCCATGTGGGAGGGACATCTCCAGGGAAGATCCTAACTTACCCTATATGTGTTTCCGGGTTGCTTTAGCTCACACTACTGCATTTATATTTACTCTCTATCGCCCCCACAACAGCGGAGTTACTATCTTTCAAAGCATATCTGAGAAAATTGACCAAGTCCTTTCTACTTATCCTTCAGCTAACATTCACGTATGTGGAGACTTCAATGTTCACAACGTCGAATGGTTGACCCACTCAAACAAGACCGATGATGAGGGGAGGTTCTGTCATGATTTCTCCATTGCCTATGACCTCACTCAGATTGTTCAGGAACCTACCCGTGTGCCCGATAATGACGGCCAGTATGCGAGCCTACTAGACCTTTTTCTCACAACTTGCCCTGAACTATGTTCAGTTTCTGTTCTGTCGCCTCTTGAATCTTCCGACCACTCTGTTGTATCAATTAAGATAAAAATGAAATGTAATAAGTCCCCAGACGTACCTCTTCATCGTACAGTATATCGATACACTAAGGCTGACTGGGATAGCTTCCGTACATTTATATCTGATCTACCTCTGCATTCCATGTTAAAAAAGGATGTGTCCTCTATAGTATTAGACCTAACTGAATGGTTAATTGTAGGTATTGACCATTTCATACCCTCTAAAAAGTTTCAGCAAAAACCTAACAGCCACCCATGGTTCTCTCCAGAATGTGCTGCTGCCATTGCGCACAGAAATCACTTTTTCCACTGCTTCAAACGTAATAGATGTATGGAAACTAAAGCCGTTTTCAGGACTGCCAGCAACCATTGTAAGAAAGTAATAAGGAACGCAAGAGTGTTGTATGCTCAATCTGGTAAGTCCAAAGTAGCTGAGCAGCGGCTTGTTTCCCACCAGTTTTGGCAAATAGCAAACAGGATCCTGAACAGAAGCGTGTGCTCCATCCCAACTATTATCAATGGACCTGAGGTAATCTCGTCAGCATCAGACAAAGCCAAACTCTTTGTCAAGAACTTTGCAGCTAATTCTACCCTTTGCGACCAAGACCGTTAACCCCCAATATTCCCTCCTGTATCAGAAAACACGCTATGTGATATACGTATATCTGTACGTGATGTTGCGAAGCTAATCAAAAACCTTGATTCGAGTAAAGCAACTGGCCCTGATGGTATTCCAATTATAGTACTCAAAAAACTTCTACCTGAATTATCGCCCATACTTACTAAACTGTTTAAACGTTGTCTTAAGGAGAATAGTTTCCCATCTCCCTGGAAAATCTCATCAGTATGCCCTGTATTTAAGAATTCAGGTGATCGCTCATCCCCCTCTCAGTACAGGCCAATAAGTCTCCTGTGCGTCAGGAGTAAGTTGCTAGAATCTGTGTTAAATACAGAAGTAATCAAACATCTCAACAAAAATAACCTTCTTAGTGACACTCAATATGGTTTCCGTTCTGCTAGATCTACAGCAGATGTCCTTACAGTTATATCGCATAGGATTAGCAAATCTCTCGACGGTGGCAATCTTTCTAGGGCAATTGTTCTTGACATATCTAAAGCCTTTGATAGGGTATGGCATAACGGTTTACTTCATAAGATCGCTAGCTATGGTATAGCTGGAAAAGTCTTCTCAATTATTAAATCATTTCTTTCTGATAGGTTCATAAGAGTAGTAGTTGAGGGGCAAAAATCAGAAGCTCACAGTATTAATGCCGGTGTCCCTCAGGGATCCATCCTGGGCCCAACTCTTTTCCTGATCTACATTAATGATCTTCCAAATCATATCCTTACATCATTTGTAGACATTTATGCTGACGACACTACCATTTATGGTACCACATCTAAGACAGTAAACGACCAAGTTCTCTCCAATTCTCTCTCCTCTGATCTTGAGCACGTAGTACAATGGGGAAAGGAGTGGCTGCTTACTTTTAATGCATCTAAAACCAAGCTTCTCTCTTTACATCATCAACATTCTAATTCACATTTGTCATCAATTGAAATGAATGGCTCTCGTCTTCAGGAGGCCTCAGGTTTTGACAAGCTTCTGGGCTTGACCATTACTCCTGATCTTAAATGGAACACGTATATCAAATCTGTTGCCAAGGCCACTGGAAAAATGGTGGGATCTTTCTATCGATCCAGTAGATATCTCACTGCTGATGCTATTCTCTACCTATATAAGAGCCAGGTACGTCCAAGGATGGAATACTGTTGCCACATCTGGGCAGGAGCTGCTAGAAAGGACTTGTCCTGCCTCGATAGAGTTCAAAATAGACTTCGTAGCCTCGTAGGAGATGTCCTTTTCTCCTCCTTGCAACCTCTATCTCACAGAAGAGATGTTGCGAGTTTGTCTCTGATGTATCGTTATTTTCATGGAAAGTGTTCGAATGAGCTTCAATCTATGGTCCCCCCTCGCCAAACTTTCACAAGAAACACTCGTCTAGCTGTAAACACTATCAATAATTTCCCCCACTCTTTATCTGTGCCTAAACCTAAACGTAGATTCCATGAACAAAGCTTCTTTCTTAGAACTGCACGCCTGTGGAATTGTCTTCCGTTTTCCTGCTTTCCGGCTGACTACAATATGGTTGTGTTCAAGTCTAAAGTAAATAAGTTCTTGATGAGCCGTTCCATATAAGTTATTAAATTTACCAAATTTTCATTACTAATGATTACTATATTGACCAATTTCTACTGTACACTCTTTAACCCTTATCCTTGAGTGGCATCTGGGCCTTGATAATGTGGTGATGCCTTTGTAAAAAAAAAAAAAAAAAAAAAAAAAAAAAAGGGAGAAGTAGGAAAATACGTGTTGATTCGGAATCTTAAGTCGGGACGACTTCCGGTGTATTTGGTATTATGGTGATTGTGAACTTTAGTTAGGATTAGCAGAGACTACCCGAGGTATAGTGACGAGGATGACCACCCAATTTTGGAATGACCCTGTGCCTATTTTTTGTGTTTTTTGTAACACTTAATGAAAATGAAACATATATAAATCAGAGTGTAGTATATGTTCTGATGCTATAGATCACCTTTTCTTCCCTTGGTCAGTAGAAGAGAAATTCTTTGTGACCGAAACATATTTTTTGTTCCTATCCAGAATGCCCCTTTTGGAGAAGCTGGATTTTCCCCACATAAATACCGATCCTGTGTCTAACTCTGCGCTCATGGAGAGGGCCAAGTATATAGCAATCCCGTCCCCGAGAGACAAATAATATTCACAGACCTATCAATTGGTCTATAAATTCTCTTCCGTTCTATACTTTATATTTGTATTTCTTTTCATCTGCTTCTTTTTTCTTCTCTTTTGTCTAAGGCATCTACAAGTGTTTTCTAACTTTCTTTGCTGCCACATATTCTTTATCTTGTTAACAAATTGATGATATTGAGCGTGACCGAATAGTATGAAAGAGGTGAAGCGGACATTGCAAGCAGTAGAAACCGAGAGAAGAATGGACAAAGACGCGGATAAATGCACAATAAGAATTGAACCACGGGTCAGCGACAAAAGCAATGGGAAAAATTCAAGCTGACAAGGGCAGGGAATCTAGAAGAGGTGACTGAAATTGACACTGCTGCTTTATGAATGGAAAACACTTTGCAGAATTACTTATTTAAAAGTGATGAATATTACAAAAATCTGTATCTTTACTCAACATTATATATATATTTATATTAGTGTGTGTGTGTGTGTGTGTGATGCCTTCGTTCAGTCTCCAGAGACAATGGACACCGATGGGTAGTTGCTCGAGTAATTGTGAGGCAAGGGTTCCGCAATTCACAACCACACCTCCCCTGAATCGGCAGTTTGAGCCCAGTGCGAAAGAGTGGCAGTAGACTGACTGGAAACAATGCCGAGATAAGCGGAGACACATATAGCATCTGAAATTTCCAAGTGGTCGCCCATTTTAGTAATAACCAGGCTCAACGTTGCTTAACGTCAGTGATCTGACAGAAGTCAGTGTATTAACATGATTATGCCGCAATATATATATATATATATATATATATATATATATATATATTAATGTTGTGAGGATTAATCGGAATTGGGAATCGGAAAATCAGAGCTTTTTGGGGTATCGGAATCGAAAAAATTTGAGCCTATTTTCCAATGCCAAAACCGATTCCTTATCTTTTATTATTTGATGTCGGTTTAAGAAACATCTTTCACTGCTTGTAGTAATAATAAAGTAATAAATATTTGTTGATTTAAACTTCTAGTAAGGCTAAAATCTCTAGATCACCTCCTCACAAGTGTGTGTTTACGTCCTAGAAAATATAGGGGCATTTAAGATGTGTTTTTACAGTAATCTGAACAAAATAACACTTTTATAGTTAAATATTTCGAGATTTATAAAGAACCGGAATCGGAAATTTAGTACGGAATCGGTAATTGTATCGGAATCGCGAAAAATATTGGAATCGTCCCATCATTAATATATATATATATATATATATATATATATTATGATAAAGTCGTATTCCTGTCAATTTGTTCATAATTTATTTAAGATATACGAAATGTAAACTGTTTCACAAATTCATTTTATATTGAAAACGAAATTTTATACAGATTTATTCTAACATGATTTCTATGTATTTTATTTATTAAAAGAAAATCTATATCAAAGCAGTTATTTCATTTACATATTACAGTAAAGAAAATGTATTTTAATAAATATATCTAGTTAACAATTGTTATTATGAATAGAATTGTCTTACTTGTACAGTTTAGGAGTATTGTTTAAAGTTGATATTTTATTTTTTATTTAAATTATATTAAATTTAATTTGTTATATATATATATATATATATATATATATATATATACAAATATATATATATACATATATATATATTTAATTTGAAATTGTTATATTTAGCCCGCATTTTTTCATTCAAGCTAATATTATTAAATGCAGCGGAGACACTTTGCTTTATGATTCTTTTTTTGATATTTCGATTTTCCGATTTTATATATATATATACATATATATATATATATATATATATATATATATATATATATATATTGTTTATAGTTTAAAGCTGGTTCTGGGTATGCCTTTAGACGACATCTAATGGTGAGGTACGATTTGGGGCTGTGAAGAATGTAGAGTTCCCCCGTAGTTGCCATTGCTCCCACGTCTACTTTCACTAATTAGGACATTTGGTGTTACCAGATCAGGCTGTCTGAAGATACTGGCTTCCTGAGAACCCCCACCAGACTTTAGTGATATTTTCCCATGCCCTTTGTAAAACTCAATCATGTTCTGCAAAGTAAAAACAAACAATTTACGAGGAATAAATATTTTAAGTTATTGAAAACTAAAGCATTAATTTTTTTTTTAAATTCCTGGACTCGAAATTAACAAAAAATCGAAAACTACTATAAAACAAACCATCCAAACACAAATCCATAAATAACTATTTTATTATATGAAGAATGGATAACTATTTAAATATATAAAGATTGAAAAACTATTTAAATATAAAAAGAATATAAACTATTTAAATATATAAAAACAAATTACTATTTAAATATATAAAGAATAAATTACTATTTAAATATATAAAGAATAAATAACTATTTAAATATATAAAGAATGATTAACTATTTAAAAATATAAAGACTAAATTAGTATTTAAATATATAAAGACTAAATTTGTATTTAAATATATAAAGAATAAATAACTATTTAAATACATAAAGAATAAATAACTATTTAAATATATAAAGAATGAATATCTTTTTAAATATATGAAGAATAAATAACTATTTTAATATATAAAGAATGAATAACTATTTAAATATATAAAGAATAAATAACTAGTTAAATATATAAAGATTAAATAACTATTTAAATATATAAAGAATAAATTACTATTTAAATATATAAAGAATAAATAACTATTTAAATATATAAAGAATAAATAACTATTTAAATATATAAAGAATGAATAACTATTTTAATATATAAAGAATAAATTACTATTTTAATATATAAAGAATAAATAACTATTTAAATATATCAAGAATGAATAACTATTTAAATATGTAAAGAATGAATGACTATTTAATATATAAAGAATGAATAACTATTTAAATATATAAAGAATAAATAACTATTTAATATATAAAGAATAAATAACTATTGAAATATATAAAGAATAAATTACTATTTAAATATATAAAGAATGAATAAATATTTAAATATATACAGAATAAATAACTATTTAAATATATACAGAATAAAAACTATTTAAATATATAGAGAATAAATTACTATTTAAATATATAAAGAATGAATAACTATTTAAATATATAAAGAATAAACTACTATTTAAATATATAAAGAATAAATTACTATTTAAATATATAAAGAATAAATTGCTATTTAAATATATAAAGAATGAATAACTATTTAAATATATAAAGAATAAATTACTATTTGAATATATAAAGAATAAATTACGATTTAAATATATAAAGAATAAATTACTATTTAAATATATAAAGAATGTATAACTATTTAAATATATAAAGAATGGATAACTATTTAAATATATAAAGAATAAATTACTATTTAAATATATAAAGAATGAATACCTATTTAAATATATAAAGAATAAATTACTATTTAAATATATAAAAAATAAATAACTATTTAAATATATAAAGAATAAATTACTATTAAAATATATATAAAGAATAAATTACTATTAAAAACTATTTAAATATATAAAGAATAAATAACTATTTAATATATAAAGAATACATTACTATTTAAATATATAAAGAATAAATTACTATTTAAATATATAAAGAATGAATTACTTTTTAAATATATAAAGAATGAATAACTAGTTTAATATATAAAGAATAACTTACTATTTAAATATATAAAGGATGAATTACTATTTTAATATATAAAGAATAAATTAGTATTTAAATATATAAAGAATAAATTACTATTTAAATATATAAAGAATACATTTCTATTTAAATATATAAAGAATGAATAACTATTTAAATATATAAAGAACAAAGTTCTATTTAAATGTATAAAGAATGAATAACTATTTAAATATATAAAGAATAAATTACTATTTAAATATATAAAGAATGAATAACTATTTAAATATATAAAAAATAACTAACTATTTAAATATATAAAGAATAAATAACTATTTAAATATATAAAGAATAAATACCTATTTAAATATATAAAGAATAAATTACTATTTAAATATATAAAGAATAAACTACTATTTAAATATATAAAGAATAAATAACTATTTAAATATATAAAGAATAAATTTCTATTTAAATATATAAAGAATAAATAACTATTTAAATATATAAAGAATAAATTACTATTGAAATATATAAAGAATAAACTACTAATTTAATATATAAAGAATAAATAACTATTTAAATATATAAAGAATGAATAACTATTTAAATATATAAAGAATAAATACCTATTTAAATATATAGAGAATAAATTACTATTTAAATATATAAAGAATAAATAACTATTTAAATATATAAAGAATAAATAACTATTTAAATATATAAAGAATGAATAAATATTTAAATATATAAAGAATAAACAACTATTTAGATATATAAAGAATAAATAACTATGTAACTATATAAAGAATGAATAACTATTTAAATATATAAATAATAAAAAACTATTTAAATATATAAAGAATAAATAACTATTTAAATATATAAAGAATAAATAACTATTTAAATATATAAAGAACTTGAAATGTAAAATCTTTATACTGGATTCGATATAAAATAATTTCAAAATAGTTAAAATACCGTAAAAAAAACAAAAAAAAAACAACCGATCGACTAATATCAAACTGGACTAATGTATCACGTGCTATTGGAATAATAGTAAATAATACATGAAGATATTTTTATCCAATTATATAGTTTCCACACTAATTCATTTGCATATATTACTTATGATGATTATTCGTAAGAAAGCTTCTAATTAAATAACAGCGTAATATTTAGAGTATTTATTAGATATTTTCGAATGTGTTGTTTAATAAGCAACGAGTGGCCCACTATTGCCAGTTCTAGGAAAGAAGCTTTGTTCATGGAACTTACGTTTAGATTTAGGCAGGGATATGGAGAAGGGGTTAAGGTTAGAGAGACTGATAGTAGTTTTAACTAGACGTGTGTTTTTTTTAACGTTTGGCAAAGGGGGATATGATTTGAAGCTCAAACGAGTATTTACTATTAGATTAACGGTAGAGGAGAAGCAGGGTCGCAACGTCTCTTCTGTTCTTGTAGTGAAGAGAAAAAGGCATCCCCTACTAGGTTTCAGTTTTGAACTCAGTCAAGACAGGATAGGTCTCCCCGAGCTGTTCCTCTTCAGAGGTGGTAACATCACACCATTTTATGGTGTACTTGGCTCTCATATAAGTAAAAGGGAAGGCGTGTTTGCTTCTTTGTTTCAATTTATAAAATTCAATGTCAAGAGTTATAAATGCTTCCTCTATACTATTATATTATAATTTACCAAGATCAAGAGCCGCTCGAGGATAAGTTTATAAGACGGAAATAATTGCCCGTCGAATGCCGAATAACAGCCCGTTGCGAAAGGGATTAAGTTCAAAAGTAATAATAAATTCTAAATGACAATTTTCCCTGAGGGTAAAAGTGATACTAAGAATACAATTACGAATTATTTAAAACTTGTTCTGGCGGAAGGAGAGCAAAATAACACTGTTATAAATAATAGCTTCATTCGCGTATATTTCCAAGTTTGACAAAAAGATTCCAGAGTCTGACTTAGATACACGCGAAAGATGTCAAAGATTATATCGACCGAAACGTTGTGAGAATAGCCTCTAATCTGAGAACAGATTTTCGAACAATCCAAATAAGACAAACACTATAACAAGTACTAACATTGATCAATGGTATGTACTGCGTTTGATTACCTTTTTTCTGACTATAATTCCACCGTTAATCAAGACGCGAAAGTATACTCAAGTATAAGGGTTCATTCATGTCAAGTGAATGCCGTGATGTAGCCGATGTGTGCAGCCGATTTATGCCAGGCGAAGTTCGATATTTTATTTTAATTTTACTCGTTAGCAGTTATATAACCCCCTAAAACTCAAATCGAAAGTGTGCTACAGGTCCAAATATCCTATATATCAAATTTAAACTCTGTAGACACAATAATCAGATAGGATTTTGGTACATGTTTTCGTGCGCACACCGATAAGTGCACACACATACACATATTTATTTATATACGTATATATATATACGCATATATATATATATATATATATACATAAAGAGAGAGAATAAGAAAAAGAGAGAGAAATATATCTGTGTTCCAGAACCTTTTGATCTTAAATTCTACGCAATTATGCAGAATGTAGAAACTATGCATAAATAGTGAAATGAAACTAATCATCTTAAAAGAAACCATGAAAATAAATAAGTAATTAATTAATACTTGTTATTTAAAGGAATATGTAAATTAGTTAACCTTCATGTAGTCACTCGCATATCCATGACTGGGTATATTAAGAAATTCGCTTTAATAATATTTAAATAGAAAAGGTAGGCTTTTAATATCAATATCAACGCCAGAAAAACCTCAACATCATAGGTATATTTATATAACACTATCTCAAATTTCGTTAATACATAGTTCTCATTATTTACTTGGCAACGCCGGTATATACAAGCTAGTATGTATATAAAGTAAACGTTGCTTTCAAAACCGGAAAATTAACGTTATATTTCAGATTATGTTTACTTGAAAAGACTCTGCAAATGAGTGTTTCTCTTTTATCCATTTCCTGAACAAGAAATGAACGAGATAACCCCTATCGACCTTTCTACCCTTTGCGCATGGCCACTTCGAGCAAAAAGTAGCGTTGCCATTTTATATTGATACCTTGACTCAAAGAAACTCCGTTTCCCTAGTTCCGTCGTTCTGGGTAAATGTTAAGTGGGGGGGGGTTATTGTGTGAAGTGTGTGTTTAATCTCCCAGCAAAATGCAGCCAACACTGGATCGAAACAACGATACGGACCGACATCAGAGAGATGCAATGGAGATATCGAGCGGAGAAATCTCGTTCGAGTTTCAGCGTAGTTAATGTCGGATATTGTGAGATGTAATCGCGTGCGGAGGAAGAAGAAAAAAAGACAAGATTAAGCAGTAACACAAGGCAGTCGGATATAATCACTTATGTTCCTCTATAAAAATGATACACATGGAGAAGGACAGGGAGATAAATGAAGAGATGTAGTCAAATTATTTGCGAATGATAGAAGCAGCATAATGAAATATAAAAACACGATAGGAATGTAATTTGATACAAAGTATTATTACCGTATTTCAATGTATATATCTTTACATCACTATTAACTAAATGAACAAATAAGAATGATGCGAGATTTTCTCGCACTAAATGTAAAAAATCTTAAAATGATAACGTTTATTTATCTATGAGAATATATCCGAAAGTTTTTTCTCACGCATACAACAGATTATTTTAAAAAATGTTTTGCTATTAAAATGTTCCAAGTAGTTAAATTCAGAAAGCAATTATACGTTGGCGACGCTAAATCGACCAATAAAAAATAGCTGTATTAATTATCTCATGCCATCTTATTTTTAGTAAACTTTTGATTCTGAAATCATTTTCTGTACTTTCCCTAAATCTAATACACAAAGAGCTATATATGTCTGCCTGTCTGTTTCCATAATTTCAAACTCTATCTCTCCCGAAACTAAAAGTTGCGGAGCAGCGCTAGGGCCGTCAAATGTTTGGAGTTTTCACGGGCCGTTTGTTATGGGTCTTTAGCCAGTAATTATTGTTTTCAAGGGATGAAACTTGGGTAAAAATTGAAAAAAAAAAACCGTTATACATTTTGTACATTCATCTTAATTATATTTGGATTTGTAATTTGCAACCGCCTTATATTCGTGTCACGTTGCCACAGTGGTAACGTCAACAGCTTTCAATGTTACAGTTTTGCTTTCTGTTTCGAGTTTAGCTGATGACATTCAACTACTTTTTTTTACGTTAGTATTTTGTTCCTTAGAAGCGCTGGTTGAGTTTGAATAAAATAAATACGTATTATATACGTTTGAAGCCAAAACAACACATTATTACAAAATAAACAGACATTTATTTTGTTTGAAATTTATATTAAAATTCATAAATATATTTCGAAGGAAACCTTCATCTTCAGTATCTTAACGTGAATTCCGCGTGACTAAACTCACCGTTCCGAGATTTACAAAACTACTGTAAAAACAACAAACGGACTTCTAATTGCTGATTCTCTGCTCCAACAACAATATGGCAAAAAGAGAAGAAGAAAGAAAGACATACTAAAGATGAAGGTTTCCTTCGATGAATTACGTATTTTATTTTACTTTTGTTTTACTTTTGAAATCGCGACTCTATAAAAATATATACGAAATTTGAACAAATTAAAATATAATAGTTAAGCGTATTTTACGCCCGGGCAAAGCCGCACGACCTCCCCCACCGCTATTCTAACATATAAAAGGTTATATGTCTGACTGTCTTCATATTTTCAAACTCCATCTCTCCGGAAACTAAAAGTCGCCGAGCGGCGCTATGGGCCTCAAATGATTGGATTTTTTTTATGAATCGTTCTTTTATCGATCTTTAGCCGGCTAAAATAGTTCTGGGGTCAAAAATGAAATGAATCATTATACATATTGTACAATAATCTTAGTTTATTTTGAATCAGTTTATAAGCGTGTCACGTGGTACAGTGGTGTAGTGACCGGCTTTGAATGCTACAATTGTGATTTCGATGCTAGATGATGACACCAAGATCTTTTTTTTTTTTTTTTTTACTTTTAAAATTACGACTATAATAATACATATGAAATCTGGACAAATTAAAATATATTTAAGCGTATTTTACGACCGGGCAAAACCGCCCCCCGCTAGTTTAGAATAACAATGCTGCGCTATAAGCATTTTGTATACAATCTGATCTGTTTCATATATTTAATTAAAACATTAGAACGGGTGTAATTACTTCTAAAACAAACAGTTTTTAACAACATTTTTACCATAACATAGATTAACGTCAATATATAATACTGTTACTATTAATGGTTAGAATACTAATGCCTATGTTGATTACATGATTTTTATTCAAGAAAATATCTATAATCTTAGCTTGAAGAAGTAATTGAAATAAATGGGATATTACTTATTTGGTGTCTAATTACTTTGATGAGACTCTGGAACAGATCTTCACTCCAAACCTGAAATCGAAGTCATCCTTTATGTGTTTTCAGATAGGAAAGGTTTTTATTTTATGGAGTGAGGTATGATCTGACTCGATTTCAGAACGAACACCTCACAGGTATCAACACCCTCCATGCGTTGTTTATTGCTAGTCGCTCCAGGAAGTTCCATTTTGGGTTATATTTTTACTAAAAGACATTCTAATCGGCTGACTCCCATTCCCAACATTAAACTGACTTCATGTCTGCAGTTAAATATGTTGGTATGATTTGAAAGTAAAGTACAAAGAAAGAATTCCCAAACTCTCTCCCACAGAAGAGACGTTGCGAGCCTGTTTTTGTTTTATCGTTACTTCCATGACAAGTGCTCGTCTGGGCTCCAATCTCTGGTTCCCCCTCGCTAATCTTTCACGATAAACACCCGTCTAGCTGAAACCACTGTCAGTAATTTTCCCTGTGCCAAAATCAAAACGTAGATTCCATGAACAAAGCTTCTTCCTTAGAAGAGCACGACTGTGGAACTCTCTTTTGTTTGCCTGTTTCCCACCTGACTACAACTTGGATGTCTTCAAGTTCAACATAAACAAATTCTTGATGAACCGCCCCCTTAAGTAAGACACTTTATCAAATCTCCAATACTAACGATTTCTACGATACTATCCCATTGATTACTGTACAGGCAATAACCCTTCTCCCCAAGTGGCTTCCGGGCCTTGATAAGTGATGATTACCATATAAAAAAAAAACAACCAACCCGTTATGTTCCTCTTTTTCGCAATTCTCAGTGTCAACCGCCAGCGCACATCTGTCAAAACTTACTTCTGCCAAACAGACGCACGTTTTCTCTGTCTCTGACACACAGGCTTTTTATTTGAAAAACCAACTGCATCTCATTTGCATATTTTCCCCAAATCTCGTTACAGCACGTGAACAATAGTTCATGAATAGCAGGAGCAGCCATTCTTTTTCTGTATTCCTTTCCTAAAACGGCGGCACGTTGTGCAAGGTCAGGTTTATATTACTTTTTTACCACAATGTCTACCCTTCCTGCAATCAGAATCGGTTTAATAGTAATAAACAAGAAAAAAGTTTTCTGGGTTCTTTTCCCGTTCAATAATGGGCATCGGTTTTAAATCAAAATGTCTCAAGTAGAAAATCTGCAACATAACAGAAATATAAAATATATATAAAAAAGGAAACAAAATGAAAACACAAACAGAATTTCAACATGTTTAACAAATATTTCATATGTTTCTCGTCGCTAGAGACTAAATTAAACGAACGGGATACATTTTCAAAGTATTTTTGTTGCTTTCAATGATGGATGGTCTACGAGAATAAAGTTCAACAAATATTTTTTGCATCATTTCTCGGGTGATTTTTGTTTTGCTTCTATATGTCCAGGGTATACTAATCGATCAAAATGAAAATTGAAAATCGGCTAGTTATGTCTTGATTTCGGAAATGGCGCCCGGGACTAATCGCAAACTGGAACTTTTTGATAGATACAGAACCATTGGAAGATGAATTACTATTGAGCGACTCGAGTTAACCGATGACCCTCGCGGGACGCAAACACAGAATTAGAATATAAAAAAAAGGAAGAGCATGATATTTTAGGAGAAACAGAAGAATATAGTCTTTGCAAGCGACAATCACCGTTACTCCATATACATTTGTACTGTGCCTTTTTCTTTATTTCTGTGTCGTTTTTTGTTTGTTTTTTATGTTCTCAGGTCTATGTTGTTTTAAACATGAACGATTAGATGTTAAATTCATGCCGATTAAGTCTTTTAATGGGTTTAGATTTAAAGAGTAGCATTCAACATGCGTTGATTTCATCATGTTTCTCGATTTATCATCATGCATCACGTATATGTCTATATATACATACATCACCCCTTGCTATATTTAATTATATCACACATACTACACACATATGCATATATATATATATATATATATCCTCAAATATGCGATGACTTAGAATGATCTATGTCTAATCATGTGTGAATTCTTTTATCTCTAGCTATGAGACCGTTGGAATATCGTATTGAAAAAAGAGTGGTCACGCTAAAGGTCAACAAGAGGTCAAATTTACACATTCGGTTTGTAGTCAAAATGTCGCCTTCATTTAGCTCTCTGATTTTGAAATTCATTTGGAAAAAAATTCTTCGACGCTACAACTACATGCTTACAAAAGTAAAGACGAACATTTGAAAGAGGAAAAAAAGGCCTCGTTCCGTCAAGCATCTACGTAAATACCCCCGACAAACCTGACAAGCAGTAAAATCCCACCCCTTCACAGTAGAGATCCCTAGATGTAAGAAAGCCTTCTACTCCAGTAGTTTCTTCCCCAAAACCGCTAGACTTTGGAATTCCCTTCCGAGTTCCTGATTCTCCAATTGGCATGCAAAAGTTCAAGTGTAACGTTAACCGACATCTTGCTGCCCAACTCCCCACACAGTACCCCTGTAGCTTATGTCCCTAATAGTAGCCTCCTACATCAAAGTGGTAACGTGCCTTCTTTAGTATGAAAATGTAATAATATATACACACACACACACACACACACACACACACACATATATATATATATATATATATAGCCTTTGAGATTTTTAAAAAAATCACTGGAGCGCCTGTCGAGTGTGAGGGAAAATTTACTCGCCCCAAAATATTTGTACTCGTCCGACTTTATATCTTTGCTTCAGTCAATAATAGTAAATAATTTTACAACAATTAAGAAATTACGTGTGTATAATATAACAAGAAAATATTTGTTTAACTCTTGTAAATCAACTATTTTATTACTGCAAACATTTCAGTGAATATTCAACAAAACGTTAAAATACGACACCAGTTTCTTTATATAGCATCATTCATATTATTGTTCTATGCGTTTTTTGGTTGTTTCAGTTAGCTGTCGGTATTTCTTTCTTACAGTTACTTCTGGCTTCTATATACTTCTGTCTATTTGAACTGGATTTATGTCGGTTAAATTTGCGGTACGCATGCTGCCTTTGCGCGATGGCAGCTGCACATGTGGAAGTAAACCATTGCGTAGAGTGGGGCTTGCTATAAACTTTCCGCGTGGGGACATGTGCTTCAATTGCTGTTTTGAACCATTCAGTGGTCTCATATATATATTATATATATATAAATGAGTTAAATCACAGATTAGATAATCAAATTAATTATTGTAAATATAATTATATGTTATGATATATGATATATTGATACTCTTGCATAATTGACCCGGATTCTCGGAAATTCCCGTCAAGCATGGATCAGGCGAGACCGGTAATCATTGGTTTAAGCCGATCGTTGTAAGAGACACAGCCTAATTTAAAAACAAACAAGCCGGAAAAAGCAAATAATCATAATAACAAAAACATACTTTTAAAATATGTTTATTCATTTTATTTAATTTTTTTTTTTTACAATATATATATATCAAAACAAGTTTGTTTGTTTTTTCTTTAAGAAAAGACGAAATTTTTACTTTTCTAAACAGTAAATTGTTATGTGTAAATACAAGTTTTTTTTTCTCAAGACATTTTATTCAGTCAAGTTTTTCTTTTTTTTGGGGGGGGGCGTCCATAAAAATTATATATATATATATATATATATATATATATATATATATATATATATATTATTTTAAGAAAATACGTAAAAATATGTTTACGAAAAGCGTAAATTGTTAGATGAAAGTACAACAAAAAAATTTGTTTTGTTTTTTCAAGAAAACTTAATATTTCTATTTTATTTCATTTTTTTTTTTACGGATGTTCATTACCGGCGGAAGAACCTTGTCAAGATTCCTTTTTACTGTTGAACAGCAATCGCTGTCAAAGAGGGGGAGAGATGGAGGAAATGGAAGGTAGCTTTCAGAAAGATGACTTATGATGGAGACAAAAGGATCGTTTCCGAAATGCAAGTAAAAATGTACCCAGAAGTTCCTGGTGTGTCTCGAATTATTGCTTTTGCTTCCTTCCAACATCCTCTCGACGTTGTTCGTTGTTGCCTTCGTCGCGGGGTCTACAAAATACATACTTATGATTCACTGTCATGTGGTTGGTGAAATCCTCCTCCTCCTACTTTGTTATAGGCCCTTCCAAAAGTCGAATATATGACTTTGGTCCCCGACAGAATATATCTGTTTATTATTGAAAGGGGGGTTTTGGCGCTGCGATTTGGTAAAAAAAAAAAAACAAAAAAAACATCCTTGTGGGTCATATAAATAAAAAAAAATAAAACGTCGATTTAGCGTTTCAACATTTCAACAACGCTCGGCTGAAAACGATGATTACCGGTCTTTCCCGATCAAGTCTTAACAGGAATCCCCGAGAATCCGGGTAAAATTATGCAAAAGTATCGATATATTATATGAGGGCGAGACCCGAGTTTTGAATTTCCGGTTTGTTGGCTGCTGTGTCTCTTGTGAGCTGCGACGTTGTCTGGCTGTGGAAATAATTATATTATTCTCTCGCACATTCTGAAGTTTATATATATATATATATATATATATATATATATATATATATATATATATGTGTGTGTGTGTGTGTGTGTGTGTGTGTGTGTATACATATATTTATATATATATACACACAAAAATATATTTATATAAATATATTTAAATTTATTTCATATTATTTTAAAATTATTATATATGCATATCTATATAATTATATAACTCTGCTAACCGTCCGTGCTTGCTTGCTTCAATCTTGTCTTCGACGATCGGGAGATTCAATCTTTTTAAACTGGGATGATAGGTGGATTTATATACGCCCATAGGCGTGGCTCAAAGGCTAGGGAATGAGAGTAGAAAATGGTATGTTTCGATGCGAGCTTATAACACCCAAGTCATATATATATATATATATATATATATATATATATATATATATATATATATTTGTAAAAGTACCCGTCGTTGACTGGGTTCAAAAACAGCCTACAGAAAATGGACTCTCATTTATAAAAGTATGATAGGTTATGAAAAGGAAGGCTTGTAAAGAGATAGCTTCGAATTTGTGGGTATCAAAACCAAAGCAAAATATGATGAAAGTAAAAATAAAATAGATAAACCCCATAATTTATTATTCAATACCTGTTCACACTGAAACCCTTATCACAATATTCTGTGGATCTATATTAAAAAACCTTCTTAAACTTTGTGACATATTTCCATTCTATGGAGGTCAGAATTTTTATTATACCATATTTCTTCAAACTGAAACACAATCATCAAAGTATACTTACACGCAGATAGTTATGATAAGTCTTTATTAAAGTTTGTGCCTATTTCCATTATTTGGGGTCCAGGCGCGAACGCAGACCCCACAATTTTATTATACTATCCCTATTTAAGTTAAAACATCCTTATCAAAGTATTATTATGTACATCTATATCAAAAACACTTGTAAAGATTTTTTTTTAATTTTTTAATTTTTTATTTCCATACTTTGTGGACCAGGTGCGTACGCAGACTCCACAATTTTAATGAATCATCATTATGCCAGATCAAACAACCCCATTCCTGTGTCTCAATACATCTTCTATCATTATATGTGATCAGTTTTCTATAATAGTCAACCATATAGGAGCCTATTCATGACCAGACACACACACAGACGTTCAGCTATATATATATATATATATATATATATATATATATATATATATATATATATATATATATATTAAAACGATTCATAATTCTGAATTATAAATCAGTGTCAATAGAAAAACAAAGTCCACTAGATTGTACGGCTGAAACCGATAATTTCCGGTTTCGCCCGATCCAGGCTTGACGGGAATTCCCGAGAATCTGCGTCAAATTATGCAAGAGTACTGACATATTATATGAGGGCGAAACCCGAGTTTTGGACTTCCGGTTTGTTGGCTGCTATGACTCTTGTGAGCTTCGATGTGTTCTGGCTGTAGAAATAATCATATATTCTCTCTCACATTCTGAAGTTTCTATTGCTGAAAAACCAAAACCTTAGTGATAATTTAATAAATAGCTAATAATAGTTATAATAATGATAATAAATAAATAATAATAATAGGATTTCGAAAAACAATTGCATTTCGCATTTATTTTGATATATTTTGTTTTATTATATATTAATCAATGAAAAAAACTTGTTTCTTCTTCTATTTTTTCTTACACTGATGACAAACGATGAAACAATTAAGTAAGCATAATATCGTTTACATGTAGAACGGTTATTACAAACTTACTAATAATTCGAAGATTTTAGTATTCACGTATATTTTCGTATATGAGGTCAGCGTAACTTTAACTGTTAAACATTAAGCTCAATTTTATCTGCACTATTTATTAGTAACATTTTAGTTTTTTTTTAAATAAAAATTCGGTTTTATTGATTTTATTTTAATATAATTAAAAAAAAAAAACAACTCACTATATCTCCCTCCATTTCTTCCAACTACATCTCCTACGAGACGCGAGGAGCGAGGCGAAGCGGGTTTAGTGATTGCATTTTGGTAAACCGTTTGTTTTTTTTTTCTGAACGGTGAAAATAGCTGCTATACGGTCAAAACTGAAAGAAATTAGAACTTATCAGGCGTAGTAACTTACAGTTTCCTTGTATGCATGCGCAAATGGAAGTACTTTTATGCGTTATAGATGGTAATTTCTTGGCTATTTCTTGTAGACATGACGATAGCTTGAATGCGTAAGTTCAGTCATGCTAACAATACAATTTACAATCTCTCTGATATCTGATCGATTTGGGTGAAATAAAATAGGAGGCATTACTTTTGGAACGCCCCGTGTATGTATATATATATATATATATATATACATATATATATATATATATATGTATATATGGCATAAGCCTGACAATTATATATATATATATATATATATATATATATATATATATATATATATATATATATATATATATATGGGCACAAGCTTGACGAATTCTCACGAAAATAAAACGCGGAATATTCGATGTAGCTTAATTGCCATATATATTTTCATAACTTACTACCTAAATATATATATAAATTCTCATCGATTATAAGGTATGTATTGCCATACGGCATAATAACGTTAACGCACCAGTTCCTCGTTAGATCACTAAAATTAGCATCGTTGCGTTTGATTAGGAAGAAATTGAGTGACCATTTAGGAATACCAGTTTTAAAATATGTGCGTGTATATATATATATATATATATATATATATATATATATATATATATATATATATATATATATATAATCATCCATATACATTACTGTTTCGCAGCCCATCAGTGCGGCTAGACAGGCAACTACCTCAAGCCAGGATTGAGGCCCGACCGTCTGTACGGCAGTCAAGGCTCCTAACCATTGCGCTATTTGCGGCTGCTGAATGAGTAGTGAATTTAACGATGTTTTGACATCGTCCGAAATACCTCCGCTATATTTGTTTACACAAAGAAATTTATTATAATAATTAAATACCTACAGATACTAGTGTTTCATCCTTTCGGAAATGTTCAGTGCAGCGTGTCAAGATTAACACTAGTCGACAGATTCGGGCCTGGCAACACGAGTTCTCTAGTTAGTGGTAACTAGCTGACCGAAAAATGCTCTTGAATGTATAACTACATATTACTACTTATATAAAATAAACGTATATATATCTTTCTATACATCTATAAAAGTGAACGTGTCCGTGTGTCTGTCTATGTGTCTGTCTGTGTACATTTCCCTACGCAATAACCCTGTCAAGTTTTAGTCTACAGACTCGAAATTTGATATACAGGGTGCTGAGATTTGGGAAAATTGATGTGATCGGGTTTCGGCCAGAAATTTAGCTGTTAAGGGTTCAAAGTTCAACGATTTGGCCTTTGAGAACTCTACCAAACTTCTCCGACAATTTTCGGTCTAAACACTTGAAATTTTAGATATAGATTTTTTGGACATGGATATAAAATAATAACTTGATTTGAACCCAAAACAATAAATGTTAAGAGATCATAATCGGGGTCAAAATTAAAAAAAATTGACCGCTTTTTTTCTTTCTTTTTTTTTTGTGCTCAACATACACCTCTAAACACCCGGGTAACGCCGGGTTGAAATGCTACTATATATATATATATATATATATATATATATATATATATATATATATATCCCATTTATATTGGTAAAATGCTATTTATAATGAGACATCTGTAGACAACGAATTCACCCCAATAAGAACGAACACTATTACAAAAGAAATAAATTATCACTGCTGATTGCCCTGCTTCCTTCCACCCCGTCATTAAAACAGATTGATATTGATTATTTCCTTTTTTGCTTTTGTTTTCTGCTATCAAATCCGGATGAAAGCCTTTGCATTAATTTGCATTTTCTTTTGTCGATTGAATCATTTAATGCCGCCAGTCGTCCTTCAATTTCGGATCGCTTTTCATTTTTGTCTGTGTTCTTATCGCCATTTTTTTTTATCGGAAGGAAATCTGAATGTATTTAACTGACCGTCTGTCCATCAATTAAACGCAGTGTTTCCGGCCACAACATCTTATTGGGCATCGTCTTAACCACATTTAAAGATTAGAGCGCCACTTTTATATTTAGCGCCGATAGTGATCCTTTTTTATTTAATTCCACACATCTTCATTGCTTTTACTGATTTCCGTTTCATTTTTTCCCTTTCTCATATTGCGGTTAAAGATAATTTGACACATTTTCAATAATCTACTAGCTGGTAGCTCAGCGTTGCCCGGTCGTACAATACGCATACACATGATGTTTTAATTTATGCAGATTGCGTATGTCTTATTACAGAATCAATTCTTTATTGATTAATATATATTACAAGGAATAATTTACCCGGTGGACTAATCGCAAAAAAATGAATAAATAAAATAAAAAATAAAATGAAATAAATAATGATAATGTCGTTCATAAAATTCCATCTATGTTTGTTTACAATATCACGTCAGCTGACATTTGGACTTGACAACGAATGCCCTGGAAAAGTCACTTTTGATTAATGTTTAGTCTGAAAATATGCAAACGAAGAAACGATTTGCGGCGATTTTAAATCTTACCTCTTTTTATCGTAAATTGAACCTATTAATAAGAACAGAATTATAATAAAATGATTAGGTACACCCGGGTTTGAATAGGGGGTCATTCGATCTGTAGTCGAATGTCTACAATTATCTATATCTCCAGATTATAATAAATGTGCTTTTTTTAAGAAGAAATGATTTGCTGAAATTTAATTATCTCCCTTGTCGATGTGAAGTAAAATATTTCCCTGTAAAAATGATTATTTCATCAAAAAAACACCTGATCTTAAAAAGAGCTGTTCTCTCTTATAAGAGAGAAAAGCTCTTTTTAAGATCGGATGTTTTTTTTTTCAATTTTCGATATTATCGGATGAATTTCTGTACAAAACATATCTAAGAACACTGCCAGACATATAAATTAGCTTTGTGTGACATTTACAAAAAATAGGCTCAGCCGTTTCAGAACCTATGAGGAAGGCTCTCTCTGACACACACACAAAGTTACTTTTATATAATAGTAGAGTTAGAGATTGCTAATAACGGTTTGGCATATATCTGCCTGGAGCTGAAACGACACTATACTTTTATTAATTGTACTGCAGTACTATCGTTTAATGCAAAACGTGTGTCGAGAATAAGTATTAATGAATGTGAGGTGATAGTGCAGTGATAATTAATAGTGTAAGTTGGGTAGAAATTGATTATTCAATGGAACAATACAGGATTAACTTGTTTACATTAGACTTGAATTCTACTATACTTTAGTTGGCCGGGAAACAGGTCAGCGGAACAGTTCTAAGAAAGAAGATTTGTTTATGGAATTTGCGTTTAGATTAAGGCACAGATAGAGAGTGGGGAAAACTGTTGATAATTGTTGTAGAGAGTTGAGAGTTTTTTTTTTTTTTGGCAAGGAGACCACAGATTGGGGCTCAGACGAGCACCTGTCATAAAAATAACGACAGAGAAAAGACAGGCTCGCAATGTTTCTTCTGCATGAAAGAGATTGAAAGCTCGCAACCTCTATTCTGCGGGGAAGCGAAACGGGCATCACCTACTAGGTTTCGCTTGTACTAGTTGTATCTTTCTGTTGTCATGATGCTATACTCCTAGGCATTATCTCCTCTTTTGGGGGATAAAAGGTAGGTAGCGTAGTATATATTTTATTATGTAACCTCGTCGTACCATGCATACGGCACAATCACGTTGACACACGGGTTCTCGCCAGATCACTGAAGTTAAGCGACGTTGAGTCTGGCCAGTACCAGATGGGTGACCATTTGGGAAGGCTAGGCGCTGTATGTACCTTCTGGGAAGGTTGGGCGTGGAGCCATCACCTTCACCCTGCAAAAAGAACTCCTCGCTACAAAAACATCTACAAAAAGTTGTAGATAGCCTATGCCCCTCCAGGGGCTCAAGTGCTATGGATGGCTCCTACCATGCATTACTTTATCTTTTTGAGGATAATTTCGTATCTCTTAAATGATCATGATACGATTCTCGTGGAAATTGTAACATTGCAGTTACATACGAACAACAGAAATTAAATAAATAAAAATCCGGATGGACAATTTTCTTTTTTAACAAAAGCATTTATTAACGTTAACTTTAAATACCTCTCGCTGCCACATGTTTATTTGTCGGGCTTCTCCTTCCTTCGACCGCATGCCAGCCACAGCTGGACCATTCTCGTCCTCGATTTTACACGTCCGTTTTCTTTAACGTGCACTTTCCTTCTGCCCCGAGCACGCGACGCATTTTCCACTTTTTCCCCCTTTTTCTTCTCGCGCACACTTCCTAATTTTCATATGTCCGTTTTCGGCTACTACTGCTGCCGTTGTTAATCTCTTTGAAAACCAGTCATCCTTCGCCGCTGCTGATAGTTTCGCAGGCTCTCATATGCACTATCTTACAGAGTTATCTCATTCTGTTTGGGGCGTTAGTGTAATACCTGTTCTGCAGCTATGATAACATCTTTCCAGCATTACTCTCTACTTTATTCAGGGAATAGTGTCTTATCTGTTTTGCTATACAAACCCCCCCAGATATTACGTTTTTCTTTGATAGAACATTGGAATACCCATAAAGTTCTTATTATACTATTTTACCGAGCTTGTTTTGAATGGAGCAGTAAAGCATATTATGTTGCCTTGTCGTGATCACTACTTTTTTAGCAAGAAAAATATGTTGCTGCTACTGTTAATAGACAAACATACCCAAGAAAAAAGACAGGATTTCATAATAGTTAACAAGAAAGAAAAGTCCTGTTAGATTGTAGATTTTGCCGTCCCAGCAGTTAACAGAGTATAGACCAATGAAACAGAAAATCGGAGCAAATGCACAGAACTGGCCAGAGAGCTCAAAGAGATCTGGAAGATGAAATCACTTAAGAAAACACCAATAATATAGGGAGCACTAGGAACAATACTAAACCACCTCAAAAAAATAATTGGCGAGATTGGAATCAGGGAGATGGCTGAAAATATACAACGGATAACAATAATGAAAATGGTTTAAATATGAAGGAAAATTCTTGAGTACAAAGACTAATACATGCGAACAGCGGGCGCTAGCCAGGCATACCAAAACTACTAAAGAGGTAAAACACAAAGAAACACCATTTAGAAACTGTGTAATAACATAATTGTAAGTTAGTCTCCACTTTCTATTTTTTTCTGTTTTTATTGTTACCATAAACTGGTTCTGCACCAAATAAAACGGAGGATCAACGAGGATGAAAAGACCGAGGAGAGATAACACTAATACGAGGAAGACTGGGATCTTGAGAAGTCTCATTGCTATCCATATTCCAGTAAAGACTAATGGTTGCTGCCAATGAGAATTCAATGGCAGACAATTGTTGCGATCAAGCCGATTCATTCGCAATAGTTATCGAAGGAGGTGGAGAGTACTGGAAATCTGGGGAGACTTTTTGTCAATTAAACTCCAGAAAACACTACAAGCTGTTTTCAAAAGAGAATTCTTTGACGTTGGCCGGTATGAAAGCTCCCAGAGAAGAAGAAGAAGAAGAAGAAGAAGAAGAAGAAGAAGAAGAAGAAGAAGAAGAAGAAGAAGAACAAAAACAAAAACAAGAACAAGAAGAACAAGAACAATATAATAATAATAATAATAATAATAATAATAATAATAATAATAATAATTCTGATTTCGTTTATCAACGTTTCCCTGGAAAGGGATGGAATTTATTTCCAGAGGATTTCCCTCAATCCCGGCTCCAAACCAGGAGCTTCAAAGATCAAGGTTGTTCCTAAGGATGTTGGTGGTACCTACAATAACAGAAGCCTAAGGCCGCCTAAAACATCGGGATCGTAGTTTTTGCAATTGTCCTTCCAGACGACTTGATACGACTCCTAGCGTACCTACTACGATCGGGATTATTTGTGTTTTAACCCCGTGTATACGCCTTATCTCCAAGGCCAATGGAGCATAATTGCTCTACTTCTCGTTCTAATAATAATAAACTCCAGAAAACACTACAAGCTGTTTTCAAACGAGAATTCTTTGACGTTGGCCGGTATGAAAGCTCCCAGAGAAGAAGAAGAAGAAGAAGAAGAAGAAGAAGAACAACAACAACAACAACAACAACAACAACAAAAACAAAAACAATAATAATAATAATAATAATAATAATAATAATCATAATCATAATCATAATAATAATAATAACAACAACAACATTATTATTATTATTATTATTATTATTATTATTATTATTATTATTAAACGATGACATCATCTTTTATGACAAATACCTAAAATGAATTGTAAGTGTCAGAGAGATGGAAAATACCGAAAACAGGGAGCACTATCTCAAACTTCACTGGATGAATAAAGAGAGATCCTGAAACTTAGAAAGGGGGTTTATTGGCATTCAAATTTTAGAGAAATTCACAGTCGTTATCATGAAAAAATCTATTTTAAACGGCTTGTGTGAGAATTTAAAATCATTTTAAAAGGATATCGAAATAAGGAGGAGAGAGTGTACTGGAAACGTGGAGAGATTTCTGTAAACTGAGACTCCAGCGACGACCATTGTAAATACTAGTGAGTAATCACTGATTGTTATAGGTGTTAGAAATTCCTGTCAAATAATAATAATAATAATAATAATAATAATAATAATAATAATAATAATAACAATAATAATAATAATAATAATAATAATAATTTCAGTATTCCAGTTGAGCTTGGGCTTGGAATCATTATTCAAATATGGGAGAGGAATCTGTAGTCGTTTTAAGAAGAGATTATGAATCTAAATAAAGTAAATAATATGCAAACACTTTTAAAAAAAATGAATGAAGAGATTGAGAAGGGTAACGAATAACACGATTATATAGAGCGAAAAACGCACTTCAGAATGACATATAATTTAGGAATTATATATAAAATAAATGTGAGAAAACGATATTGTTTTGCACCAATCATATATATATATATATATATATATATATATATATATATATATATATATATATATATATATATAATATAATAAAATAAAAATTACAATTAAATTTACCAAAATGATCCAAGATGGTAAAACTATAGTATATTATAAATATTAAAGAATTAATATTTATAAAGTAATCTCAACCAGGTGTAAAAGTTCGATAAAACCAAATAGGAGAAAGAGCTTATAATTAGAGCAAATAGTTAATAAAATATGTTAAAAACACTTTGAAAAAGAGTTAAAAACATAGTTAATCTGAAAAGGAAACACTTAATAAGTGGATAGTCCTTTATCCGCGGAATTTCGAAGAAATACTTTCCTTCTCATCAGAGGGTAGGAATTAGCAAATGATTGGATTTTTATGGACTGTTATTTTATGGGTCATTAGCCGATTGTAATATTTTTAAAAGGTAAAAATAGATAAAAACTTCAAAAATCGTTATACATTTTGTACATTTATCTTAGTTTATTTTTAATCAGTTCATATGCAGGTTACGTTCGTACAGTGGTAACGTCACCAGTTTTGAATGCGTCACTTTTGCTTCCGGTTTTTAATGGCACCCAAATATATATTTTTTACTTTGGAAATAACGACTCTGAACTAATTAAAATATCATAATTTAAACGTATTTTACGACCCGGCTATGGTTGATACTCCCAACTCGCTAGAAATATATATATATATATATATATATATATATATATATATATATATATATATATATATATATATATATATATATATGCATAGATCATAGTATAGCGATTAGATCACTCTCTGACTGACGTAATGAACATTTAAAATTAAAATATTTAAAATTCAACGCTTTTTCACGCGGTTAATGGTAGCCGAATGGATACGGTCTCCGCTAATCGAGCCAGAGATGTCTCGTGTTGCGGGGTTCGAATCGTTCGGCTGGTGTTAATCGTGACACCCTGCAAAGGATGAAACACTAGTGTCTGTAGGTATTTAATTATTATAGTAAAATATATATATATATATATATATATATATATATATATGTATATATATATAGGCAGTATATTCTCGTTGAGTCCGATGTTATTATTTGCTTAATTATTTTATTATAATTACTTTTACTAATTTTCGACTATTTATTTTTATAAAATTTAAATGAAGAAATTTGAAAACTTTAAATGGTCGGGAATAATAATAACATCATTTTTATTCATATTTGTTGTTGTTGTTGTTGTAAGTCCAATATTTCGCTTAAAAAAGCTTCATCGGGGTAGGAAATCCGGTCCATGATTTTTCTTTTCTTTCCTTCATTTTAGTGTTATGGAGGAGGTGATGCCTCGAAGTAGAAGAAAAAAGGAATTATGCGTGTTGTTCCGGTGGTTCCACGTGTGTTTTGCTCCAGTTACGAGCGAAAAAAATTAAAGTAAAAGATGGTAACACACTTTTAAAAGACACTTGTTTTTAATAAAATTTAAATGAGAAATTTGAAAATTATAAATGTCGGAAATAACGATGAAATCATTTTTATTTACGTTTTTGTTGTTGTAAGTCCAATATTTCAATATAAATAGCTTCATCGGATAGGAAGTCAGGTGGAACCACCGTAACAACACGTTATTTCTCATCTCTTTTACTCCAAGGTATCACCTCCTCCATAACACCAAAAGAGGAGAAAAGAAAAATAATCACGGACTGGACTTCCTAATGAAGATATTTTTATCGAAATATTGGACTTATAACAACAACAAAAAAGTAATTAAAAATGATTTTATCATTATTTCAATAAAAATAGCTTCATCGGATAGGAAGTCAGGTGGAACCACCATGCGTGTTCGAGATAAGTGTATTTTAATTTTATGTTTAATTTCAAATATTAATAACTACATTCTATTTCAGTACTTAATTTATATTTTTATCTCCTGATTGTTTTATTTAATGATAGTGTTTTCTCGTCATAAATGTTTATTATATCTACCAAGTTGATCTTAAGGATAACATACTCAACTACTTTAGATTTCTTTCAGACCCCCCCCCTCAATTTCTGTTTTTTTCATTTTATGTTGAATTTACTTATAACGGCACTAGTTGAATTTCAGAAGACTACCCCCCCTCGCTGTTCTCTTATATCGCAATTTCTTAAAACGTCACTCGCAAAAATTCAGAAAGCGATCACGTTTTTGTTTTAACGGTTAATTAAAAAAATGAAATGAGAAAGTCTTTTCGAACGCTGATATTAAAGCTAAAAGTCTTTTCAAATCAGTTTGCACTCTGGAGACGAATGCGTGTTCGAGATAAGTGTATTTTAATTTTATGTTTAATTTCAAATATTAATAACTACATTCTATTTCTGTACTTGATTTATATTTTTATCTCCTGATTGTTTTATTTAATGATAGCGTTTTCTCGTCATAAATGTTTATTATATCTACCATGTTGATTGCATGAACAGATGAGGAAATTGTATTCATTGTTAATTCGTGAGAGGTGAATCTATCACCATACGTTCTATTTAAAAACACGCCAGTTGGACTTTAAGAACAATACTTAATAGATTTTTTTAAAGGAGAGTAGAGAACGTTTTGTGGAAGCGTTGTCGGCAGCTCCCGTTACTCTCGATTCTCTTTATTTGTCACTCAGTCCTAATTTTTTTAATGAGTGATTTTTCTGACAAAGGGAGAAGAAAAAGCTGTATTCTAGGTTGGCAGTATTTTGTGTGAACAGTCGACAGAGATGGCGGAAATTTTCTGTTTCTATGTCTATCCTTGTAGCCATGTCACTAGTAAGGGTGCTGGAGGTAAACGTTTTATCTGGGCTGACGTTATCCGTCTGATAGTCAGGGACCTGGACCTTGGATTAACCACTAAGGAGGCTCTCCTATCAGCAGGTGCAAAGTACTGGGGCTGCTGTATTGCCATTTGGTGAATTGATTCTGGACCATGCAGTAGTCTCTGGTGGGGCCTCTCGATGCCGTATTAGTGGGTAATTCTTACGGCTTTACCTTTTCATGTGTTACAAAAAAAAGAAAATTCTTCATTACTTTTCTCGCTTAGTTTCCCCTCTCTGTCCTGCTCTAAGCAAGTCTGACGACCTAGTCCACAAACTCCAAAGTTCCATCATGACAAGTTTCAATAAAAAAATACACGATTAAACCCGGATCTGAAACTTCCAACGTAGACCCCCCCTACCATGTCTCCTTCTCCAACATCAGGGGTCTACGTTCTAACCTTCCAGAGGTTGAAGCCCAATTACAGGAGACTAAACCAGACCTTTTATTTTTAAGCGAAACCGGAATTGGACAGACTATTTCCCTAAATGAGTTCGTAATTAAAGGATACTCTAACCTAACTTCCAAATCTGACCCCCAAGATCGCCATGGGCATGGAAGATGGCTTTCCATGTGGTAGGGACATATCCAGAGAAGATCTTAACTTATCCTATATGTGCTTCCGAGTAGCACTTGCTCACACTACGAAATTTATATTTACTCTCTATCGTCCCCATAACAGCGGAGTTACTATCTTTCAAAGCATATCTGAGAAAATTGACCAAGTTCTATCAGCATATCCTTCAGCTAACATTCACGTATGTGGAGACTTCAATGTTCATAATGTGGAATGGTTGACCCACTCAAACAAGACCGATGACGAGGGGAGATTCTGTCATGATTTCTCCATTGCTTATGACCTCACTCAGATTGTTCACGAACCCACCCGTGTGCCCGACAATGGCGGCCAGTATGCAAGTCTCCTATACCTTTTTCTCACAACTTGCCCTGAACAATGTTTATTTTCCGTTCTGTCTCCTCTGGGATCTTCCGACCACTCAGTTATATCAATTAGGATAAAAATGAAATGTAATAAGTCCTCAGACATACCTCTCAATCGTATAGTATATCGATACCCTATGGCTGACTGGGATAGTTTCCGTACATTTATATCGGATCTTCCTCTGCGTTCCATGTTTAAAAAGGATGTGTCGTCTATAGTATCAGACCTGACGGAATAGTTAATTGTAGGTACAGACAATTTCATACCCTCTAAAAAGTTCCAGCAAAAACCTAACAGCCAGCCATGGTTTTCTCCAGAATGTGCTGCTGCTATTGCGCACAGAAATCACTTTTTCCACTGCTTCCAACGTAATAGATGTATGGAAACTAAAGCCGCTTTCAGGACTGCCAGCAACCATTGTAAGAAAGTAATAAAGAACGCAAGAGAGTTGTATGCTCAGTCCGTCAAGTTCAAAGTAGCTGAGCAGTGGCTTGGTTCCCGCCAGTTTTGGCAAATAGCAAACAGGATCCTGAACAGAAGCGTGTGCTCTATCCCAACTATCATCAATGGACCTGAGTTAATCTCGTCAGCATCAGACAAAGCCAAACTCTTTGCCAAGAACTTTGCAGCCAATTCTACCCTTTGTTACCAAGGCCGCCAACCCCCAATATTTCCTCCTGTATCAGAAAACATGCTATGTGATATACAAATATCTGTACATAATGTTGCCAAGCTAATAAAAAACCTTGATTCCAGTAAACCAACCGGCCCTGACGGTATTCCAATTATAGTAGTCAAAAAACTTCAACCAGAACTAGCACCCATACTTACAAAACTGTTTAAACGTTGTCTTAAGGAGAATTGCTTCACATCTCCCTGGAAAATCTCATCAGTATGCCCTGTATTTAAGAATTCAGGGGATCGTTCATCCACCTCTCAGTACAGGACAATAAGTCTCCTGTGCGTCATGAGTAAGTTGCTGGAATCTGTGTTAAATAGAGAAGTAATCAACCATATCAACAAAAATAACCTTCTTAGTGACACACAATATGGTTTCCGTTTTTCTAGATCTACAGCAGATGTGCTTACAGGTATATCTCAAAGGATTAGCGAATCTCTCGACAGAAACAACCTTTCTAGGGCAATTGCTCTTGACATAACAAAGGCCTTTGATAAGGTATGGCATAAAGGTTTACTTCACAGGATCATCAGCTATGGTATAGCTGGAAATGTCTCCTCAATTATTAAATCATTTCTCTTTGATAGGTTCATAAGTGTAGTAGTTGATGGGCAAAAATCAGAGGCTTACAGTATTAATGCTGGAGTCCCTCAGGGGTCCATCCTGGGCCCAACTCTTTTCCTGATCTACATTAATGATCTTCCAAATCACATCCTTACAGCATTCGTAGACATTTTTGCTGACGACACTACCATCTATGGTAGCACATCTAAGACAGTAAACGACCAAGTTCTCTCCGATTCTCTCTCCTCTGATCTTGATCACGTTGTACAATGGGGAAAGGAGTGGCTGGTTACTTTTAATACATCTAAAACCAAGCTTCTATCTTCACATCATCAACGTTCTGATCCCCATCTGGCATAAATTAAAATGAATGGCTCTCGTCTTGGGGAGGCCTCAGGTTTTGACAGACTTCTGGGCTGGACACTTACTACTGATCTTAAATGGAATACGTACATCAAATCTGTTGCCAAGGCCGCTGGAAAAATGGTCGGATCCTTCTATCGATCTAGTAGATATCTCACTGCTGATGCAATTCTCTATCTATATAAGAGCCAGATACGTCCAAGGATGGAATACTGTTGCCACATATGGGCAGGAGCTGCTAGAAAAGACTTGTCCTGCCTTGATAGGGTTCAAAATAGACATCGTGTCCTGGTGGGAGATGTCCTTTTCTCTTCGCTGCAACCTCTATATCACAGAAGAGATGTTGCGAGTTTTTCTCTGCGTTATCGTTATTTTCATGGAAAGTGTTCGACTAAGCTTCAATCTATGGTCCCCCCTCGCCAAACTTTCACAAGAAACACTCGTCTAGCTGAAAACATTATCAATAATTTTCCCCACTCTTTATCTGTGCCTAAACCTTAACATAGATTCCATGATAAAAGCTTCTTTCTTAGAACTGCACGCCTGTGGAATTGTCTTCCGTTTTCCTGCTTTCCAGCTGTCTATAATATGGTTGTCTTCAAGTCCAACGTGAACAAGTTTCTGATGAGCCGTTCCAGTTAAGTTAACAAATTTACCGAACTTCCATTACTATCGATTACTATATTGTCCTTTTGACTACTGTACACTCTTTAACATTTATCCTTGAGTGGCCTATCGGCCTTGATAAGTGCTGACGCCTATGTAAAAAAAAAATAAAAATAAAAAATAATCACGGACTGGACTTCCTAATGAAGATATATTTATCGAAAAATTGGACTTATAACAACAACAAAAAAGTGATTAAAAATAATTTCATCATTATTTCCGTTACTTAAAAGTTTTCAAATTCCTCATTTAAATTTTATTCTAAATAAGCGTCTTCTAGTAGTGTGGGACTATTTTTTACTTTACATTTCTTTTTATGTTTTTATAAGGTTTATAAGTTGGATCCATATGTTTGTTTTTGCATAGCGAGCACTTTCAATTAGAACATTTCCCTCATCCTCGTGCAGATTATGTCATTTAGGTTTCTAAAACTAGTTTTTTTGTTTTTTTTTTAAATTACGTTTAGTATTACATGATTAAAATAATATATTTTGCCATTATTATGTTTTAAGTTGTTATGAGCAATTTGGAACTGGAGAGAGTTAATATTAATATTTAAATTGTGTTAAATTACATTTACAAATTTATATATATATATATATATTTGTATTCATCAACATACAGTACTCTTTCGTTGTATCACAACTCATCAGCGCCGCTAGACTAGCACCTCTTCCAAGCTGAGGGTTGAAACTAGAACCATTGCGTTGACAGTCGGCACTTCTACCCATCGACACACGGGAACTTTCCCCGCAAATAACCTCGACGAATGTCTATTTTAAACAAACATCCGTCCACCTCTTTTATAGTGCTCAAACCGCTTGCTTACAAACAAACAGCGAGCCTCGCATTTATCAGCCAATTAAGTAGCGGGTAAGATTATTTACGACAGTGTTCTACCCAAAGAGATGGGGAGCTTAAAATATATTTGTAGTCATCGACATACAGTACTGTTTCGTTGTATCATAACTCATCAGTGCCGCGAGACTAGCACCTCTCCCACGCCAAGGATTGAACCTAAAACAATCGCGTTGACAGCCGGCAGATCTATCCATCGACACACGAGAGCGGTGCCCTTAATTACCTCGAGAAATGTATATTTTAAACAAACAAACATCCGTCCACATTTAAAATTTACGAACCTAAGCATTTTTAAATGATCCGACTGTGTTCATAATTCATATTTATTTGCGGTTGTTTCGATTTCATGTATAACGCTTCCAGAATTTTTAGTCTCTTTACATTAGTATCGCTGTGTAGAACCTTGGTATTTTCGATCATGGCTCTTCGGAAGTCGTGATGATGGCTTTTTTAAGTATTTAGTTGTAATCGGAGAAGTGGAGGGTTAGCCTTTGTAGCAAAGTGTTGGTAGTGTGGCCAATGCAGTAATTAGTGTTAGATACATTCTCTTAGCGAACAATTACATTGATAAATTACATTGTTTTTTCTAGCAAGTTATTTATCAAGGAAGTGTTGTTGAGATGATGACAGGGTTAGTCGTTTGTAGTTTTTTTTTTTTATTAAACTGTTGTTTATAATTGTTTTTCGTTTATTGTTGGGAGATACGTTTCAGGGAATTATATTGTGGAGAGTTTCTGAGTTGTTTATGTTGCTGGTTGCAGTAAAATATGTTATCAGGTTGAAGATTATTGTCTAGTTAAATATTAGCAGCTCGATTTAAGTTGCTAATATTTTAATTTGTTTATCGGCAAGAGAGTTTTGGAACTGGTTGTTAATTAAGACCTGTTTTATATTTTGTAGTTCGTTAAAAGATGTTTTTAATTTAAATTAATCACTTTCGCGCGATGTATGATATTTTTTATTGTTGTAATTTTTTTAACGAAACGGACATTCGCTTTTGTAATTTAAGATACAGGAGTAAACGGATGGAGGTTTTTGAAATACGGAGATCAGGAATTCATTGTTACTGAAATCGATAAGAACATCCCAAAACAGGATTGTGTTATTAGTATTTTGTTCATAGGTAAACGTAAGGAATGAATTAGTTTGGAATGTTTTTTTTTACATAATCTATTTCTTTTAAATAAATAGAAAGTTCTTTTGTTGAATTGAATATTTTGTTTTCCAGATTGGCCATGTAAAAGTCATTAAATGTTTGTCCTAGAACGAAACCCAAAGCAATGCTATACACCTGTGTATAGATGTTGCCCTGATCGTCATAAAATCGGACCTTTGTTGTTTATGATTTAAATTTACGAATCCAATGCCAATAATAGAATTATCTGACTAATACAAAATGAACGAATGACTGATCATACTGACAAAAACAAACCGAAAAAAAAAACGGTATGTACACGCAGAGTGCTGAAATATTGTCACTAAAATTCCAAATAAAACCATCGGTCGTTTGTAGGTAGACATAATGATGGAAGGAAACGAATATTACTGAAAGGTAGAGATTGCATCATCATCATCATCATCATCATCATCATCATCATCACCACCACCACCACCACCACCACGACGACAACGACGACGACGACCACCACCACCACCACCACCACCACCACCACCACCACCACCACCACCACCACCACCACCATCATCATCACCATCATCATCATCATCATCATCATCATCATCATCATGCGTTGGTACCACAAGAAAATAGTTACGAAAGTTCAGTTAGGATAGAAAGTCAGCGGAGAGAAACGCCATACACGTCTTCACTGGAAGAAAATGGAGAGCACTCGAATCGTGGGTAGGTCTATTATAAGTGAAAGAAAAGTAATGGACGTAGTATATATGGTGGGGTCTGCGTACACGCCTATCAAAGATACAAAGTACATGCGCAAGTGTTTCTTGCATAAAGACGCAATTAGAAACAACACAGCATATGAAAATGTAAAAAAGAATCAATCGAATCGCGTGATAATGCAGTAATTTTGTTTATGTGTTTTTATTTGTATAAATATATAATGCAATAATTTTGTTTATGTTTTTTTATTTGTATAAATATATAATGCAGTAATATTGTTTATGTTTTTTATTTGTATAATATATAATGCAGTAATTTTGTTTATGTGTTTTTATTTGTATAAATATATAATGCAATAATTTTGTTTATGTTTTTTATTTGTATAAATATATAATGCAGTAATTTTGTTTATGTTTTTTATTTGTATAAATATATAATGCAATAATTTTGTTTATGTTTTTTATTTGTATAAATATGTAATGCAGTAATTTTGTTTATGTTTTTTTTTATTTGTATAAATATATAATGCAGTAATTTTGTTTATGTTTTTTATTTGTATAAATATATAATGCAGTAATTTTGTTTATGTTTTTTTGTATAAATATATAATGCAATAATTTTGTTTATGTTTTTTATTTGTATAAATATGTAATGCAATAATTTTGTTTATGTTTTTTATTTGTATAAATATATAATGCAGTAATTTTGTTTATGTTTTTTATTTGTATAAATATATAATGCAGTAATTTTGGTTATGTTTTTTATTTGTATAAATATATAATGCAGTAATTTTGTTTATGTTTTTTATTTGTATAAATATATAATGCAGTAATTTTGTTTATGTTTTGTATTTGTATAAATATATAATGCAGTAATTTTGTTTATGTTTTTTATTTGTATAAATATATAATGCAGTAATTTTGTTTATGTTTTTTTATTTGTATAAATATATAATGCAATAATTTTGTTCATGTGTTTTTATTTTATAAATATATAATGCAGTAATTTTGCTTATATTTGTTATTTGTATAAATATATAATGCAATAATTTTGTTTATGTTTTTTATTTGTATAAATATATAATGCAGTAATTTTGTTTATGTTTTTTATTTGTATAAATATATAATGCAGTAATTTTGTTTATGTTTTGTATTTGTATAAATATATAATGCAGTAATTTTGTTTATGTTTTGTATTTGTATAAATATATAATGCAATAATTTTGTTTATGTTTTTTATTTGTATAAATATATAATGCAGTATTTTGTTTATATTTTTTATTTGTATAAATATATAATGCAGTAATTTTGTTTATGTTTTTTATTTGTATAAATATATAATGCAGTAATTTTGTTTAGGTTTTTATTTGTATAAATATATAATGCAGTAGTTTTGTTTATATTTTGTATTTGTATAAATATATAATGCAGTCATTTTTGTTTATGTTTTTTTATTTGTATAAATATATAATGCAGTAATTTTTGTTTATATTTTTTATTTGTATAAATATATAATGCAGTAATTTTGTTTATGTTTTTTTATTTTATAAATATATAATGCAGTAATTTTGTTTATGTTTTTTATTTGTATAAATATATAATGCAGTAATTTTTGTTTATATTTTTTATTTGTATAAATATATAATGTAGTAATTTTGTTTATGTGTTTTTATTTGTATAAATATATAATGCAGTATTTTTTTATGTTTTTTATTTGTATAAATATATAATGCAATAATTTTGTTTATGTTTTTTTTTTATTTGTATAAATATATAATGCAGTAATTTTGTTTATGTTTTTTTTATTTGTATAAATATATAATGCAGTATTTTTGTTTATATTTTTTATTTGTATAAATATATAATGCAGTAATTTTGTTTATGTTTTTTTATTTTATAAATATATAATGCAGTAATTTTGTTTATGTTTTTTTATTTGTATAAATATATAATGCAGTAATTTTTGTTTATATTTTTTATTTGTATAAATATATAATGCAGTAATTTTGTTTATGTGTTTTTATTTGTATAAATATATAATGCAGTATTTGTTTATGTTTTTTATTTGTATAAATATATAATGCAGTAATTTTGTTTATGTTTTTTTATTTGTATAAATATATAATGCAGTAATTTTGTTTATGTTTTTTTATTTGTATAAATATATAATGCAGTATTTTTGTTTATATTTTTTATTTGTATAAATATATAATGCAGTAATTTTGTTTATGTTTTTTTATTTTATAAATATATAATGCAGTAATTTTGTTTATGTTTTTTTATCTGTATAAATATATAATGCAGTATTTTTTTATGTTTTGTATTTGTATAAATATATAATGCAGTAATTTTGTTTATGTTTTTTTATTTGTATACATATATAATGCAGTAATTTTGTTTATGTTTTTTATTTGTATAAATATATAATGCAGTAATTTTGTTTATATTTTTTATTTGTATAAATATATAATGCAGTAATTTTGTTTATTTTTTTTATTTGTATAAATATATAATGCAGTAATTTTGTTTATGTTTTTTATTTGTATAAATATATAATGCAGTAATTTTTGTTATGTTTTTTTATTTGTATAATATATAATGCAGTAATTTTTGTTTATGTTTTTTATTTGTATAAATATATAATGCATTAATTTTAATTCATGTTTTTATTTGTATAAATATATAATGGGTATTTGTTCGCGCTGGACCTTCGTACAAAGTCACTACGTCTTTTTAGATTTTTATTTTATTCATAATTCGAAATTTAAAATGATAAAAATGAAAGAGAAACAAGAATGAAAATAGTAATATAGATCTCAAACGTGGGAGCAAATCTACATAATGATTCTTATATATTCCCGGGTAATGCCGGTAGTCTCTACTAGTTAATAATAAATGACACGTGCAAGTTCTTTAAAATAATAGTTTCTTTCCTGAAGCATATTTAATACAAAAAATATATATACACTTTACAATTGTTCCTATTGACCTGATTCCTCGCGAGGGCAGAGTAAGACACAATATCGATTTTTAATAGGGGAAAATACAGCTCCCCCAAAAGGGTTCTATGATACAAAAATAAAAATTGTCTCAGTCATGAAGTATTTTTACTACACTGACCGAGGACAGAAAAGTGAAGTGCATAGTTATCCATTCCCCTCCGACACCTTGACTTCTCTCTTTGAGGAGGCGTTAGTTTATTGCAAATCATCTGAGGCGCCCTTACCGGGAAATGCTGACGGGTTTGCCCAGGCACGTTTTGCAGATCAGAGTGCCCCATCCTTGAAGGCGCTGACCTTTTCAGTCCCACTTTCCGATCCTGGTGTCGAAGTACTTGAAGTGGGAGAGAATTAAAACCGTTCCACTCTCGGTGATTGAACGCATATCATTGGATAAACAAACATAATTCACAGGTTTACACGCAAAAAAACTATACTGTGAGATGGAAACAATAACAGTTTTAACTATACGTGCTCAAGACATTTTAAAATTCAATGAACGTGTTAAAAGAAGTGAAGTTTAAAATCCCATTTGGAAAAGTGAAATGAATTTTCCAAGATTAAAAAAAATGTATATAATTATTCAATCTCAAGTTGTCTCAGCCATTTTGCACTGACAAAACTCATAACCAAAATAAAGTGAGCTGTTGTAAAATAATAGTTTTCATATATTTTTTCTTTTTCGATTAAAAAAAACACTTTTCGCCATTTTACAACCCACACACTTTATAGGATGACGATAAACTTCTGTAATCGATATTTTATTTCCTTCAATTAATAAAGAAATAATAATAAATATAGATTATAAATAGCCAATAATAAAACAATTCTAAATATAAAAATGAAACTATTTTTAAAGAATTGCGCACGAAAAAATCTCTGAAAATTTTATAACTTTAGAAAAAAAATTTATTTTAAAAGCAATCGAACGCGTTTTAGATTTTGTATTTTTCTGATCTTGTATTTTACTTAATATGCTTAAGTAGTTCTTCGAAATTGTTTTTTTTTTCTCATGCGGATTGAAATAATTTTTTTTAGCGCATATCAATCTCAGCGCTGTTCGATAATTATCGTCTTTAAAGCAATTACTTTGTACGTGTTCCTTAGCGCCTGGGGGCTCACATGGGAAGCCGACGATAAAAGGGATTCGTATTTAGTTGAGTTAATCTTGTGTTTAATACAAAATTGCTAAACTGTTTTTAGACGCGTCCACGCATTACCCATGGATACATTGTCTGGCAGTTTGTTGGCACGTAACGCTTAATGGAATTCAGAGACTGTAAGCAAAGAACGGCTGACCGTTCCATGGTGAAGAGAATCTAAATAAAATATATATATGATGGAAATTGTAAATCTCAACGCGTTTTTATTAAAGGCTTGAACGGTAACCGAACTGCGAGAAATATATGATAGCCCTATTTTATTACCTACTAGCAGTTCAGTCCAGCTTTGCTCGGGTCCTATGTACTGTTAATCACTATATATGCATATATATATATATATATATATATATATATATATATATATATATATATATATATATATCTGTCGGATGAGTTTCTTATGAGCCAACGCCCATCTCCTGTAGCCAAAGTCGGTACCAACGTATCGACTTTGTCTTTTCTTGGGTTCTACCGGCCCTGGTCAAGTTCCACTCATGCCGCTTGGGCAAATCACGAGTTTCTTCGCCCAGGCTCTCGCAACGGTGGAAGATACTTACGAGTTAAAAGGCTGGTCAAATTGACGTCGCGACCAGGCGCTTCGGATCCTCCGCAAAAGTGGGAGGGGCTATTTAGCCCCAGTGGGTGGCTACCGTCCGCCTCAAACCAGGCAACCCCTGTTCAGTAATGCGCTACCCTGTCACGTGCTCCACTTCGATGGGATGGTCAGGCAATCACGGACGTAAATCATTCATCTGTTACAAATCACAATTCAAAGACTACTCTCCGACTCAGAAGTTGGAGCATTCGTACACTGTGCCCGGGTTTCACGCATGACCTGGATCTCAACCTTCGTGCACAAGGTCTGCCTCGTAAGACCGCATTACTTGACCTTGAACTTGCCAAGCTGTCTGTCGACATTGTCACTCTACAGGAGACCAGATTGGTTGGAACTGGCTCCATCTCGGAAAAAAACTACACTTTCTTCTGGACTGGCAAAGCAGAAGAGGAACATCGCATCCATGGAGTAGGTTTTACAGTGACAAACAAATTACTCAGAGAACATGTAGTTGACATTCCGGTCAGCATTTCAGAGAGAATTATGACCCTGAAGATCAACTGCGCCGATACACCAGTACACCTCATCAGCGACTATGCGCCAACACTGAGCAGAATCCCAGCCAACGATCACCTCCTAGTACTCGGAGACTTCAACACCAGAGTCGATGCAAACCATACTGTCTGGCCTGACATCATTGGTCACTTTGGTACTGGTAAAATAAATGAAAATGGTCAAAGAACTCTGGAGCTCTGTAGTCAAAAAAGACTCTGTATTGCAAACACCTGGTTCAAACAGAAAATGTGTCATCGTGTCTCTTGGAGACACCCTCGTTCCAAACATTGGCACCTATTGGATCTTGCACTGTATAAAAAAAGAGACATAGGTTCTGCCAAACGATCAAGAACCTACCACTCCGCCGATGGTGATACCGACCACTCACTCATGCTGACACAACTCGATCTTCCAAACAAGAAACCTGCATCACGTAAGCCAAGACCACGTCGTAGTCTCAACACGGCTGCAATGAAGAACAACGACAGCATCAGTGCTTTTCGCACTGCGTTCGAAAATAAGCTGAGAGATTCTGCACCAGCAGAAGCAGTGAACCTGGATAAATCCTGGGAAATCCTGCAAACTGCGATGCATGACGCTGCAGTCACATCCTTTGGAACCAAGCGGCCGCCTTGCGAAGACTGGATGGCTGAGAATGCAGAAATCTTAGAACCTCTATTACTGTCCAAAAACGATGCTCACAAGAACTATGTGAGCAGGCCGACACACAGTACCCTGCCCAAGCTGAAAGAGGCTCGCAGTCGATTCCAGAAAGCTGTTCGGCACTGTGCAAACAACTACTGGAACAACCTGTGCGACGAAATCCAGACTGCTGCTGACTGCGGTAAACTACGTGTGATGTACCGTGGACTCCGCAAGGCAACTGGACCGAGCACAAAGAAAGTTTGCCCTTTAAAATCTACTACAGGGGAGCTCATCACTTATCCTATGAAGCAGCTTGAACGCTGTGTGGAACACTACTCTGTACTATATTGTGAACCGCGCAACATCACAGTCACAGCTTTAAATTCCACTCCGAACTTCGACAGCCTAGTCGAACTGGACAACATTCCAACTATGTCAGAACTCGTAGTAGCTCTCCAACACACGACTGTAGGGAAGGTCCCAGGTACCGATGAGATTCCAGCAGACCTGCTCAAGTGCGATAAGTTCCTGCTCCCGCACTTGTACGACCTCCTCTGCACCATTTGGCGCAAAGGAAATTTTCCAACAGCTATGAAAGATGCTAAAATTGTAACTGTATTCAAGAAAGGAGACAAAAGGTGATTGCAATAACTACCGTGGTATATCTTTACTCAGTGTCACCGATAAAGTCTTTGCCAGAGTGCTCCTTCCAATGCTCCAGCAGATTGCAAACCGCGTTTATGCAGAATCGCAATGCGGCTTCCGCAGCGGGCACTCAACCACGGACATGATATTTTCAGTGCGTCAAATCCAGGAAAAATGCAGAAAACAACGTAGACCTCTCTATATCGCATTTGTGGACCTCACGAAAGCTTTTGACATGGTCAGTAGAGATGGTCTGTTTGCCATTCTACAAAAGTTGGGATGTCCTCCAACTCTTCTTAGTTTGATAAGATCGCTCCATGATAGCATGACAGCGGCAGTCTTCTTCGAGGGTGACATGTCTGACAACTTCCCCGCGTGCAGTGGAGTCAAGCAAGGTTGTGTGTTGGCTCCCACACTGTTTGGCATCTTCTTCTCTGTTCTTCTGCACTACGCTTTTGGAAATCACGAGGAGGAAGACAGTGTGTTCCTTCATACTCGCTCTAATGGAGAACTTTTTAACTTGGCTCGCCTACGCGCCAAAACTAAGATTCGAAAAGTCCTAATACTTGCATTGGTCTAGCACTCCGCAAGTGGACTCCAGCAGCTGCTTGACAAATTGAGCGCTGCTTGTTCGGAGTTCGCAGTGGGTATCAGTGTGAAGAAGACTGTTGTGATGCACCAGGGTGACGCATCACCAATTACCATCAATGGCCACGAACTAGAGACTGTCAAGAACTTTGCGTGTCTTGGATCCAACATCAACAAGGGAGTATCAATTGAACAGGAGCTACAAACGCGCATAGGTAGAGCATGGTTCAATAAATACCTCACTTCTCGCACAAAATGCTGCACCTACGAATGCTGTGTTCTGAGTACCCTACTGTATGGAGCAGAGCATGACCACATATGCTCGTCACGAGAAAAGACTGAACGTCTATCATCTCCGATGCTTGCGACATATCATGGGCATCAATTGGTGGGATAGAATCACAAACGAAGAGATGCTAAGACGTGCCGGCAACCACTCCTTGTTCCAGATACTCAAGATACGACGATCGCGCTGGCTTGAACACCTGCGCAGAATGCCCGATGGCCGTCTCCCTAAGGATATCCTCTACAGTGAACTGACAAATAGATCCAGAAGCCGCGGTCGCCCGGTGCTGCGCTTTAAAGACGTGGCCAAACGGGATCTGATCGCTCTTGGCATCGATGTGAATGTGTGGGAGGATCTAGCCGAAGATAGACCAACATGGAGGCGTGCCTTGAGTAAGGGTGGCGAAGGACTTGAGAACCTTTGGTTTGAGAGGCTGGCGCAGAGAAGACAAAACTAGTGACTACGTTTACTGTTGCTTGCATTAATCTTTCGTAGATTGCTGCCATTATTATATAGTTTGACTCATGTCCAGGTAACCTACCTCTAAAATTTCAAATGTTTAGACCCAAACTTGGTGGAGGAGTTTGATAGAGTCTTCAATGGTCCACTCTTTCAACTTTGACCGCTTCACAGCTAAATTTCCGCCTAAAAACTGATTTCAAAGCTTGATGCATGTCTGAATACTCTTTATGTAAAATTTCAAATGTTTAGACCCAAAATTGGCTGAATAGTTTGCTAGAGACTGCAAAGGTCAAATCTTTTGAATTTTTACCCCTTGGCCGCTAAAAACATCGACCAAAAACAAATTAAAAAGTGTGCCCTATGTCTGATTACACTTTGTGTAAAATTTCAAATGTTTAGACCAAGAATTATCTAAGTAATTTGGTAGAGACAACAGACCACACAATTTTTTTTAAAACTTTGACCCCAATGTTGACCCCTCGCGCAAATGTCAATACCCCTTCTGTCAAATCTCGAGTTTGTTGACTGAAAATTGACTGAGTGGTTTGCTAGGTAGATGTACACACAGACGGACAGGCGATTTCTCTTTGATAGATATATAGATATATACTCGAGTGGAATATTTTTACCTCCGGTCGCATATTTTTCCTATCTTGAGAAAGTACTGTCACAACAAATAATTATTATTGAGGTTCTTCATATGGATTTCGTGTAAACACTCAGTTAGGGTTTCAATAGATAAATATAAAAGAAAACAGAATATGTAATAGTTGTGCTTAACATAAAAAATGACCATTTTTCATTTTGTTGATTCAGAGGTGAAATAGAGGTTCTTATAAACGTACTTATCTCCCGTTTTCTTTATTTTAAAATTAGTTTAAATAACGCAGAAAAATATCATTCTAAATATTCGTGTACTGATTTCAATTTTATATATAGCATGTCTAGGGTTTTATGCTCGTATATACTAGCATGCTGGTATGGCATGTTAGCGATTATCAAGTTTTATGCGATTATGGAGACTTTCGATTTAATGCTATCTTTCTAAGTTTTCGGTTTAATCTGAGTTGTTTATATAACGCTTGTTCATGACTGACTGTAAGGGGCTACTGTGAAGACATTTATAGAGATGATCTGGGTGGGGTGTTGGGCAGCAAGATTTTTCACATTCCGTTTAAATTTGTGCATGTCAACAGGATTTTACAAACAGTGAGGAAAAGTATTCCAATGTCCAGTTTTTTTTTCGGAAATAAGATTTAAAAAAAGCTTCCAGCATTATAATAAAGGGATGGAGTTTATCAAGGAGTCGTGTGCGTTAGGATAAATTAGGTTGGGAAGTACAAGTGTAGAAAGATTAAACAAAAGGTACGAACCCACAATGTTTTACGAGGAGTATTCGAGGATTGTATAATCGTTTTTACATTTGTGGCTGTTATTTATTCTACGGCCACCTTTTACTTAATTGAATGATCCTGTCCAAGATTTTTGTTCCTGTGAATGGGAATAAGGTAGGGCGAAGTAATTATCGTGAATTGGTTTAAGGGGTTTCGCTGAAAGATATAAATGATGTTGAAATAATGAAAAATGAAAGTTCTCGACATTGTGTTCGGCAGAAATGACGGATTATCAAATGATAAATTGTTAGAGATTGGAAGAATGTTGATAGATGGAGGATGGCAGGATGAAGGACATTGAAAAGGAGGGAAGCATTTACTGTGGGATAGAAATAAATGGAATCAAAAAGTAGAATCTGAACGGATAAGTCGATTGTTTGTACCAAGACGAAAAGAACCAGTAAAGAAAAAAAGTAGAAAGAAGTAACTGACACCGACAATCGGTATTATTTGGATTATTCGGATATATATATATATATATATATATATATATATATATATATATATATATATATATATATATGTATATATATATAAATATATATGTATATATATATGTATATATGTATATATATGTATGTATATATATGCATATATACATATATATATATGTATATATATATATATATATATATATATATATATAGAGAGAGAGAGAGAGAGAGAGAGTGATATAAATATACCGATATAGAACAATAAAGTGATAGAGACACATATAATAAGTTAATAAGATAAGACGCCAGACATAAATCTGCAGAGATGGCAAGCTCCTGTTTAGAAGTAGCAATCATCACACACACACACACACACACACACACACACAGATATTAGAACTTCATTACCTTATCATATCGGTAAGGTTTACAAAAAATGGAATAATGCAGAAACCTTTTAAGCCATGACATCTCGTAATATAATGCTTCTCCACAGAAGAGAAGAAAAATAAGCATAATGATATATATATATGTGATATATAATATATTTCATATATATATACGCACATATATGTATATATTATTATTATTTTATTATTATTATTTAAAACTGAAATCGTCTTAGTTGAATGTTGAAACCTTTCTTTCTGTTTCGCTTTATGATGCGTTTGTGTAAATAAATACAAACACAGCCACAAAAAGCGTTTTTAATTGACTATTTATAGAATTCTTATTTTATTTATTTTTAATCGATTTATTTATTTTTCTACTCTCTTAACATTAACAAAACGAATATAAATAAATAAATAAAACTAAAAATTTTTTTTTTAATTACAGATAAAATAAATGTCGTCCCGTTCAAGTGTTTTACTTCTTTTCATATTTACTTGCATCCCCATGCTGGTAAACTCGGATTGTGCAATTAAGATTTTTCAATTAAGATTTTTTTTTCGCATTTAAAATATGAAAAAAAAAAAAAACACAACACAAAACTCTAAATGTTTTTTTAAAATTTTTTTTCAATTATTTTATTTGTATTTTTCATTTCAAGTTTTCAAACAAAAACAAAATAAATATGTTTACGATTTAAAATATTTGAAAGCCTTTTATATATTCTGAAATAGACAGTTTAAAGGTTTTAAAATTACTCGTATATATATAAAACTCAGATCAGCTTGCCTAGTTATTAAAAACCTGTTAATAGAAAGAAACTCTTTAACTATCACCACATAACATCTAACATTTTTATATATTGAACATAACAAAAAGTGTACAATAAATAACTGTTATCAAAGGCGATGCTACTTTTCATTGGTATTTTTTTAAATAGTTTTTTTTACGATTTAAACTATTTGTACGCCTTTTTATGGTATAAAATTCCGTAATAGGCATTTTAATGACGTTAAAATTACTTGCATATATTTATTAATACTTTGCAGAATGTTCAAACAATAGCCATTTTATCTTGTTGAAAACGGGCAAAAGATATAGCCGTTTGCTTATGGTAAGTGTTTTATGCCTTACTGGATTTCATTAAGAGTCGCACTTCTTTATTTAAAAAGCAATTCATATATTTTGGCGCTGCTTGCACCTATACCAATGACCGCCACTTTAAAAATAATGGAATTACATTACTTAATATCCGGAAAACTTATTTGCGGAAAATTTAAATGCAATATTCGTGTTCAGAATAGTCGAAAACCTTTAAACTTGTCATTTTAAAGAAGAATGTTAAGGTTGAAACTAAGAAAGATTTACCGAAGTTTTATTCAGACAATCTTTATTTGAACTTTAAAAAAAACTTATACATTTTTATAAAATATGTTTATGGGTTGTTTTTAATCAAGCATTAAAGGTGTTGGCAATTGTTTTTACATTAAACATCTATAAATATAAAAGCGAAAATGTTTGCGCGTGTGTGCGCGCGTTTTCGTGTATGTCCAAGAAAGGCTTTTTTTCCGAGAACCGATCGGTCGCCTCACAACTTCTTTAAACTTTTTATATCGCGCCTAAATGATAATATCTACGAGTTAACAACCGAGATCGCCTGTCTATTTAATTTTCACAACTTTGAACAGATAAATATTCAACAATTTTCGATCGCCGCATGGGCATTAAGTTTTTTCATATAAAAAAAAAGAAGCCAACAGACTCGCGGTAAATAAAACACTGTCCCGCACTCAAAGTTGACGTCATTAACTCGTCAAAAACGGGCACCTGCCGTTAAACGTCGCCCGTTTTTTTTTCACACTTTATAATTTTCAAACTGCGCGTCAAGGCTTCGTTTATTTTTAAAACAAACACCCGGGACACCCGGCCAACGATTTTTCTTTTCATTTACCTCAAAACAAACACACCTACAAACATTCGGCAACGCCGGGTAACACCGCAAGTAAAAATATTACCGTGCAAAAAGTATTTATGAAGTGCTTTTTTTCAACGTCGTTTATAAACATCTATAAACCGTTTTTGTTTTATTAAAAGAGTTCATAAACATATTGGAAATAAAACAGTTCATAAATATATTTTATAACAGTTCTATATTTTATGTGAGATGTGAAAAAAATTGCCAAAATCCTAATGTTGAAAAACGAATACAAGAAGTTTTTAGTAAAATTAATGAACGAAAAATTCAAAAGATAAAATACAAACAATCAAAAAACTATACAAAATTTCATGAGAAACGTTCCAAAAATGATGCCCGTCTTATTTTTTAAAATTCCTCCCGAATTGAATCATTGTTATGATGAATAAACCCTTGGATATCTGACCTGATAATTTCATCTCTTTGTTACAGATATTGACCTAGGGAGACTCTAAGATAACAACCGCTGTACTGGACGTGCGTCAGAATCAAAGATGCGTCATGGAATACCTGTCAAAAGTGCATTGAGTATAGTGTTCACTATATAAAAATATGAATTGTAAAACAAAATGATACTACTTCCGTTTTAATGATACTACTTCCGTTTTAATGATACTACTTCCGCTTTCGTTGATCTTCAACGTTTTGAGTAAAAATATAAGACGCTTTACTCTTAGAACGTTGGGAGTCGTTTATTCAGTTTGGTTTTGTTTGATCTTATCTGCCATTTATGAAGTACCTTCAATAAAGGTCCAGAGTATTTTTTACAGGCATTTAAAATTGTCGTAGTCTCTTGAAAATATAATGTTATTGCTATATATATTACGAGATGACTGACCAATTTTTATGATTTCAAGTTCAAATGAACAGCTACAGTATCAATTGAAATGCATCCTACTAAAACCTGATTGTCATTGCCGGGAAATTTCAAAATTGCAATCGGGACGTAAGGATATTTTAGAAGAAATATATGCAGTAAAATTCTGTTTTAAACTTAGAAAAATATGCCACAGAATCGTATGGAATGCGTCGGACTGCGTTTGGATTATCTTGCAGGAATAAAGTATAAGTTTTTAAGTACCATTACAGATTCAATGAAGTCTTTGAGAGATGATGCGTAACAAATTAAAAACACCAGAGTTGATTGGCCAAATAAAGAATTTCAAGAGAGACTATTTGACAAAGATAGGAATCAAGATTGTTCCTCACTCTCTCTATAGTCCAGACATTGCTCCCTGTGACTTTTGATTAGTCCCTAAGTTAAAAATAAATGCTTAGAGGCTGTACTTATTACAAAGGAAAGGAAAGAGGCTGTGACGAAGGTCATTGACACGCACATACAAGAAGACTTTCATGGAGCCTTCTAGACGTTGTTAGAACGGTGCAACAATGCGGTTGCAACCAGAGGAGATTACTTCGAAGGGAATTAGAAGTACATGGGTGGACTGTTAATAAAAGTGGGCACAGGATAAAAGTCTGGAAACTTATTGAAGGCATCTTGTATTTTTCTGGTCTTGCTTCTGTTATTCGTTCCTCTTTTACATTCAAATTTCTTTGTATTTTAGTATCTTTTCAATTATTTCGTCAATTTCCATATAATCCTTATTTTATTTTATGTTAATTAATATAATTTCCTTCATTTATTTCACTTCTGTTTACTATTTATCTAATTATTTCGTTTTGTGTTTTACATATTCTTTTTTTCTGATTTATTTCCTTATTTTTTTATTTCGTTTACGGCATTTTTACATTCGCAGATGTTCCATTGCCTACTTTATTTTGTTTTTCATGTAAATAATAATTCATTAATTAATTAACTGATCATTATTAATTTTAAAATAGCCTTTGTGCGCAAGGAAATATATTATGCAACATATCTAATTTTATTTAATAACATAAAATATGGCAGGAGACTTTCGTAAACATTCAGAGTTCTTCAATTTTTTTAATGAAATTTGAATAAGAGGTATTGAAAATCAATTAATAAATATTCTTAATATTATAGTTTTTATGCATAAGTGGCATTTTCCTGAGGTGATATAATATGGACACAACTAATTATTTTTAAATTCAAATATTTCAGATTTACATTGAATTTGATCCATACACAGAAACATTCGATTGTGTGTTTTGTTATTAGTTTTCTTTTTTCTTTTTATGTTGTTTTTCATCTACTCTTCCATTTTTTATTTCTATTTTTGCTTGGCATACATTGATTTTTCTTTAATTTTCTTTTTTTTTCTATTTTTGCTTGGCATACATTGTTTTTTTCTTTACTTTTCTTTTTTTCCCTAAATGCCGTATTTTGTTTCATATTTGAATGTTAGACAGCATTGATTGCTTTTCTCTCCCAGTTCAAATCTATTGCGATCCGTTTCGGAACCAAAATGATATCGATCTATTGCTGGTAAGGATTTATATATCTGTGGAAAATGATTGATTGGCTTTCACGAAATCCATGCTTTTAATTTCTGATGAATAATCATATTCTTGCAAGAAAACATTGGACTATATTTGTCAAGTCTTTTGATGAAAGTACAACTGCTGATATATCCGATCTTTTTAAAACAGGACTTGTGAGTTTTCTTTTTTTTTTTAATTTCTAAAGATCTAATTGTCAACCATTTTAGTTTGTAGTTCTATATTCAAGTTTACTATTTATTGTGATAATACATTTCCTTTTTTCTGCTTTCGATCAGTGAACGGGATATCTTTCTAGACTGACTCAATTCTTATCATTCCACTAATCTAGTGTCCTATCCTAGGGAAACTTTATTTTCAATATCAAAAACCAACACTGAATTTCTTTGTTTAAATTTCCCTACTTTTTGTTTTTGATTGGGACTTCTTTTTTAAAATAGCTCTAGACAATGCATACAGCAAATTAATCATATGAGCTTACATGAACGGGAGGTGTTAATCTAAAAAACAATAGATGCCCACTGGCCTTAGTTTTAAAAGGCCAGGGTTATAGGTAGGCAGAAACTAGTAAGCAGGAAGAGCATTCCATAAGTTTGCGGTTCTATTTTTATTACATTTTCACCCCAAACAATGCACATTGCTACTTTGATGTAGGGAGCTAATATCAGGGACACAAGCTATATGCAGACTATGTAGGGAGTTGGGTAGCAAGATGTCGGTTCACATTACACTTTAACTTCTACATGTCAGTACAGTTGGGGAAGCAGGAACCCGGAATGGAATTCCAAAGTCTAGCGGTTCTGGGAAAGAAACTACTCGAGTAGAAGGCTCTCTTATATCTAGGGATCTAAACTGTGAAGGGGTGGGATTTTGCTGCTTGTCGGGTTTGTCGGGGGTATTTACCTTGAGGGAGTACAAGTGCTTGCAGTTCTTCGAAGAATTAACCGTTAAAGTACTTGTAGAACAGGCAGAGGGATGCTACATTTCGTCGATGGGACAGAGGCTGAAGCTTAGATGACAGGTTGGTGACTCTCTTTTGAACCTTGTCTAGCAGTGAGAGACTAGTAGATACACCAGCCCAAATATGACAACACTACTACATACATGGGCGAATGGTGACTTTATAGGGGAACATGATACTTTCGGACGTTAGTAGCTTTCTAACACGGTAGAGAGAACCTACATTTTCGCAGTGGTCATAGCAATGCTCTCAATGTAATTTTTCCAACTCATGTTTCCGTTGAACGTTAGGCCGACGAGTTTAAAAGATGTTAATCAGATAAAGAGTCATTGGCTATTACTATGGGTGGCAGAGAAGTTTTCTTGTAGTTATTGAAGGAAAGAAGTTTAGTCTTGGCAGCATTGAATGTGACCATCCATTTTTGTCCCACTTCCACTAGAGATTGGAGGTCGTCCTCTAGTGTTTCTGCCATTTCTTTAGACATGTGTTCATTTGTTTTCCTGTCGTGTCTCTTATAAAGCGTGGTGTCATCAACATATATACCCATCTCACAGACAATTGTTTCAGGGAGGTCATTTATGAATATTAGGAATGATAGAGATCCAAGGATAGACTCCTGAGGCACTCCCGCATTTATATAATATTGTTTAGATGTACGACCATCGAGGACAACCTGGATTTTCTCTTATCTAAGAAGGATTTAATTACGTTATGTATTCTTCCAGTGATACCATATGATCTGATTTTCCTGTGATACCGTATGATCTGATTTTCCTGAGAAGACCTTCATGCCATACCCTGTCAAAAGCCTTAGATATATCTAGAGCTACCGCACTACCCTCCTCTGCTTTGTCAAGTGAATGGTATATACGCTCAGAGATTACAGTTAGGATGTCTGCTGTGGAACGGGATTGCCTAAATCCATATTGTTGGTCGGTCAGAAGTTTAGCATCTGTAAGGTGTTGGACTAGAGCTTTGTTAATTATGGACTCAAATATTTTGGCGAAAAGTGGGAGGAGGCTAATGGGGCGGTAATTTACTGGTTCAGTTCTTTCGCCAGAATTCTTGAAAACTGGTACCACAGAAGCAGTTTTCCAGCAGGAAGGAAAGCAAGATTCATTAAGGCATTTGTTGTAAAGTTTGGAGAGAACTGGAGCTTCTTCGGTGGAACACTTTTGTAATAGCACAGACGGGATGAGATCAGGTCCACATGCTTTTGCAGTGTCAAGATTATTTATGACCGCATGCACCTGAGAATCGGTCATTTTCAGATCGTTTTGTGTGGCGTCTGTCCGCAAGTAAACATTGAACAAGAATAGAAGGCTGTATTACAAGTAATGGGAAAAGTGATGATTGTTTTTTTTTTAAACTTAACCTAATCATAGATGCCATGAACATCGCTTCTTTCTTAGAACTGTATGCCTGTTGAACTCTCTCCCGTTTGCCTGCTTTCCAGCCTACTACAAGTTGTCTTCAAGTCCAATGTAAACAAGTTATTGATGAAGCGTCTACCGAAGTAATCCAATTTACAAACTTTCCACTACTTATGATTACTGCGCTATAATGCCATCGACTAATGCATGCCCATAAACCCTTATCCTCGAGTGATCTCTGGGCCTTGATAATCGTTACTCCTTTGTAAAACAAAGTATCAAAACAACGAATTGATGGACAACACTAGACCCAAAACTCAAACGGGATGTAACAAAGTAGTAGCGAATAAATCAGACAATTCGTAAGATCACTATTATAGCATTTAAACGAAACACTGAGACCAGCAACTTCACATCTGTGTGAGGGAAAGGTTGCAGATAAATATCAATTGTGTGATGCAATCAAAACTAACATTCGTTGATGCAGCTTTAATAGGTTAATAGGCACCATTTTTTGCTATAATCATCTTTCGTTCGTCGTATTATTTGAATTCATTGAGTTATTATTCTCATTGTGTAATTTTCACAACGTGACGGTCGATGTAACCTCCGACCTTCTTCAGGTGTATAAAGTTATTCTACTCAATTACGTCGTAATATTGTGGAAAAGATAGGAAATCACAAGTTCCTCTTTTTTTATAGATAAAATAAATAGTTGTGTCCAATTATTCCTATACCAACTCATAATGTTTAAAATACTCCTTAATACACGAGGTCAGTGTTTAATCTTCTATCGAGTTATAGAAAAATATATATATACTTTACCCCCACCTGCTTAAATGAGCGAAAATATGAAGATCAAATATAAGTGGGATAGTCCTAGGGGGAGTAGCACATTCTTCTACATCATGATTGAATAACTAAGAAAATAACCGTCATGTTGCCCTTAATTATTGTGAAATAATTTATTATTACTTCTATATATTGGATTATTTAAATGAAGTATTTTTCCGGTATTAAATAAACCGAAAAGGATTGATATGCAGTAAAAACAAAGTCAAGTGAAATCTCCAGCTAACAATTTTCTTTTTTTTTCCTCTTAAACTTCAAGATTAAATTTATTGTTTCTTCCGTTGTGGTACATTGACAGATGTTTTTTTAAAAAAAATTTTAGGCATAAAATAAGAAAATAAAACAGTGCAACATTCGATCTATTTGCTCTAACAACTTATCCCGATCTGAAAATATTGCATTTTCGTCTCTTTCACTTTGAGTCATTTTTATGTCTTTTTTTCTTTTTTTTTTTGGGGGGGGGGGAAATGTCACCCCATGTGGAATATGAACACTAATGCCGTCTAATCAGCCTCGTTATCAGATGGTGATATCTAGCAACTCCGTTTCCAGTGATACCCATGCTTATTTCGGTTACGATGCGTTTATTTTATTTTATTTTTTCATTCTCGTTTTTCTAATCCAGACCTTCTGTCATGTCGACTCTACGTTCAATTGAGCATACAGATCCTTATCGTTTTTTAAGTGCGAACTTCTGTGCCTTTCCTATTGTCCTTTTCCTGACATACTCGTTGTGTTTTTTTTTCTTCTTCTTCTTCTTCTTCTTCTTCTTCTTCTTCTTCTTCTTCTTCTTCTTCTTCTTCTCCACACTCCCGTCCGCAGCATGCCCTCTGACACGTTCCCGCTCTCAAACGCAGCAATTAATCCGTTCTTTTTTTATCAGGGGTGGTATGGTTGAGCCCACGACTAACTAGAGTACCCTTTAGGAAACACTCTCCCCATCACGCAACCGCCATCGTCATCAATATCTTGCCTCAAACCTTTATCACCCGTATCCCCTTTTTTTACGAATGACAGGATGAATATAAAGGACTTGTGTAGGTTGTCATTGTCACTGTTCTCCTGCCTACCCTCGGTTTGTGGTATGGATAGGCGGGAGTGAAGAAGTGTGGGAGAGATAAAAGAGATATACAGAGGTTAAGCAAGACTTGATCCGGCCACACCAGAAAGAGATAACGAATTGTGAAGGTGAATTAAAAAATCGACCACAAATAAAACACGGGTAACAAAGTTTAGTTTTTATGATAAAAAAGAAAAGATGAAATCACAGAAAATATATTTGCATACAAAGCAATTAAACCCTTTTCATGCCTATGGCAACTTGCTACGTATTTGTGCTCGTACTAGCGTTCTTTCTAAATGAATGTTTTGTATGAGTGCGTGAGATGTTATGTTAGTGCGTGTTTTGTGTGTGAGTATATTTGTTAGTTTATCTGCTTTTTTGTACGTATATGTATATGAAATAGTGACTGTGTGCATTTAAGTAAGGGTTTGTGCCAGTGAGTGTTTATGCGCGTCTAAGTACAATATGTGTGAGTATGTATTATTTTAGTGAATGCTCTGTATACGAGTATGTGTGTAAATTAACTTGTTCGTATGAGTAATTGTTTGCGTGTCTATGTTCCAAATGAGAGTTTAAGTAACAGTTTGTGTGAGTGTTTATTTGTGATTATCTGCATTTTTTAAGGTACACCGCGTGCGAGTATGTGGGATATTATGTCCATGTATGTTCTGTATATCAAAATGTGTGTTAATAGGTTTGTTCGATTGAATCAGTGCATGTATGCACGCGTAATCAGTCTTTGGATACGTATTTTCTGTGAGTGGTTGTGTGCCAGTCAGATTTTTATATATTTCTCTACGTATTTGTGTGGGGTTGTTTATTTGCGTGTGTATATGTTTTTGTATCTCGAGTTTTTTCTTGTAGGTGCGTATGAGTGTGCGTTTGTATATAGTTCCGTTGTAATATTTCAGACAGTGAGTTTATGTGTATACATGCATGGTTAATTATGTGTGTTTTAATATGAGTGTTTAAATGTATACGTTGCGCACATGAATAGTATATGGGCGTGTCTTAGCGGTAAATCTCATGGTTGCTACAATCGTACAATAGTAAATAAAAGAACAATTAAACAAACGATTTTAATTAATATTAAAAACACAAATAAAATTCAACAAATTGTAAAAGATGGAAAAATTTAAGTTTATTTCGTTCAAAATAAAATTAAACGATCAAATTGAAGGGCGCTGCTAAAAAGCATACATAAAAGCGCAAGCCATCTGACAGGTTTAAACAAAAAAAAAAAGCAAACCATTTGACAGGTTTAAACCAAAAAAAAGCAAACCATCTGACAGGTTTAAACCAAAAAAAAAAAAAGACTGCAACACTTAATCTTTTTGTGAACTGATCGAATATTTAATGACCGTTTTATAGGCTCGACTACGTTGTTCGATCTGATGAAGTGTGCAAATTTACCATAATTTCACAATTATTTTTTTGCATATGTAAACCTGATTTTTTATTGTTTTTCGCCAAAATGTTTCTACTCCATTTCATCTGATATAGTTACCTCGTCCTCATATGTTGCGGTATAGTTTTATTTGTCAGAGTGTAGATGGGGTAAGCTTACTGTGTTTTTCATATCAAGACTCGACCTTTTGTCACATGTGTTCTCATTGGAAAGGTAGTATAAAGAGACAATTGATGGACAACACTAGACCCAAAAATCAAACGGGCTACAACAAAGTAGTAACGAATAAATCAGACAATTTGTAAGATCACCATTATAGGATTTAAACGAAATACTGCGACCAGCGACTTCATATCTGTTTAAAGAGAGATTGCAGATAAATATAAACTGTGAGATGCAATCAAAACTAACATTCGTTGCTGCAGATTTAATAGATTAATAAGCACTTTTTTTGCTATAACCATCTTTCGTTCGTCGTATTATTTGGATTCATTGGGTTACTATTCTCATTGCGTAATTTTCACAACATGATGGTCGATGTAACCTCCGACCTTCCTCATGTGTATAAGGTTATTCTACTCATTTACGTCGTAATATTGCGGAAAAGATAGGAAATCACAATTTCCTCTTCTTTATAGATAAAATAAATACTTGTGTTCAATTATTCTTATATCAAGACCGGGTTTGAGCAGGAAATAAACACAAAAAAACTCTTAGTAAAACTAACATTTGTTAGATATTGGCCGGGCAATTCCGAATTGTGCTCGTCAACGATTGTTATGATCGTCATAACAATTAGAATAACATAGAATGTTACCATAGCGAAGTAAATATTTACAGATAAAATTATTTATGTTAAGATGTCTTAATAGAAAAGAATGTAAGAAAAGGAACAACAGTTTAAAAATAGGTTGACCTCTTAAGTCTGACGGAGCATGATGTAGAGATTACTTAAAATGACGTTGCCTTTAAGAGAGTGTTTGAAGAGTCAAGAGTCAGTCGGAGTCAAGAGAAGGACAGAGTTTTTAGATCGTTATGGCTCCCAGTAGAAGGGGATCAGAAATAGAAATAGTCAAGGACTGGCGTTGCAGATTCCAATGGGGAAACATCGGTAATAAAGTTACTGAAAAGACAAACCGAGATTTATTGATTCATTGGCATAAATCTTCTTTGCAGCTTTCCGTAAAACGTGTCCAAAGATGAACCGGTTATGTTTCTCCGATTAGCTCGATGTTAAAACCTGGAGACTGTTATTTGTCCCTTTCCGGTGTAAATGTTACATGTCCGTTAAACTATATCAGTTAGTATATCAACACTGTCGTAATTTATACACGAATTTAAACACGCGTATATATATATATATATATATATATATATATATATATATACATATATATATATATATAAGAGACGCGTATATATAATATATACTCCCCAATATACAACACATTATCCTTTAGTCTTTACATTCCGTGAGCAATGTTTCTTACAGAGGGGTAAAAATTGCTGTTTACTGGGTCAGAATATATATATATATCACATATAAGTGGTTGTCTTTATATTTTGAAGTAGTACCTTATTATCTTTTGGAATCAAGTTGCTTCATACCTTATCTCTAGCGATTTCCATAAAAATCCCGATGTATACATCACAGAGGAAACTGAGTTTTAAAGCTAACGTGACCACATGACACTAATCATAAAATAAGAGGATATAACAGATGCGTGACCCTATTCCTGTTAGTTGGAACAGCGTTTGTAGATTATAGCCTTATCGTATTATGAAAGATAGCAATGGAAAGGAAAAATGGCGAAATCTGTCCGGTACATAACGACCACATAATACTAACTTTAAAGTATTGTACGTCTATTTCCTAGAGACAGGATTATCTAAGTAAGTTTGATGAAGAGAAAACCCCACAGAACTGACACTCGTTTGACTGAATTGTCCTGCACATAATTATATGTATCTCTGCTTATATATAAAAGGTAATTTGTCCGTATGTGTGTGAGAAAGAGAGGAGTCCCTTTAGACACCGGAACGGCTGAGCGAATTATCTTAAAATTTCACGCAAATGAACCTTATGGTATGGAAATGTACTTAGACAGGATTTGTATCGTTATTCCCCTGCTGATAAGTATCAGAAATCGATAGTAAAAAATTCGATTAAAGAAGGAACAGTCCGATTTTGACTAAAGTTAACACCTTTATACAGCCTAACATCCCAAGTGCACTTCAGAAGGTTTATCACACCACAAGCAAAACAACCCAGTGTATAAAATCAACTGTGGGTTCATTGATAAGCCAGAGGATCTTTCAAAATTAATGGCTCTGTTTAAAGCACAATTGAACCAGCGTACTTGATTTTTGCATTTTAAAATTTAACTCAAGCCATTATATAAAATAATATTATAATATCAAAGATAAATTCGCTACGGTGCAATGTACTGTAGACTAAGCTTGTGGTGGATCTCTGACCAGAGCCGGAAATCAATCAGTTTGATTGAAAAATTGGTAAGTTGACCGATTTTGACGACAAAACTATTGGACCTTAAAACATTCGTTGATCTTAATTCAATCCGGGGTAACGTCGTGTCTTCCTATTAGTTTACAATATGCATACTTTTACTTAAGCATGATTTATTAAGCGGGGATTAGTGTTTTAATGTTTTTCATGAATAAGATTCTACCAGAGTGTAATTGTTGTATTCAACACCTGCTTTTACCAAATAGTCATATAGTCAGGAGGCAAAATCTTGAAAATTCACTTTAGAGAGCACGGAATGTTAGGAGCAGGCATTCATGTCAGACTGTTAGAGGGGTCCATACTGAAGGTTTTTCAGGTGGATGCCCATTCAATTAGGCCTTTAATAATTTTTTAGAGAAAAAACAAAATGGCCGCCATGGTTGAAAATACAGTACTATTATAATGTGACATAGCTCCATATCTATTTGAGATAATGTTATGAAATTTGCTGTAATTGGAGATAATACTATTTGTGATGTATATTAAACTTTGTTTAGCAAGAATTCCATATTTTTATACATTTAAAATGATTTTATTATCACTTTTTAGCCAAATTTCTGACGAACATCATTGGGTCATTCTATCTCAATTCACCTGGCAATTACACCCACTGACTCCGAATTACTTGAAAATTGGCACAAAATTTCCTCTTGGAGAGTTAAGATGATTTGCCAAATTATTTGGTTGTAAACGTTATGGTTCAGATTTTAGGAGGGTGTAAAGTTTGCATATTTGGCTACTAAATTTAAGCCATGAAACGTCACAAAATTTCAATGTTATCTGAATTTTTAAAAAATACTTCCACAAATTCAATATTTCTGAAATTGTGTAGGTAAAACATTTAGAGACTGTATAATCTAAATATTTAATTATTTTAACTCTATATTGAATAGAAAAATATTTTGTTCAACCAAAAGGAGCCCCCCCTCAAAAAAATTAATTTTTATACCTAAGACGCTTACTAATACATCTCATTCAATTGTCATAAAACTTCTTTTTTATAGCATCAACTATATGATTGTTTAAGTTCTCCAAAGAATTTGGTGGGGTTCTTTGCCTAGTTTGGAAGATAATTATTGCAAAAAACAAAATGGTTGCCAAAGCGAAAAATGATTTTCTTAAAATCTTTTATTTTATTCACTTGTACTTAATCTATGTATAAGAAGTTTATATATGTGATGAATGTAATATATAATAAGTTATTATTATTATCTGTCGGCTCCCACTAGTGTCCGTGTATCGGGTACTGTCATTTTGTTATCTTTCTTCGTTTTTTTCCATGAGAAAGGAAAAGATGATAGTGCCATTCGCTGTAGGTGTTGTTTATGAGCTTATCAAATAGATATTAAAAAAATAAAGCATGAACACATTTGATTAGTTAAGCTAGTGTTCTTTAGAGTATGATAATGTGCTAATTTGCATAATTTTTATTTGTTCTTATTCTCCAACAGCATGTTCTGAGTTGAGCTGAGCTTCAATATGGAGTAGAGTGTGAGCACCCAAAGCTTTCAGAAGTCTTCCGGTACAAGTATTGATTGGACCCTGTGCCTTTTTTGTCAGAAGAGAGACCCAAAGAAACCTATTAGAAATCTTGGAGAGGTTGGAATTCAAAGGGCCTGCATAGCTGCTGCAAAACGCAAGAAGTACAATGATTCTGAAAATTTCCGCACTATAGAAAGAATTCAAGCCATTGATTTTGAGAAAATCATTAAAGAGATTAAAGTCATCAATCACAAAGACTGTTATTCTACCTTCACAAGTTCCTTAAAACTAACACGGCTCAGAAAAAAGTATGAACGCACCATTACCTCAAGCAGTGCATCTGAGAGTCCACCACGAAAACCTTCATTACGCAATAAATCTTCCACTATGAACACTGACTTGTGCATCTTCTGCCAAAAGAAAAGCAACAAAGAAACATACTTAGTTGCCACTTTTGAAGTTTCTGACAAAATTCTTGAAGGAGCTCAAACGAGCCATGTTATGCAGTGTCGTCTAGCAGGAGTTACTGATCTTGTAGCGGCAGATGCCAGGTATCATCTTCAGTTTACGTCGAGTTCAATAGAAAAGTATCCAAGTCCTATACAATTACAGCTGAAACGCCCAGAGATATATGCTTTAACAAAGTCGCGTCAGAAGTGTCAACTGGATTGGCACGAGGTGATATCTATTCGCTGAATGATGTTTGGGATAGGTACTCTTCCTTACGCAGAGAATTTGGCATTGAAGCTGGATCATACCGGGATAATAGATTCCGCCTTAAAGAGAAACTGCACCGAATTCTTCTCGGGCAAATATACTTTGTACCACAACTTAATCCACATCAACCACAGCTGTTGTTTTCTACACAGTCATCCAAGATTGCTGTTCAGACATTGGAAAATAAATCTGAGGAAATGGAGACCAACACATTTGTGAATGATCTCAGGCAAACCCAGTTCTCACAATCAGAGACAGATGCAATGCTAACTTTGCACCACTGTGCGTTACGCATTAGAAGTGACATAAAATCTCACCCTGGACTTGATAACTGCATATCTGTCAGCAAAGAAAATGCCGAACAAATTATTCCAGAGAGCTTGTTTCTTTTTCTCGGTATTTTGCTGTCAGAGAAAGTGGACAGAGAGGAAGATGACGACTTTGCGAAACGGACCGCATTGAGCATCAGTCAAGACCTTGTCTATGCTGTCTCAAAACGTAAAAGGCTTACACCAAAACATGTTGGACTAGGCCTGGCAATTAATCAGGCGACCCGGTCGAAATCGCTCGTTTAACTTGTCCATCACGCTGGGCACTGTGCCAGTTATGACCAGGTGCGTAGACTGGACACAACTCTTGGAGTTCACTATCTGCAACAGTTTGCAGATAATAAAAAACACGCCTATTCCATCGAACGTGTCACTAAACAAGTTCTGTCATTATGCTGCAGACAATATTGACATTATTGAAGAAACATTGGATGGCATGGGAACATTTCATGCGACACAAATGGTTGTGTATCAGAGAGGAGTACCCAATCAGAAACAGCAGGACATTCTTCCTCTTGGGAAATCTAAGTCGTTGAAAGTCCCCCCGGAACTTCATGAGCTTCAGAAGTTACCTTGTCGACCTTGTCGCGAGGATCCGAAATTTACAGACACCTTGAAGGAAACGATGTTTATGCCAGATGATCAGGTGTGCAACGAAGCTGCTGCTAAAGATATGGCTTGGTTTCTTTCTCGAATCCATTGATCTAACAGTGATCATGTTCCTGCATGGACAGGTTTCAACCAACTTACAACTCAAGACAAACATGAGGTCTGCACAATCGGTTATTTGCCACTACTCAATTCACCCGCTCACGAAGACAACACACTATGGACGGTTATGATGCGATGCCTCAGAATTTCTAGCATTATAAATCCTGGTCAGTCTACTCTCATCACTTTGGACCAACAGCTGTATTGCAAAGCCACGGAAATACAGTGGGCCAACAGTGATCAATGCAAAAACATATTTTTACGACTTGGGGGTTTCCACATTATTAAGAACTTTATGTGTGTCATTGGAAAGCACTTGCAGACTCTGGTCTCCTTGAAGTATGGGCCGAAAGTGCCGTCTTTGGTCAGAACACAGCTCAGAACAACATGCAAGCCAAATCGTACAACAGGGCGATTCGAGCACACAAGCTCACATTTGAAGCCGTATGGAAAATTCTCTGGCCAACATTCATCGAATGGGCACAGGACCACCAAGTAGACAAATATGCTATCCAAACATTATCAGTCAACGTCATAGAATCTTTGGAGGCACACGATGAGCGAAAGGTGATCAGCAACAACATCAAAGCACTGGAGGATGAACTTGTTCAGTCTAGAATCATCAGTTTGTTGGATGACTTTCAAGAGACATAGCCACCAACTTCCAGATTTTGGTTGACGTACATCAAAATGGTTTTCATCTTACTGCAGTTCCTGCGTGATGAGAGAACCGGAAACTGGAAGACAAAATTAATGCTGGACATGCACACTGCAGATAAAGACTATAGTTCTTTATATGTGAAAGAATCTGGACCTTCAAGACTAAAATGGGACAAGCAAGATGTTCAGAAAATTGTTGATCAATTGAAGATTTATGGCATCTTTCAACATCAAACTCCAAACGTTATTAGTCTAGCCACTCGAGATGTAGCTTCTCTTCAAATTACAGAATCTCTTCTGGCAGCACACGCACAAGGACAAGAGAAAATACAGGAATTTGTGGCTTCACGTCTTATCAAGAAGGTTGTTGGATTCCATGAAAAGCTCCGACAGTCGAAAAGCTCAACCCTGAAAACCATGTATGAAGTCCAGTGCAAAGATCCAGCTCTCAAGCAAAAGACTATCAAAGCAGACCGAAACCTCTTCCAACGCTTGCTTGTATCTAAGGAAGCTGGACGGGAGGTTAACCTAAAGGAAATCCTCAGCTATGAACTTTCGCCAGTTCCACTTTAACTTGCAGATACTTCTGGGGTAATACGATCGACAAACAAAGCAGCTTTGGGCAACATTCTCCAGAAAAGAATAACTGTAGAGAAACAACTGCCAATAACAAACCTGAAAACTTGTGTGATCATCGATGGTCAGGCACTTGTCCAAGCAATTGGAAATATCCAAAACTTTGGACAACTCGCTGACCATTTTGTGACCTCAGTCTTTAGTCACTTTAGTCAATCATGCTCCAGAGTCGATGTAGTATTTGATCGGTATGAAGCACATACCATCAAGGATACCACTCGAATTTCTCGGATTGGAAAAAGCCGGCCAATACGTCGCAAAGTGAATAACAGGGACGTACCATTACCTGTTAACTGGAGACAGTTTATTGACCTCCCAGAGAACAAAAAAGATTTAGAACACTTATGGAGCTGATTCGTCAAGCAAAATTAACACAAAAAGAACGCGATGTTGTGACTTCTGGAGGATTCCATGACAGGACGGCTGCAGAATCATCCCGTGGAACAAACGTCAATTCCTTAAAGTGTAACCACGATGAAGCTGATACCAGAATACTGTTACATTGTAAATGTGTTACAGATCTTGGATTTGAGCGGCTGGTCATTAGTTCCAGAGACACAGACATTCTTGTCCTCCTTGTTCACTTTGCCAGTTACCTAACCAGAGAGATCTGGTTCCAGACAGGAACAGCAAAGGATAGGAGTTTTGTTGCTGTACACAATGTAGTGCTTGATCCTGTTCTTCGTCGCAACCTTCCCGGATTCCATGCCATATCAGGCTGTGACACAGTCAGCCAATTTTGTGGCATTGGCAAAACAACAGCCTGGAAAACATTCACCAGTTATGGTCCCTTACTGGATGGACTTGGACGCGGCACACCCACGGAACAAACTCTGACTAATGTAGAGAAATTCATCTGCAGGCTCTATTCCAACAATGAAAATGACACAAAAATCAATAATGTGCGTTTTAAAATGTTCCTCAAGGGTTCCAAAGATCCCGAGAGGTTACCACCAACTCGGTCTTCCTTGAAGTTGCACATGCAGCGAGCACATTATCAGTGTAAAGTTTGGCTCTCTTCACTGATCGCATGTCCAGACATTTGTACTCCGGTTGGAAATGGATGGAATCAGGATGGCACAACTGGAAATATACTGCCTCATCTGATGAGCGATGAGCCATTGCCAGAGATTTACCTTAAACTCACACAATGCCAGTGCAAGAACTGTGAATCTCAAAGATGCAGTTGTCGTCTGAAGAAACTGAGATGTACCACCGGTTGTGGTTGTTCTGCGGAAACTTGTCGAAATCCTTTGAACTGTGTCCATGATGATTCAGACTAGATTATATTTTCATGTTTTTTGGTTATTTTAGCATGAGACCATCTTATAAATGTTATAATAACATCATAAATTTAAAAAATCGGTGATTTTGTCATAATCTTACAATGGTTTTTATCTTTGATTTGAATAAAAAGTGATAATAAAATTATATTAAAAATATTTCATGATTTTATCTTAAATACACATGAAGCTATGTCAGTTATAAGTGCTGTATTTTCGACCATAGCGGCCATTTTGTTTTTGCTCTAAAAATTAATAAAAGCCTAATTGAATGGGAATCCACCTAAAAAACCTTCAGTATGGACCCCTCTAACAGTCTGATATGAATGCTTGCTCCTAACATTCCGTACCACCTAAAGTTATTTCTAGGCCTCTTTTCAGGTTTTGCCTCCTGACTAATGTTGGGGGGGGCTGCTTTTGGATGAACAAAATATTTTTTCTATTCAATATAGAGTTAAAATAATTAAATATTTAGATTATACAGTCTCTAAATGTTTTACCTACACAATTTCAGAAATATTGAATTCGTGGAAGTATTTTTTAAAAATTTAGATAACATTGAAATTTTGTGACGTTTCATGGCTTAAATTTAGTAGCCAAATATGCAAACTTTACACCCTCCTAAAATCTGTACCATAATGTTTACAACCAAATAATTTGGCAAATCATCTTAACTCTCCAAGAGGAAATTTTGTGCCAATTTTCAAGTAATTCGGAGTCAGTGGGTGTAATTGCCAGGTGAATTGAGATAGAATGACCCAATGATGTTCGTCAGAAATTTGGCTAAAAAGTGATAATAAAATCATTTTAAATGTATAAAAATATGGAATTCTTACTAAACAAAGTTTAATATACATCACAAATAATATTATCTCCAATTACAGCAAATTTCATAACATTATCTCAAATAGATATGGAGCTATGTCACATTATAATAGTACTGTATTTTCAACCATGTCGGCCATTTTGTTTTTTCTCTAAAAAATTATTAAAAGCCTAATTGAATGGGCATCCACCTGAAAAACCTTCAGTATGGACCTCTCTAACAGTCTGACATGAATGCCTGCTCCTAACATTCCGTACCCGCTAAAGTGATTTCTAGGCCTCTTTTCAGATTTTGCCTCCTGACTAATACATTGAAGTACTAACTGAATTTGTGCCCATTAACATTAATAATACGCTGAGATACTGTTATGTCACCTGAGTTAGTCGTAATAATACATCCAAGTTAAGTGTTTGGTTAAATTGAGTTAGCCGTAACACTACATTTGAGTTAATCATTTGATTAGAATACCTGTTGTTCGTATATCTTACACATTTAAATAGTAATCAGACTCAATGTTGCTTAATGTCTCTAATACAACGGAAATCTGCCTTTTAATCTGAGTTATCTGTAAGGTTACACTAATGGCAATCGTTTCGTTACAGCATCTGATAAGAACTAATCAGTTTCAATGTTACTTAACTTCAGAATCAAGAACAGTGGTTTAAGCGTGATTCGGCCATAATAAGCCACCTACCTGAACATTTTCTTTGCACGACATTCCATAATATAAATCAGTTTTCCTCACGTAAATATAAGAATAAAAAAACAGTACAGTTGTATTAATTCTTGACGAATATCAAATTAATTCTATTTATACAAATACTGCCCTTTACTGGCATAAGGCCAGTATAATAGAGCGATGGATGATTTACGAGGGGAATTCACAAACAATCAACCTGCAGAGGGAAGCAATTTTCCGAAATATCTGTCTCCAGATGTTCGCCCTTCAATCATTATTTCATCGTCTTGTATCATTTTCGGCGATATTCATGATGAGTAGGGTTGACCCGGGAAACGACATCACGTTTAGAACTGAAATGTTGTGAACTTTGCGCTTTGCATTCGCAAACGATTGAAACGTCTTCATGGCGGGTCACATACTGGCGGGACACATTTTTATTTCCTTTTACGTCTGTTCGTTCCCCCCCGTTTTCGTCATCCTTTTATTTGTTTAGCCGACTCAGGTTTGGGCTATGGGAGTGGGTCTCATTCATCAATGCCTGCAAAGAATGTGCACGTAAAGAAGGGGGGGGTCGCGGAGGGCGAAGGTCCTTCTCGTTTTGGTCAGGAGGTAGCGACGAAGAGGGGATATTTGGTAAACAATAGACGATGACAATTTTGGTCAGAGCATAGGGTACAGGTCAGTTTTTGAGCAAATATGTCCACATGGTCTCCCTGTGTATTCCTATGCCTAAGTCACGAGAGAACGCCACGAAAATTAAAGAAAAGAAGATAAAGAAACAAAACGAAAAAATATGTGTGTTTGATAAGCGACTAGTACATTCACAAACATACACAAACACACACACAAACATACTCAAATACACACACACTTTGTACACAACATAAAGTATACACAGACATTCACAACACACAGGCGCACTGTATAACCATGTCGAATTATGTTGAAAAAAGATTGAAGTATATCTATAATAACATTCTTATTTAAGAGAGAGGGAGAGGGTGTCTGTGTGTGTTAGTGAAGTATTGCGAATAAGACATATCCTTATTTCCATGGCGAGTTCTCGTCTGAGCTCCAATCTTTGGTCATCCCTCGCCAATCTTTCACGAAAAACACTCGTCTAGCTGAAACTACTGTCATTAATTTCTCCCACTCTTTATCTGTGCCTAAATCCAAACGTAGATTCCATGATCAGAGCTTCTTTCTTAGAAGTACACGACTGTGGAACTCTCTTCCGCTTGCCTGTTTCCCACCTTACTACAACTGTGATGTCTTCAAGTCCAACGTAAACAAATTAAGTAAGACACCCTATCAAATATCCAATAATAATGGTTCCTACGATACTATCTCATTGATTACTGTACACGCAATAACACTTATCCCTGAGTGGCTTCCGGGCCTTGATAAGTGGTGACCTCCATGTAAAAAATAAAATAAAATAACGTATATGTGAGAGTTACTGAAAAGTGTGTTTGTAAAAGAGAGAGGCAATACATGTAACAGAGTGCGTGCGCGTATGTGTCGCATGGAATGCGTATTAATGATTGTGTGCTAATGTGTGTAGAAGTTGAAATGATAGAAACTTTTGCGTGAGTGATAGATCGTATGCGTAAAAGAGAATGTATGTATAAAACAAAACCTTACGAGCAATAGTCCATCTCCGTTATGTGCGTAAGCCGTTTGGTGTGTGTAAAATATAAAGTATGTCTATATACAAAACGGTAAGAAAAAGTGTGCGTGAAAAAAATAGAGGTAGTATATATATATATATATATATATATATATATATATATATATATATATATATGTGTATATATATATGTATATATATATATACATATATATATCAGAGATTGAATCTAAAGTTCCTTTAAATTTTATTGGAGTAATTTCTAAAAGACTGTGTGACACAAAATGTTTGTGAGAGTGTGTGATAAAGAATGTCAATGAGAGTTTTACACAAAAATGATTGTGAGAGTGTGTTACACACAAAAAAGTTTGTAAGCGTGTATTACATAGAACAGATTTGTGAGAGCATGTTGTACAGAACAAAATTATGAGAGAATGTCACACAGAAAAATTATGAGAGTAGGTTACATAGAAAAGGTTTGATAGAGTGCGTTACACAGAAAAAAGTTTGTAAGGGTGTGTTACACAGAAATATTTTAGAAAAATATGTTACCCAGAATAATTGTGAGAGTATGTGACACAGAAAAGCTTGGGAAGAATATGTTATACAGAAAACATTATGTGAATGTATGTAAAACCAAAATGTTTTGTAAGAGTTACACAGAAATAGTATGTGAGAGTCTATTACTTCAGAAACGTTTGAAAGAGTGTGTTATACGTTTAAAAGTTTTGGGAGTGTGCTACATTTTAAAAGTTCATGAGAGTGTGTTGCATTAAAAACGTATACAATTATTAATATTATTTAAGTATATATATATATGTATGTGTATGTATACATATATATTATACTTAAATAATATTAATAATTGTAATATCTGTAACACACGTCTGTATATTTATTTAATTTTTTAAACATATGTCAATATATTTATTTAATTTTATACGTAACACATTATTTAATATATTGAATTTTCTGTAATAACATCTTTGATTTGACCGAAATTACATATGCATATAGAGTTTTATTTTATTGATATTTAAATTTAATTTATTAATACATTAACTATAATAATATATTCTTTTATTGTTATTTAATTAATTTTATTAATCTTAACATTAATATAGGATTTCCTTTTTAATGTTTATATTCCTAATTTGTTAAAATTAGTAAAGGGCGATAAATTATATTAATAAATATAAATTTATGATTAAGGTAATTAAAATTTTAGTGACTTTACTTGAAAATTCCAAATTTCGTAATAAAAATATCCAAAGTAATTTCAACTTCTCAAGGTAATAGTTGAACATTAAGTGGCTATAAATACCAAATCAGCGAGCATATACAGCAAACCGTCAGAGACTATTCAACACCAGGAAGTCGAAATATTGCAGTTGTGCTGAAATTTGTGCCATCAGAACTAAATTTATTTTAGAATTTGTGATTATAATAGTTTTTAAAGAAGTATTTACGATTGTTTTTATACTTGCAGACACTGGCGTTTTATGTTTACGAATTTATCAGTGCAATAAGTGACAATTACTGCTGGTCATAAAGTCCCTCTTGACTTCGTAAACTCTTTCTCTCTCCCTTCATATATATACATATATATATATATATATATATATATATATATATATATATATATATATATATATATAACTACTTCATTTACTCACATAAAATTAATATACGAAAGTATAAATTTATGCGTGAACTTTAAATATTTGCTTCAAAAGTGCTCAATACGTAGGTAGAGCTAGTTAGTTAGTTATAAAATATATATGTTGATTAAGCTACACTGAATATTCCGCGTTTTATCCACTCTAGGATTCTTCAGGCTTATGCGCATAAGCCTGAAGAATCCTAGAGTGGATGAAACGCGGAATATTCAGTGTAGCTTAATCAACATATATATTTTATAATTAACTAACTAACTAACTAACTAACTAACTATATATATATATATATATATATATATATATATATATATATATATATATATTATAAAGTTTAATTCCCAATATTTTAAAACATATGTTCTTTCATTTTCTTATAAGAGTATATGTTATAGATCTTTTTGTTAGCAGTCTTCAACAAACAGTTATATATATATATATATATATATATATATATATATATATATATATATATATATATATATATTATGACTTTATCTTTGAATGTAGCAAACGTGTCAGACACTTCTATGGAGATAAAAAAACATATTCAAACACAATCTTTACATATCACAAACAGTCAAAATCATACCTCTGATGTCGAAGGTGTAATTCAAGTTGTTAGTCAGGTCTCCATCTTGTTGTTTATTTATGTTTCCCCTTCAGTTGTTCTTTCATATTTGTAATTATTCCTTTTATTAAATTGTATCTAGTATATCTATATCTATATATATCTATCTATCTATCTATATATATATACATATATATATATATGTCTATATATATACTAGTAGATATACTCGGCGTTGTCCTGTATTAAACGTAATGTTAAATTCATTTTTTTAAAAATTAAGTAAACAAACGCAAAGAAATGAAATACGTGTGTGTGTGCGTATTATGTTTTTCTAAACTGTTTACTAGTTATTAAATAGAAATACTCGACCAATACCTAAAGGAAGTGAGTAAAGTACAATAACCATTAGCCCAACTTGACATAGCTTTTAAAGAATTTTCAAACTCATTCTTAACATAAGTACCCTTGTCAAGTGAACGATTCCCGGATGCGGACACGTGAAAGAGTTTAAAACGGATAAAAATCCGATGATAATTTTTCATTTTTGACTCCTTAGCTGCTCTTTTTTCCGGATGAAAACGGATTAATTTTTTTTCATATTTCTGAATACCCTATATACCAAATTTCAAGTCTTTAGATCAAAAGTAGGTTGAATGAATAGATTGAGTGCTTTCTTCACACACACATTTTTACTTTACGACACACGCACACACATATGTGTATTTATATATATATATATATATATATATATATAACTACTTCATTTACTCACATAAAATTAATATACGAAAGTATAGATGTATGCGTAAACTTTAAGTATTTACTTCAAAAGTGCTCAATACGTAGGTAGAGCTAGTTAGTAACTTATAAAATATATATGGCGATTGAGCTACACTGAATATTCTGCGTTGCATCCACTATAGGACTCGTCAGGCTTATATATATATATATATATATATATATATATATATTATAATATAAAGCTGAATGTGTGTGTGTGCTTGTGAGTGTGTCTGTTTGAGTCTTATCACGAATAGGCTCCTATATGTTGACTATTTAAAAAAAAATGATTACATATAATGATAGAAGATGTATCGAGACACAGGAATGGGTATGTTTGATCCTGCAGAACGGTGATTCATTAAAATTGTGGGGTCTGTGTTCGCGTCTGGTCCATAAAGTATAGAAATAAAAAAAAATTTAAAAATTAAAAGAAAACGTTTACAAGTTTTTTTGATATAGATGTACATAATAATACTTTGATAAGTATGTTTTAACTTAGATAGGGATGGTATAATAAAATTGTGGGGTCTGCGTTCGCACCTGGCCTGCAAAGAATGGAAACAGGCACAAACTTTAATAAAGACTTTTTATATCTATCTGCGTTAGTATACTTTGATAATTATGTTTCAGTTTGAAGAAATGTGGTATAATAAAATTATGGGGTGTTCGTTCGCGCCTGACCTCCATAGAATGGAAATATGTCATAAAGTTTTACAAGGTTTTTTAATATAGATCCACAGAATATTGTGATGAGTGTTTCAGTGTGAATAGGTATGGTATAATAAATTATGGGGTTTATCTATTTTTACTTTCATCATATTTTGCTTTGGTTTTGATACCCCCGAATTCTAAGCTATCTCTTTACAACCCTTCCTTTTCATGACCTATCATACTTTGATAAATCAGAGTCCATTTTCTGTAGGCTGTTATCGAACCCAGTCAACGACGGGTACTTTTGCTAGTATATATATATATATATATATATATATATATATATATTTATTATATCTTATATTCATGTACATATAGACAAATAAATATAATATATATCTACTAAAAATTCATAATATACTGCAATTCCATTCAATTTTGTAAGACATACACTAGGAACGCAATCCACAGAAATAAATTATCTTCTATAACATACGGAATCATTTGCTTCCGCCATATTCCTAGTGAAAACATGTTATTCAAATATGATATTTCGAACAATAATTAAACGGTTTTATACATCTGTATTTCTAATAAAGGAAATGCTGGTAACGCAGTCAGTTGACATAATTCACATACTCAACATATTTTCAATTTAAAAGTTAAAACTATTCTAATTAAAATAGACAATAACAGTGAGAAAACCATTTTAGAATCTAATCCAATTTCTAACGAGATCATTGTTAAGCAATGACACAGTTCTTTTATTTTATCTCCGTTTTTTTTTCAAATTAAGCTCATACAATAATGAGAATACATTAATAAATCAGTTTTGAACAATGATAAAAATAGCGTGATTACGACATAACTAGATAAAAGAAAAAGAAAAAAATTCGTTTGCACGGTACGAAACGTGAGAAATTGAAATTAAAAACGCAAAGTTATATTTGTAAAAATATTATTTAAAATATATATATATATATATATATATATATATATCATTTCTACAAAATTGTGTTACCTTAGAAATCAGACGAATGAACTCTTCATAAATAATATATTCATGCAACACATACACACACATATGTATATATATATATATATATATATATATATATATATATATATATATATATATACAAAATGAATGAATCACAAAAGCCTATATTTCAAAGTCCATGATGTTGACCATTTATTCCTTTAATTCAGTTGACATTTAAAATGTCGACTGATTAAAAGAATAAATTATAAGATGGTCAACGCATGAACTTTTGAATATAGACTTTTGTCACGCATTCACTATATTGCTCTTACATTGAGCTTTTTAAATAATGATTGGTATATCTTATAAAGAAATAAAAATATATTTCCACAGAAATATCTATATATCTATAAAAGTGAAAGTGTATGTTTGGCTGTGTGTGTATCTGTGTGTACATTTCCCTACGCAATAACTCTGTTAATTTTTAGTCTACATATTTGAAATTTGATATACAGGGTACTGAGATTTGTGAAAATCTATGTGATTGGTTTTCGGCCAGAAATTTGGCAATTAAGAGGTCAAAGTTCAACGATTTAACATTTGAGACATCTACCAAACTCCTCCGACAATTTTGTGTCTAAACACTTGAAATTTTTTATATTGATTCCTTGGACATGGATCTAACTTAATAATTCGATTTGAGCCCACAACAATAAATTTTAAGGGGTCATAGTAGGGGCCAAAGTTAAAAAAATTGACAACGTTTTTTTTTGCTCAACATACATCTCCAAATACCCGGGCAATGCCGGGCACCAATGCTAGTATATATATATATATATATATATATATATATATATATATATTGTATTAATATTGATATTAAAAACCCTTTTTCTATTTATTTAAAAAGAAAATACAACTTTGTTATATATGGGCTTTGAAATTGCATTTATCTACAAAAGATCTAGCTTATTTGAATAGTCTATTAAACATCTATTATAATTAATTCTCTGATTAGTTTTTATTTTTTCGGTTTTCCTATGAGATGATCTTTATATTAATGCGGGTATTTTACATGATTTATACTTGCGTAATATTTGTTATCAGTTATTAGTATACAGGCATAACACTTACTGGGTATTTAAACCCATGCGAAACTTTACATTTGGGTGTTATCTAGGGAAAATTGGTGCAAAAGTGTGAAAATTAAAACGTGAAATTTGCAAGCTGAAGATCAAACGACAACTAGACGAATATGCATGCGTAATGTAATAGCTATTGGTTCATGTTTTAATTTTTAGCCTTACCGCAAACATGTCTTTATAGATCAGGCATTAACGTCAAAGGAAAAAGTAAATCGTAAGCTAAACGTAATTAAACGGTTGAGTTATATGCTAAATAGAGAAAATATACACTACATTCTTAAATGACTTGATTTAAATAAGTAAGAAACTGAGGCGAGTGTTTTTTCTCTGAGGTTCTTACTTATTTAGTTTGAATCATTTATTCTAATACACTAATTGATGAAAACATATTTTATCTAAAAATATTAGGTCATGAACGTTATAAAAATTCCATTCGTATATAGGTTCAAAATATTATAATTAAAATCAGATTCGTTGTCTCTAAACTAATTATATGAAATCATTCTTTGCACAATAGTCACATCCCTACGTTTTATAAGTAAGGTTATTGTAGTTTATGAGTTGTGTTTTAAAATTATATTAATTTCTCACGTATTGTTAATAAAGACTCTACTTAAAATTATTGAATATAATGTTATATAGCTATTTAGGGATGAAGCTTAACTATCTCGGTTTTAGAATGAACTAGGATATATTACTATAATATCGATAAAATTAAATTGATATATATATATATATATATATATATATATATATATATGAGCAAACAGTTAATAAAATATGTTAAAAAACACTTTGAAATGAGTTTAAAACATATTTACTCTGAAAAGGAAACACTAGATAAATGGATAGTCCTTAATCCGCGGAGTTTCGAAGAAATACTTTCCTTCTCATCAGAGAGTAGGAATTAGCAAAATGCGGGATCAGATTTTGCATGCAGAAGTATTTGATGAAACAACAAGTAAGTCAAAGATCTTACTTGAAAACAAAAAAAGTGAAACAGAGGGAATATGGTAAAGAAAAAGGTAATTACACATTAATGGATAGTCTGGTGGAAGATAAATAATCCAGTGACGGTAAAATCCAAATGTAAAACTTCAAAAAAGTTAAAAGAATTTCCATTTGTACAAGTAAAATCCAAGGAAATCTAGTAATTGGAAGAAGATGGTTCATAATAATCCAAAGGCAAAATCCATGGAATAATTCACAAAAATGTGTACAAGGAAAAAAGAAACGATTCCAATAACATTAATAAAAGAAAAATAAAATATGCTTTTCACTCTACTTCCGAGACATAAATATAAATAAGAAAGATCAGGGAAGAGAAAGAGGAGAAAGAAAACAAAATGATGATAAAGTTAAATATTATATATATATATAATACATATATATATATATAATATATATATATATATATATATATATATATATCGGCCTGTGCATATGAACATCATGTAGATCTATTTGACTTCTATAAATCGTATATTTTGTTATAGATTTGATGTTGTAGATTTGATGAATTATATTATTATTATTAGTAGTAGTAGTATTAGTGGTATTATTATTATTATTATTAGTAGTAGTAGTAGTAGTAGTATACTTTATTGAATTTAGATAAAAGTAGATTATTGTAGATGTAATAAATTTCTTTTTCTTTTTGAAACCTAGGCATTCTGGTATTTTCTATAAAAATTATACTAAATCTTCTGAAGAAAATAAACTATACATTGGGTAACAATATCAAATTAAGAAAAAAGCTAACTAAATAATAATAATAATAATAATAATAATAATAATAATAATAATAATAATAATAATAATAATAAATTGTACAAAACATAAGCTAAAGTTTTAAAATTTTAATAGTTGATAATATATTTTCATACGCAAGGAAATGAATACTGAGTAATTTTTTCTTTAATATTTAAGAGTAGTTGTTAATTTATATAGATCTGAGAATGTCATCAGTATTGTAATAAATATATTTTAATATTATAATACGAATTTCCTTTTCATAGTAGAACGTAGAGATAAAATTACAGATCAAATGGAATTAACTCTGCAAGAATAATATCAGTTGAATGTAATTATTCGATGCACGTTTTAAAATATTAAAATCATCGTGTAACATAATTAGATTTTCTATAAGTTACAATCAATTAAATAATAGAATAGATAACATAATATATTTTATAGGATATTTATAATAAAGATTCATATACATCTTGTATTTTTTATTTAAATAAGGAAATATTTTCAAGAGGAAATGATTTTTGCTTACGATTTAGCTAGCCATACCATTAGGGAATTTTCATGGCTAATTTTTAGTTTCGTATTCCCTTTTAATTGGGATGCATGATCTCTAAACCTACTGGAATGAAAATTTGAGTTTTCTTATCCTCGACACTATAAGTATAAAATTAATGATGACTTATGGATTGAATTATCGATACCTTTCATTAAAAATTAAATACGAAAAATATTAGAAATAAAGTTAAGGTACATATCTTAAATGGAAACGGTGTATTGCAAAAATTTCCTCCTTGTGGTGTCTGTGTTTATCTGGAGTTGTTTCTTCTAGGGACGATCTATGAATAACCTACATAAATATATTTTAATGGAGTTATATGGGTACCTGATGAGCTATATATATATGTATATATATATATATATATATATATATGTATATATATATATATATATATATATATATATATATATATATACTAGCAGTATTACCCGACCTTGGTCGGGGGTTGATTTAATGTAATTTTTATCCTTATTGTCTGTATCTTTGGTAAATTCAATATTTTTTTTGTAATTCTAAAATAATTTTAGGAAATTTTGGTTATATTGACACCTTACTGATCAATGTAGCTTCCGCACATAGTGAAAGCAACGTGCCAGCAGCATCAAATTTCTCTGATTTGTCCCCTTAGCAGCTATTCTTCCAGCTCCAAACCGTGCCGCCGAGCTAATTTTTTTTTTTTTTTTATGGCATTGTTGGGAAATTACTTTGTGGGTGTGTATGAAATCGAAATGGCATGCTCCAAGCAAGTGGCCAGAAAGTGGTTGCGGTAGATATTTATTTAGTTTGCTGTATACTCTGCCGAAAGAATGGTTGACCGAGTCAATATTAGGGTGGTGCGTATGTTAAAAGAATTATTTAAAAAACGTCCGAGAAAAAAGCTATCAATATATGTAAATTCTCCGATATATCAGTGAAAAATTATGTGGTTAATAGAAATTGTCTAGAAATATACAATTTTGTAAACTTATATATTGTATATGTATATATATATATATATATATATATATATATATATATATAAAATATATATATATATATATAAAATATATATATATATATATATATATATATATATAAAACAAAGTAAGATATACGAACAATAAATGATGGGGTAAGATAAAATAAATATGTAAAAATAAAAATTTTCGAAAAATGTCTCAATTGAAATTTATGAGAAGATTAAAAGAGAAAAGAAAGAATTTAATCAAGTGTTCGTAAATGCATAAGTATTGTATAAACAATGTGGTTTTATTGTTGTTATGAGGACTGCTTTGCTTTGATTGATTAGTTTAGAAAAATAGTTAATGAATATGTATTTGTATATATAAATGTTATTTAAAGTGTTAAATTAAAGTCAGGTTAATGGAAAAATAGAGAACTATTTCAAAATATAAAAGAACGTTAAGTTGTATTCATACTTTATTTGAGCTATTACTGTCTGTGATTTTTGATTTAAGAAAGTAAATTGTCCAATTGTATCAATAAACGTCTTTCCAATTAACGAAACAACATTAAGAAGTTACATCATAAAAAAAGAAAGAGAAAACACGCTGTAAAGGTCGTTTGTGCGTGTATGCGTGTGTGCGTCTGTGCATGCGCTGTTAAGTGTGAAATAGTAGTACGAACATTTCAATAACAGACATACGGTGTCAGTGTCGGTCTGGCTCGTCGCTAAGCAACGACCTGGCAAAATGGCCGGTCATTTTCATTTGCATACGTACAATAATACATAGCGATTATCAGTTGTTGATACTTGTTGAAACCATTTCGATGTAAAACCTAGCTTAAAACATTGCCAAGCACAGCAAGTACCTTTGTTTGAAATTTCATAAACATTGGTCAGGCCGCGTTTGAGTCTATAACGAGCATTGCATATATATATATATATATATATATATATATATATATATATATATATATATATATATATATTTCTGCTGGGACAATAAATTGGGCTCGGAATCCGAAACCCGGAAGATTTTGGGGAATCAGAATCTGTATCGGAATCGGAAAAATTGATGCCTATTTTCTTTTTTATTTGATTTTATTTAAACCAAACTCGTCCGTTGCTGGTAATAATGATAAAATTAAAAATATTTATTGATTTTAATTTACCAGTAAAGCTAACATCGATAGATCATCATCCACAAGTGTAATGTTATGTTTAGGAAAATATCTGCATATTTAACGTGTTTTTACGAAAATTAGGGGAAATAACAATCTTATAGTTACATATTTAGAGATTTTTAAAGAATCGTAATCGAAATCGATAATTGTATCGGAATCAGGAATTTAGCACGGATTCGGTAATTTTATCGGAATCAGGAAAAATATTGGAATCGTCCCATTACTAATATATATATATATATATATATATATATATATATATATATATATATATATATATAAATTTTGGGGCGGTTAAATGGAATCAGAATCGGAAATCGAAACTTTTCTAGATATCGGAATCTGTATCGGAATCGGAAAAAATTAGTCTAATTTCCGATCTTAAAACGATTCCTTAGAATCATGTTGAACTTAATTTTACATTATTTGTATAAAAAAATTAAATGAAGAATATTTATTGTTGTTAAGCAGTAAAATTAAACCCCATACCTTAAAAAACGATGTACATTTATGTTATATTTCATACAATAAGTTTGTGTTGTAACAATGTTCGAATTAACATTACAAAATAATGCTTTCAAAGATGTGACCAAACTCTTTATATATATATATATATATATATATATATATATATATATATATATATATATATATATATATATACATATATATATATATATATATATACTAGCTGATAGCCCTGCGTTGCCCGGTCGTACAATAAATACTTTTAAACATGCTATTATCATTTATGCAGATTCCGTATCTATTATTATTGAATGAATTCTCTATTGATTATTATATAAAGCGAGGAATAATTAGTCCAGTGGACCAATTTGCAAAAAAACATTAAAAAAAAAAAAAATAAAATAAAAAATAATAATAACAATAATAATAATAATAATAATAATAATAATAATAATAATAATAATAATAATAATAATAATAATAATAATAATAATAATAATGTAGTTCATCAAATATTTCTGTGTCTGTTTACAATATCAACTCACCTGATATTTGAGCTTGACGATGAATGCCCTGGAATAGTCACTTCTGATTAATGTGTAGTTTTAAAATATGCAAACAAAGAGCCTTTTCTTTTATGGTAAATTGAACACATTCACAAAAAAAAAGGAAAAATACAATTGTGAGATACAGCCAGGCTTGAACCAAAGATCATTTAATCTGTAGTCGAATGCTCTACTACTAACCTATATCTCCAGATTATAATAAATCTGTTTTTTAAGAAAAAAATGATTTGCTGGAATTTTAGTATCTCCCTTGATGGATCTAACATGAAATATTCCTCTGTAAAAATAATTCCGTTTTATTTGTAAGGGCAAAAAATTATCCCTAAGGTCAGGTTTTTTTGATTTTCGATACTTATCTGATGAATGTCTCTACAAAACCTATCTACGAACACTTTCAGACATATAAATTAGTTGTGTGAAATTTGCAAAACATAGGCTCAGCTGTTTTGGGACCTATGAAGAAGGCACACAAAGTCATTTTATTTAATAATAGAGGCATATTACAGTCATTATATGAGATGGCATCAATAAGTTTCCAGACATTTTGTATAGCAGTTTTATTGAGACTACACATGTGAAACTCCACTTCGAAGTAAGCTTATCTGGCTGAAATGCACTTGTACCGTACCAACAACGTCTGCAAATCCCCATGGATGTTCTTTTGTGTGAGCTTGTCAATGACCGTCGTCACAGCCTCTTTCATCTTCTCGATTATTTCATGAGTACAGCCTCTAACGTTTACCTTGAGCTTAGGGAATAAGCAAAAGTCACAGGGAGCAATGTCTGGACGATAGAGAGATAGATAGATAGATAGACAGAGAGAGAGAGAGAGAGAGAGAGAGAGATAGTAATTTTGGACTACATCACTGAGGGGGGGGGCATGCTAAGCTTTCTCCTTTCTGCATAGCGATGGGTCCCCTAACTAAAATAGGCAATCAGTGTATTTGATTGAAAAATGAGTGATTTCATTGATTACGATGACAATAAAAATATAAAAGGTAAAAACATTTGTTGATCAGCATTCAATGTCGGGTTTCACTGCACACACACACACACACACACACACACACACACCCATATATATATATATATATATATATATATATATATATATATATATATAGTAATTTATAAAATGTATATGGCGATTAAGCTACACTGAATATTCCGCGTTTCATCCATTCTAGGATTCTTCAGGCTTATGCGCATAAGCCTGAAGAATCCTAGAGTGGGTGAAACGCGGAATATTCAGTGTAGCTTAATCGCCATAAGCCTAAAGAATCCTAGAGTGGATGAAACGCGGAATATTCAGTGTAGCTTAATCGCCATATATATTTTATAAATTACTAACTAGCTCTACCTACGTATTGGGCACTTTTGAAGAAAATACTTAAAGTTTACGCATAAATCTATACTTTCGTATATTAAATTTGTGCGAGTAAATTAAGTAGTTATATATGCATGTATGTGTGTGTGTGTCCTTCAATATTGTTTAATCTAATGTTAGTGAGTATCACACGTGCTTCTTTGTAGTCCCTAACCAAAAAATGCTAATCTATAAGAAAAGGAATAATCTCTATAAATAATATTAATACGTCTTATGTTCTCTCGAGATACATTTTCCGTGTTCTTTTGTTGTTTAGTGTCAGGTTCGGATCTCGCTTTGTTCAACCATCTTACTGAGATGTACGGATATATGTATTTTTTTGCGTACATAAATGTTATCCATAAATATGTATTTATAATTTTTTTCTTTAGTTTCATATAAATTTGGAAAACACACACAAACACATATATATTTCTGTGGAAATATGCTTTTTTTTCAATTATATTTAACCTTCTATGCATACAAATCCTTAATTTAAGGAGCTCAATGTGATTACAGAGCATATAACAAATAAATGACAAAAATATATATTTGCAAGGTGACCATCTTATAATTTATTTTTTTAATTTCGTGGACACAATTCTTGACAACAACTGTTTCAAACCATATATATATATATATATATATATATATATATATATATATATGTACATATATATACACACAGATATATGTAATATAAATATAATATATATTTATATAATATATATATATAAATATATATAAATAATATATATATATATATATATCCGGTCAAATGTGGCGACTAAATGCAGGCGTTAGGTGCCGGGGAGCAAAACTCCCGATCATTTACTTAAATGGATTTGAATACAACAGCGGCATTTCCGCCCTGCATAACATTACATCTTTGTGTAACGTTAGTAATAATAATTTTCTGGAACTTTTCGGTCATTTCATGTTGAGAAAGGAACATTGAATATGTAGATGGTCAGTCATTGCACGTTGGCGATTGTTTGACTGATGGATCGCTAATTTTCAAGATTGATTGTGTTTCGTTGGCAGGCGTTGCTTCGTACAGCACAGACGTCGGAGCCAAGGGTAGTCGAGGAAGGCAAAGTAGTCTCGAAGAATAGGAAGTGCGTGAAGGACATCTCTTTTTGATAGTTGTAGAAACGAGGCCCGGCAATATCCCAAATTAGTTATTTGTTTTAAAACTATCCAGGGGGTCGGTAGTATTATCCGGGAGGAGGATGGAACTTTGAATCAATTTCAGCTTGTTCACAGTCTCTTCACTCTTAATAGCAAAGGCAATCATTCAAATTGCTCAAGATTTTACATGTAGTAAAGTGGCCAGGTCGAAAAAGAAATATTCAGTTTAAATGATCGATTGAAAATGTTATTAACAATTCACATTTAATATATTTAAGTACTTGTCTGAATGTTCACGTGCACGCACCTACACCACACACACACACACACACACACACACACACACACACACACACATATATATATATATATATATATATATCGTCTATGTATAGGTTTAATTCTATATATATATGTATATTCTATCTACCTACCTAAATATTTTAATTCTCTCTCTGTCTCTGTCACTGTCTGTCTGTCTTTCTCTCCCCCCTCTCTCTCCCCCACCCTCTCTCTCTCTTTCTCTCTCTCTCTCTCTCTCTCTCTCTCTATATATATATATATATATATATATCAGCAGTGTGCATTCACAAGCCAAATATATATTCATACTTTTTCTTTCATAAAATTTTATTTTCGTTTGTCTTAAATGGATTTTGAATGTAATGCAAACTCCAAACAAAGCATCAGAGACAGTAAATATTTTCTCTGAAAAGAAAAAAAAAAGAATTCCAGAGAGTTTTTTTCCAGATTAAAGAGGATGAAATATATTTAAAATAAATGGAAATTGTTAGAGATTATATAATTTATAAAAAGAAATCATTCAGGATATCATTAAGATGTTTTAGGAAGGGAGGCTTATATTTTTTTACTGATTCATTTACTGATATATATATATATATATATATATATATATATATATATATATATATATAGGCTTCATTTAATCACATAAATTAATATGCGAAGATATAATTTCATGCGTAAATTTTTCAGTATGTACTTAAACAGTGCTCAATGCATAGGCAGAGCTAGTTAGTAAGTTAAAAAATATATATATGGCAATTAAGCTACAGAGAATAGTGAGCGTTTCATTCCCATGACAATCTGTAAGGCATTAGCACAAGAATGATTAATTGCCATATATATTTTCATAACTATATATATATTTATATATATATATATATATATATATATGTATATATATATATTATATATGTGAATAAAAAGGAAAAACCTAAAAAGAGTAAAACAAAAATAAAATCAACGTTTCGTCCCTATTTCAGGGGACATCATCAGGATTTCTAGGCGAGGATGTACAGGAAGACGGTCATATATCACATGCGAAAGAGGAGAAGTTCAGTTCTCTTTCTTTTCTGGAGAGAAAAAATTTCATGATGAAAAGAGAATTTATATCTAGTGTGTGTGGAGGGGGGTCGGGTTATATACATATATGCATTTTTTTATCAACCAGGATCTAAATTAATGTTTTGTTCATTTATTATTATATTACCTATGATTGGGGCTACATTATAAAATCCTTTTCTTTGTTTGATGGTGTCAATGTTTGAAATTAAAGCAGATTCAATAAGTCTCCGTTTTGCTCTATCTGGGATGGATTTTAAGATTTTTGCACGTCCAAAGCCGAAAGAGTGGCCATGTTCGACACAGTGGGAAAGAGTGCATTTAAGGGGTTGGCATTTCTTATGTCTCTTTTATGTTCGCTTAGTCTGATTTCCAAATTTCGCTGTGTCTCACCTATGTATGATTTTTTGCAATCATTACATGGGATGGCGTAAATACCGGTTTTGGAGGTGGAGATTTCAGCGGAATGCTTGCTAGTTTTTAAAGTTCGCTTTATAGTTAAGGAAGTGGTTTGTACTATTTGTATGCCTAGATTATTAAGAGTATTGCAAATTGTGTCGTTGTTAGTATGGGTAGGTATAAGAAGATGTCTATTTAGTAGTGGTGTATCTGGTGTGTTCTGTTTTTGTTTGTCTATGTTTGAGTATATTTTGATGGCTTTTTTCTTTGTTTTAGAGATAAGGTAAGTTGGGTATTGTAAAAGCTTTAGTGATTCGGTGATATGTGTGATTTCATTTTCGAGATATTAAGGGCTGCAGATTCTAAGGGCACGTAAGGAAAAACCGATGATCATGCCCGTTTTTATTTTATCACTATGATGCGAGTAATAGTGTATATAATCATTTTTGTGTGTACTTTTTCGATGTACTTTAAACATAAGATCGTTTTCAGATCTTATGATAAGTACACCAAGAAAGGGTAGGGAGTTGTTATGTTCGGATTCATATGTGAATTTTATGGAGGGTTCGACTGAGCTGAGTTTATTTTTTAATTCTTCTATGTGTGTATTTGCGGGGAGAAAAATGAGGATATCATCAATGTATCGAAAATAAGTTGTGTTTGCAGGTATTCTAAATTTAAAAGAGCTAGTTTCTAAGAATTCTAAGAATAAGCAAGCGAGTACCCCACTGATGGGGTTTCCTATGGGGAGTCCGAATTTTTGTTTATAAAAATAGTTATTAAATTGGAAGTGGGTAATGTTTGTGATAAGTTTAATTATTTCTATTAATGTTTTCGGGGAGAAAGGTAAATCAATTTTAATTATGTTTAGATGCTTTAGAAGTAACGTAAGACATTTTTTAATTGGGACATTGGTGTATAGAGAGACTATGTCCAAACTGTGCATTGTTTTATTTTGTATATTGATGTTTTTTATTCTATTTAGTAGGTCTTCATAATTTTTAATATGAGCAGTACTAATAGTGCCCATTAGTGGGGTTAAAATTTGGGAGATGGCTCGTGCTACCTTCTGTGTGACACTTCCGATGTTTGAAATTATGGGTTGCATGGAGATATTTTGTTTATGAGTTTTGGGGAGGCCATATAATGTGGGGATAATGGGGTGATATTCGATATAAGATGCCCATTTTTTATCATTTTTCATAAGTTTTTTTTAGGGATTTGTTGAAGGTTTCAATATCTTTTTGTATGGAATTTAAGTTTGTGGGAGCATATGTATCTGTGTCGGATAGTAGTGTGTGCATTTTTTCTACGTATGTATTTCTGTCCATAATCACTATGCCGCCGCCTTTGTCTGCCTGTGAGATTGGACGTGCAAAAATCTTAAAATCCATCCCAGATAGAGCAAAACGGAGACTTACTGAATCTGCTTTAATTTCAAACATTGACACCATCAAACAAAGAAAAGGATTTTATAATGTAGCCCCAATCATAGGTAATATAATAATAAATGAACAAAACATTAATTTAGATCCTGGTTGATAAAAAAAATGCATATATGTATATAACCCGACCCCCCTCCACACACACTAGATATAAATTCTCTTTTCATCATTAATTTTTTTTCTCTCCAGAACAGAAAGAGAACTGAACTTCTCCTCTTTCGCATATGATATATGACCGTCTTCCTGTACATCCTCGCCTAGAAATCCTGATGATGTCCTCTGAAATAGGGACGAAACGTTGATTTTGTTTTTGTTTTTACTCTTTTAGGTTTTTCCTTTTTATTCACATAACGTCTAAAACATCGTTTATATCTTGCTTTATTTTATTCATATATATATATATATATACACACACACATATATATGTTTGTCAGTGTGTGTGTGTGTGTGTGTTATAAACGGGTTTTATTGAGCTTAATTAATTTATCTAAGTGAGGAAGAAGTTTGTATATATACTATCAGCATATATATATTTATATGAATAGGGTCATCTATAATGGTTATGTATTTTTTAAACTTATTTTATTATCTAATACTTTAATTTTTAAATTATTTAAAGCATTGTAATATTTTACTTTTAAGTATTGAAATAGTCTTTTACACGTTTTGGACGTTCTGTGAAGCGTCCGATCCAGAAACTATTCAAAATGTAAAATATTTTAAATACATTTAAACTAGCGGCTGCGCCGTCTCGGCACACACAACGCAGAGTCAAACACTAAATCGAGTACACTCAACAACAATTTACACTCAACAACAATTTACAGTCAACAACAATTTACAGTCAGCAACAATTTACACTCAACAACAATTTACACTCAACAACAATTTACAGCCAACAACAATTTACAGTCAGCAACAATTTACAGTCAATAACAATTTACAGTCAATAACAATTTACAGTCAACAACAATTTACACGCAACAACAATTTACACCCAACATCGTCAAACAATTAACGCTTACCCTCTGAACGTGGAGTATGGGAAATTCCCTATACACAAAACAAAATCACTGATTTAAACAAAAATACCTTAAGAGTCAGAATAATGAGTAAGCATTGGATAAAATTATGGTTAAAATCATTACGAACTTGCCAGGATTCATAACTGGAGTCTTCTAATCCGTAGTCAAACGCGTTACGCATTGCGCCATAAATCCTTTCCCTACGCCGGAAGATTTTATCGCGATTGTATACAGACAGTGCTAAATTACGTTGACATGGGCAGGTAACTTTTTCGACAATTGCCCGATCGGCCAAAAACCCTTATTTCGGGCTATTTGTGTGACTCGGCGTTGTTTGTTATGAACCATATATAGATAGGGACTCACACTTTCAGAAAAAAAATAATTTTTCAATTCGGTGCATACGTTCGAAAGTTTTATTGGTATATAGGCACACAACATGAATAAATAAACATTTAGAATTTTATTTATAGTATGTAATATTTATAGTATATAATATTTATAATATATAATATTTATAGCATATAATATTTGTAGTATATAATATTTAAAGTATATAATATTTATAATATATATTATTTATAGTATATAATATTTATAGTATATAATATTTATAGTATATATTATTTATAGTATATAATATTTATAGTATATAATATTTATGTGTAAAAGCGTTTTGCAATCCATTTTGGTGACATTTGTAAATTATTCTAAAAATCTTCATGGGTGTGTTCCCCCTACGCTTGTTTATTGGGGGGTCAAACCATGGTCGTTGTGTGTTGCTGCCTTTTGCTTTTTCCTCCCTTTCCTTACGTTTCTCATTTTTCTCCTTTTCTTTCTTTACCTTTTCTTTTTATTTGAATGGCACGTTAGTACTTGTTCAAATAAGTGCGTCCCTGTGTGTGTGTGTTCGTGTTTGGAGGTGTGTGTGTGTCTGTGTGTGTTTCCTTGTATTGGTTTGTAGAATTGTGCTATGTCTTATAGCTTTAGTAAACCTTGTCTAGAATTTGTTTTTTCTTTTTTTGGTAGGAATGTTTTCATTCAGTTTTGGTTTTGAGATTTTTAGGTATTAATTTCTTTTTACTGTGATTTCCGTTTTAGTCTTAATCGGTTCAGGCATCATAATAGTATGTTAGTTTATATAAAGAGGCGTATTTATGAATAGACATAAGGACTTTTTAGTGTCCCCATGTATTTATCCCCTCACATGGGTAGGATCGGATTTCAGTGTGAGAAAGATCCTGCTCCCCAAAAAGGAGCATTCTGGATAGGCACGAGATTAAAGAATGAGAATTGCCTCAGTCACGAAGAATTTCACCTCCACTGAATAAGGGTGCAATATCGGAACAGATACTAAACTGTGGGTCTGTCAACACGACGGTTCTAGGGTCAATCCTTGGCGTGGGAGAGATGCTAGTCTAGTGGCACTGATGAGTTATGATACAACGAAACAGGACTGTATGTCGATGACTACAAATATATTTTAAGCCCCCCTCCCTAGGTAGAGCACTGTCGTAAATAATCTCACCCGCTACTTAATTGGCTGAAAATGCGAAGCTCGTTCTTTGTTTGTTTACGAACAGGCGATTTGAGCACTATAAAAGTGGTGGCGGGTGTTTACTTAAATAGACATTCCGACGAGTTATTTACAGGAGTTGATTCCATGGTCCAGTGGGAGAACTGTCAACACGACGGTTCTAGGTTCAATCCTTGGCTTGGGAGAGATGCTAGTCTAGCGGCACTGATGAGTTGTGATACAACGAAACAGGACTGTATGTCGATGACTATATATATATATATATATATATATATATATACCTTTATTTAATTAAATATATCATTCATGCTTATTAAATCTCCTTCAATTATTATAAAACAATTCATCTATAAAACATTATAACTAATATACCGATTTATTACGGCACTTATCGTCACAAGAAACCGATAATCGGTTTGCTTTCGGAAAATTGACACAGCTCTACGTCTTGAACTTTTAGATTTTATTTCACTTGAATAACTTAACGATTTACACAATTTGCATCAAACTTTTACTTACATTATAACGCGTAATGTATTTACACTCAATTTGCTATATTTTTGAATTTACAAAGTAGAAAAAATATACTATTATATCGATGCTAATGATATAATTAATCTTTTCACACGCCGAGAACTAAAGAGGAATCTTTCTTCAATGCAATATTTTTATTTTTGTCCCAATGAGTCATGGTATCTAATTTTCATAACAATAACGAGAAATCTTGACACAATACCAAACAAAAATACAGAAGTAAAAAAAATAAAAAAGATTTTCTCTCCTGGATTTTTGTAGCGAATTTTCATGTTAAATATACTTTAGACAATTTATTTTTCTGTTTCTTCACGTTATGCGAATGTTACGAAGTAAATAAATAAACTTATTAGTTAAGCAGAGATATTTTGCTGCTTGTCGATCACATATGATTTCGGCAAAAATATAATACGCTACGTTTATTGTAGACAATGGCGTACAAAGTTTGATAGGAACTTTTATGAACCGATGTCGTTCAAAATATCTTTTCTTCACTTCATAAAAAAGAACCCATATTTCATTACAGTATCTATCCCTCCTTCTAAGATCGTACGGATCAGGTTCAAGTTGTTTTGAATCGATGTTCTCTTCACTGGATAGTTCTGCTCTGATTCGATTAATTCACTGATAACGACGTGCAGCCTATTCAATAGGACTTTGCCCCAAATCGTTAGCTCTGTGTTTAGCAGAGTTATGGGTCTGTTATCATCTAGCTTTTCCCTCCATGCCTATTCATTTTCCTCAGCAATGTGATCACTCCCTTGATGACTTGACCCGAAATGAAACCCTTGTAAAATCAGTGGTTGAACTAATCTGTAAGAATCGGTATCAACATGGGCGACAGCCTCAAATACGATTCCTAAGGAAGGCCATCGGGTCCAGGTGATCTGTTGCAGTCCAAAAATCCTGCCTAGTTACCTTGCCCTCGCAAATAGACGCTCTAGCCGCCTCGAGGCAATAAGAATCAGCCAAATAGTCGCCAAATTTGTGAACAGGGAAATCGGGCTGTTGCGTGAAACGCTCTTCGAAATGCTCTCAAAATCCCGCACAGATCTCCCGAGTCGACCTCAGGATGCGTCCGCTCGGGTGCTTGACGCTAATTATACACTTGTTTGAGCCACGCATGGAGACCTCCCTACGGGTACATCTAAGTTATCGGCTTCGTTGGCTACTTTCCTAAGCCTAGCCCTAACTAGTTGGCCCTCGTTACGCTCGCTAGCCTCGCGTTGAAGCTCCTGCCTAGTTAGTTCTTGATCTACAGTATCCCTCAAACTCGTATCCCTAGCTAATTTTTCCTCTAGCTGCTTCTTCGCCCTGGCCTTATCTGCTGCGAGGCGTTGAGAGTATGTGACGGAGAAGTTATACTACATTTTGATTTTGACCCGAAGGCCATGTATAAGGAAAATAAATAACTAAAGCAAGTTAATTATATATCACTGTAACTCATTGTTTTGTTCATGAAATTGATTCGTTTTTTATTTATGCAAAATCATGCACGTTTTTAAATAATGACTATAGTTTTTGTTACTGATTTTCATGATTTTTTTTTTGTTTGATAATGGCGACACTAGTTGGTGAAAATTACAAATGGCACAATGGGTAAATAAAGATCTGATTATATATAATTAATATATATTTATCAAGATACACACACACACACACACACACACACACACACACACACACACATATATATATATATATATATATATATATATATATATATATATACAGGGTTATTCAAAAATCAAGAGACTTTATTCAAAAACCAAGAGACTTTATCCAAAAATATAAATACTTTATTCAAAAACCAAGAGACCTTATTCAAAAACCAAGAGAGTTTATTCAAAAATATAAAGACTTTATTCAAAAAACCAAGAGACTTTATTAAAAAATCAAGAGACTTTATAATTTCATTTATTCAACACCTGTTATTACTTGGTAGATTAGGTCCCACGTTTTTCTTATGAGATTTTCCAAAATTAGCACATCCTCTCCATTTAAGTTTGCCAAAATATTACCAAAATTAATTTTTAATTCTTCCCTAGTAACAGCACGAGGTCTTATGGCCGAGTATCTAGACTTAACCATACTAAAAAAAATTTCTATAGGGTCGGGCTGTAGAGAGGAAGATATACAACTTCAATCTGGTGAGATTCTAAAAACTTTTTAACAGCAATTGTCTTGTGGATTGTGGCGTTATCCATTACTAAGACTACATTTCTCCTTAAAACACCCTCATTAACAGTCCCGACGAGAAACTCAAGAAACCTCTCCCCATTAAACGATCCATCAATCAGTTTGTAATAGGATAAGCTGAACTGTGAAATAATACAGCAGGCTGATAGGTTTTGTCCTTTAGAAGAGGGCACATAAGTAATTGGGCTTACACCAATTTGCGAATATCCATAATTTTTGGATGTGTGCAAATTAAAGCCTGTTTCATCCAGAAACAAAACTTCGCGGTTTCGATATCCCACAACAGCCCTGGCGTATTCTCTCATTTTTTTCACGGTGATTATTCGTGTTAACGACAGCTGCCTTCCTCTTCAGCCTTTTTCTTGTTAGCCCCGCTTCCTTCAAAAGTCTGCAAACGGAGGTTTTATTCGGGGTAAATCCAAATTTTTCTTCAAACTTTGTTTGAATCCCTTTTTGAGTTTACGACTGGTCTTCATTAATAATATTTTTAACCTTGTTTACCAAGTCAGGATGCTGTGTTGTAGGTCGCCCTGATTTTCCATAATTCTCAGAATAAGAGGAAGCTGGATTTTCTCTTATCTTTGAAACTGCTTTATATACAGTAGACTTGCTCTGTCCTGTCATCTGCATAATTTCCGTTGCAGGTACATTTTGCCCAACAAGCCTTTTTATTAACTCAAAAAGAGATTCATTCATCATTACTCTGGGTTTCTTGTTAGCAGAACCATCCGAGTTCATATTGTTCTCCATACCTTGATTTGATTCTGCCATTAAGGGTAAAATTTAAAAATAATTTTTTTTATATCTGAAAAAGTCTTTATATTTTTGAATAAAGTCTCTTGATTTTTGAATAAAGTCTTTATATTTTTGAATAAAGTCTTTTGATTTTTGAATAAAGTATTTATATTTTTGAATAAAGTCTCTTGATTTTTGAATAAAGTCTCTTGATTTTTGAATAACACTGTATATATATATATATATATATATATATATATATATATATATATATATATATATTCTATGTGCATTTACATACACAGTTGCTTGCGGAGCATGTGGATGTTGACCAATTTCTTTCCCATAAATGTTGTTTTACTCCTATAAATCTTTATTTATTTATTTAATATATTTTTGTATCACAATTTTAAATACCCTTCCTAATCTATTAGGTATAGACGTTTATAGACGTTTCCACATTAAACTCGTAACCCTCAACTTAGAAACAATCTATGATTTATAACTTTTTATTCCACGCAATTCATTTGCTTCTTTCTAGTTACTCCTGCTGATAATTTCTTTATAAAGTAATTACTTGTATATTTCAGTTAACCCCTGTTTTTTGCCTTAATTGTTGCACCATTCAACGTTATTTTGTCTGGGTCATAGTGACATAGCATTTTATATTCTAAAAATAACTCAATCACCGTTCATCTTTTCTGTTTCCTTATTCGTATTTTAAAAAATTGCTCTCGGCAGAAGTGTTTTAAAATCTCTCCATTTCCTCATTCTACGCAAAATTTATCTTTCTTTTAATAATAATATTTTGAACTCACTCTTTTTTTCCCCTTGTACCCATTTGTGAGTTATTTCACGGGATTCTGCCTTTGGATAACGCGATTCCTTTGGGTTTTTACTTCTGGATACTGAACTTTAACCAACTTTTCTTGGATTTTACGATTATTGTATATTTTACTCTTCATCAGACCATTCATTTACGTGAAATCACTTTTTCTTTTTTACCCCATCCCCTCTGCTTCACTATTTTTTTTACACTTTTAACAAGTAAGCTCTATGGCTTACTTGTAGTTTAACTAAATACTTTGCAAGCAAAATCCGATTCCGCGTTGTGCTAATTCTCACGCTCTGATAAGAGGGAAAGTATTTCTTTCGAAACTCCACGGATTAAGGATTAATTTGTGTTTCCTTTTTGAGAATTAAATATGTTTTGACTCTTCTTAAAGTGTTTTTAAAATGTTTTCTAATTATTTGTTCTTATATATATATATATATATATATATATATATATATATATATATATATATATACATATGTGCGTGCGTTTGTGTGTGCATGTGTACATGTATGTGTGCATGTATGTGTGTAGCGTGCGTCTGAAAAGTTTAATCAACTAGGGGGATTTAATAAAAAAGTTAACCGATTACAGCGGTCTGTAACTTTTTATCCTTTTCCTGCAATAACCCTCTCTTTCTCTCTCCCTCTCTCTCTCTCACTTTTTTCTCTATATATATATTTAAAGTATATATATATATATATATACATACATAATATATATATTGAAATATGCATATATTTATATATATATATATATATAAATAATATATAGATAGATAATATATATAATGAGAGAGAAAGAAAGAAAGAAAGAAAGAAAGAGAGAGAGAAATGTAAACGGTGAGGAACAGAAAGACAAAGCGACAATGATATCGAAGTACATATAAAATACATCATTTATGTTTTGAGCTTTGCATTTGAAAGCGACGATTTATGACAATAATATTAACCGTACTACTACTGCCACGAATAATAATAATAATAATAATAATAATAATAATAATAATAATAATAATAATAGTGGTGGTGTTGGTGAGAAGAAAACAGGCAAAAGCAGAAGATGCCAAAGGAAGTCAGTACTGATGATGTTGAAATGAAGACAATTTTCAAAATTGGAATTCAACTTGGTACACTTTAGCTTAATTAATCCGTCTCTTGTTTCTCGCCGCTTCGTGTTTTGACGGTACCAAAATCTTCGGAGCAGCAACGCCGACGCCAAAGAATCCGATCCTCAATCATTTTGTCAAAATCACTGCAGAAATGTGTCGCCTTGTTTACACATGATTGATAGCAATTTAGTTTCGGTTTAGCGGAAAACTGTCTGCACTAATCTGCTTGGGACTCTTCGTTCCTCTCTTCCTTTTTGTTTTCATTTATCTCAACCTACATTTCGTCATTTTACAAGACACGCACATATATAAAGAGAATAACAAGAGGAAGTAAAAGCAAAGAAAAGGCAGAAACCTTAATTTTCTGTATTCATATGCTTTGGTTTAATTTGGTCTACTTAACAACATACGTGGTGCCTTAAATAAGTTTCCAGACTTTTTTGTACAGGCATTTAAAATCGTTGTAGATTCTCGAAAATGCAGTGTTATTGCTATACATCTTATGAGATGATTGAACAATTTTATTATAATTTTGGGTTCACATGAACAGCTGCAGCAGGAATTTGAACACACCCTACTAAAGACTTATTGTCACAGGTGGAGAATTTCAAAAATGCAGTTTGGACGTGAAGAAAATTTAGAATAACGATATGCAATAAAATTCTATTTTAAACTTGAAAAGAAAATGCCACAAAAATTTATGGAATGCTTCAGACTGCTTTTACACCAAACCCACGAGTGGATTGGCCAAATAAAGAACTTCATAAACAAGGATCGTATTGTGTCTATAGTGACAATAAGTGCATATTTTGCTGTCGGTGTGAGAACTGTACACACAATTAATTACGAGGGAACTTAAGATGCGGAAGATTTGTTGGAAGTTTGTTCCGAGGGTGCTCAGAGAAGATTACAGAGTATTTGACCAAGATGCGCATCAAGACAGACCAAGATGGGCATCAATACCGTTCCTAACTCTCCCAATATAACGTTTGGTATTTCATTAAGCTAAAAACAAAAACAAAAAAAAACTTAGAGGCTGTTATTATAAGACCAGTCCACAACTCTCTCCTTATTACAGACTATTGGACCAAAGTGGACATCAAGACAGTTCCTCACTCTCCTTATAATTAAGACATTGCCCCCTGTGACTTTTGGTTATTCCCTAAGCTCAACGAAAACTTAGAGACTCTCGTTATGAGACATTTTAGGAGATGAAAGAGGATGTGACGATGGTTCTTAATACGCTCACACAAGAGCACTTTGATGAGGCCTTCCAGAAAGTGTCTGAACGGTATAACAAGTTCATTGCAGCCGGTAGATGAGTAGAGTTTCTATGTGTGTACTATCAATATAAGTTTCCTGTGTGTACTACCAGTAATAGTGGCACACGAAAATGGTCTCTTATTTAAGACACTTGTATCAACTATTTAGGTGTATAACATAAAGGGCAAAATCATTAAAGTACTAGAAAAAAAATTCTGCAGGCATTTTTTTTTTCGTTGAATGTTATTATATAAGAAATTATTTCGAGTTAAAATCGACTGAGAAATTTTGTATTGAGAAATACACACTTTAAATATGTAAACATTAGAGAAAGTTTCAAAAGAAATGGCCATTTTGGATAACTTTTTATTCTTTACCTCGTGTTCACATAATTTAAGTGCGTATCTCTTTATGCAAAATGTATATTTCTCAATACAAAATGTATCTTCCTAAATAATTTTAACCAAAAGAAAATCCCTCACATGAAAATATGTAACAAACAAAAAATTGTAATGCCTACACAATTTTTTTCCTTGCAACCATCGTCATGATTTAGTGATTTTGTCGCATAAAGTTATAAAATGAAATTCTATAAAAAAAAACAATCATAAATCATTGCTATCAGAAAATATTTTCTTAGAAAAGATATATCCCCGTAAGAAATTTTACATAGTCAGTGCGTGTAACATTTAGAACACATAATCGCTAAGTTAACGTTATTTTTGTAAATCGTTCCTTTTCGAAAAATATGTGTTCATATACCAATGACTAATTTCCAGATCAAGTTCAGGTGACGTGATTTGAAGAATAAAAATGTTAAGAAACGATAGGATTTATCTCCCTTTATCCAATGTCTTATGCAGAAAATAGTGCTAATGGAAATTGCGCCGTATACAATAAAATACAAATTTAGAAAACTCTAAAGTTTAAATCTTAAATAAATTTGCATTATTAACCCATACAACAAATCATTAACACTAGACAACACTCAAGATTTTAAACAACTTTCAAGAATTTGATACAAAGTGAAATTGGCAAATGAAACATAAAAAAAACATTGCAGAAACTTTGTTTCAATGTAATTGGACAGCAACATATCTATCCTATTAATCACTAGATGTGTATCGAACGAACACATAACAATTAAAGCTTTATATTATCATCACAAAGATCCATACAAAATTTCAACCAGGTCGGACCATTATTTACCAGGATAACATGTATGATATTATGGTAACTAATCGATATAAAGCCGGAGGAGATTACTTCGAAGGTGGCGGTAGTTTCATATGTGTACTTTCAATGAAAGTGCCCATACGAAAAAATCAGAGTCCATTTTCTGTCAACGACAGGTACTTTTGCTAGTATATATATACATATATATATATATATATATATATATTTATATATATATATATATGACCTTTGAGAACTCTACCAAACTCCCCCGACAATTTTGGGTCTAAACACTTGAAATTTTAGATATAGGTTCAGTGGACATGGATCTAACTTAATAATTCAATTTGAGCCCAAGACAATACATTTTAATGGTTCATAATCGGGGTCAAATTAAAAAAAATTGACCTCTTTGTTTTGTTTTTTTTGCTCAAACACCCGGGTAACGCCGGGCACCCATGCTAGTATATCTATAAAATGAACGTGTCTTTGTGTCTGTGTCTGTGTGTCTGTCTGTGTGTTTGTGTACATTTTCCGTCGCAATAACTCTGTGCATTTTTAGTCTACAGACTCCAAATTTGATATACAGGGTACTGAGATTTGGGAAAATCGATCTGATCCGTTTTCGGTAAGAAATTTGCTTGTTAAGGGGTCAAAGTTCAACGATTTCTCCTTTGAGAACTCTACAACCCCCCACCCCCCGACAATTTTGGTTCTAAACACTTGAACTTTTAGATATAGGTTTATTGGACATGGATCTAACTTAATAACTTAATTTGAGCTCAAAACAATAAATTTTAAGGGGTCATAATAGGGGTCAAAGTTAAAAAAAAATGACCACTTTTTTTCTTTGCTCAACATACACCTCCAAACACCCGAGCAACGCCGGACACCCATGCTAGTATATCTATAAAAGTGAACGTGTCTCTGTGTCTTTGTGTCTCTGTGTCTGTCTGTCTGAGTGTCTGTGTACATTTCCCTACGCAATAACTCTCTTAATATTTAGTCTACAGACTCCAAATTTGATATACAGGGTACTCAGATTTGGGAAAATCAATGCGATCGGTTTTCCGCAAAAAGTTTGGCTGTAAAGGGGTCAAAGTTATAAAAAAATGTCGCACCCTGTTTGGCAGTGGTCGTAACAGCATTGACGTCAGGTTTTTACCCCGTTCTTTACCTCCTTCGCGTACGGGTTCGAGCCTGTCTTCCTACTACCACTTTTTTTGTTGCTTTTCCTTTTGTTCAATAGACACATCCAAACACACGGGCAACGCCGGGCTGAAATGCTAGTATATATATATATATATATATATATATATATATATATATATATATATATATATATATATATATATATATATATACTAGCAGGCCGCCCAGCATTACCCTCTCGTAAACTACGATTTAATATATTTTAATTTATGCAGATTTAGAGCAAATTCTCTATTAATTCTTGTATTATACCGAACATATAATAGTTATTTCAAAAATGTTTTTAAAAAAAAGAATATAACCTGCGTGCCATCAGCTAGAATCGACAGCAAAAATTCTGGTTACCAGATAAGTAGTGTATTTAAAGCTAATTTCCCTTCAACAGTTTGCATTTTGGAGATGGAACCCTTTCGAGATAAGTCGTTGCTATATTAATTTTAAGTTTTATCTTTTTTCTATTCAAATGTTAATAACTACATTTTATTCCAGTGTTTAATTTATATTTTTATTTTTTGATTGTTTTTTTTTACATGGAGGTCACCACTTATCAGGGCCCGGAAGCCACTCGGGGATAAGGGTTATTGCGTGTACACTAATCAATGGGATAGTATCGTAGTTATCGTTAGTATTGGAGATTTGATCAAGTGTCTGACTGAAGAGAGCGGTTCATCAGGAATTTGTTTATGTTGGACTTGAAGACATCCAAGCTGTAGTCAGATGAGAAACAAGCAAACGGAAGAGAGTTCTACAGGGGTGCAGTTCTAAGAAAGAAGCTTTGTTCATGGAATCTACGTTTTGATTTAGGCACAGATAAAGAGTGGGGAAAATTAATAACAGTGGTTTCAGCTAGGCGCATGTTTATCGTGAAAGATTGTTTTATTTAATAATAACTTTTCTCGTCCATAAATGTTGTTTATTATATCTACCAAGTTGATCTTAAAGATAGCAGAGACTGAACAATAATATTCTCTTTACAGACTTTCAAAGACTCCCCCACTCCGTTTTCCTTTTATCTCGCAATTCCTTAAAATATCACTAGCCGAAGTTCAGAATACAATCACGGTTTTTATAACGGTTAATTAAAAAATGTCTTTGGAACGCTGATGTTTTTAAAGTTAATTTCCTTTCAACAATTTGCATTTTGGGGATGGAACTCTTTCGAGATAAGTCGTTGCTATATGAATTTTAATTTTTATCTTTTTATATTCAAATGTTAATAGATACATTTTATTTCAGTATTTAATTTATATTTCTATTTTTTTATTGTTTTATTTAATAATAGCATTTCTCGCTCATAAATGCTGTTTATTATATCTAGCAAATTGATTGCATAAATAGATTAGGCAATTGTATTCATTTTCAGTTCGTGAGAGGGGAATCTATCAGCATACTTTTCCTTAAACGCGCCAATTGGACTTTTATTAAGTACAATACTTAATAATATATATTTTTAATGGAGAGTAGAGAATGCATTGTGGATGCGTTATCGGCAGCTCCAGTTATTTCCGCTTCTCATTATTTGTCCCTTAGTCCTCATTTTCCAATGAGTGATCTTTCTGACAAGAGAAGAAAAAGCTGTATTCTAGGTTGGCAGTATTTTGCACGAGATGTCAGAAATTTTCTGTTTCTATGTCTATCTTTGTAGCCATGGCACTAGTAAGGGTGCTGGAGGTAAACGTTTTATCTTGGCTGATGTTATCCGCCTGATAGTCAGGGACCCGAAACTTGGATTAACCATTAAGGAGGCTGTCCTATCAGCTGGTGCAACGTACTGGGGCTGCTG
>NC_136496.1:114320643-114435643 GCF_053919585.1 Euprymna scolopes
TTTTACATCTGTAGCCGTTTCTGTGTGTGCAGTTTGTGCCTGTAGCTCATGTGTTATTCTCCGCATTCAAGGAGTTTCCCTAAGATTTCAGTCATTTTATTATTATTATTATTATTATTATTATTATTATTATTATTATTATTATTATTATCATCATCATTATTATTATTCCTTAGGGAAGCAAATCAAATGCGTTATTTTTATTTACTTTGTTTTCTTTTCTTGTTAATCTTCGTCTGCATTTCTTTCACTCAATCTCCAAGATCTATGTGTTCTATACATTTTCTGACCCCACAAACTTTGTTTATTCCCAACTAACAATTATAGCCGATGCTTGTCTAAGAGCAAAAAAAAAAAAAAGCTAAAATAGAAAGAGAATGTAAAAGATAAATAAAATAAAAACAACACTTAAAACGGTTTCAATTACAGTCATTGTCAGATTTATGTATAGCTAAGAAACAACACAAAAACAACCTCTTTTGCTTATCTTTTATTCATTTGTATTATATATGTACACAAACAAACGCACGCACACACACATATACATCTATATAATTAATATATATATAAATATAATATATAGACATGTATGTGTATATTATCTGTATATATCATAAGCACATGTACATAAATAGTATATATAGTATACATATGTATATATAAGTATAAATATCATATGTATATAAATATATAATTTATATATATATATATTCATGATACGTATACATAGTTATATACATATGTACATAAAAGAACATTATATATATATATATATATATATATATATATATATATATATATATATATATATATATATATATCAGAATTACCAGAGCGTGCTGTCTTTTTCTTTTCTACTTATGATGGAATGTTCAGGGTTTTCGATATGCTTTTAATTTAACGTCTACCTTGTAAGATCGTAGCATTGTTCTCTCTCTCTCTCTTTCTCTCTCTTCCCCTCTCTCACTCTGTCTCTCTCTCTTTCTCTCTCTTCCCCTCTCTCACTCTCTCTCTCTGTCTCTCTCTCTGTCTCTGTTTCTCTCTCTCTCTCTCTCTCTATATATATATATATATATATATATATAACGTTGAGTCTCCATAACAGTATGTTATAGATTATGGTATATATATATATATATATATATATATATATATATATATATATATATATATATATATATATATATATATATATATATACACCATAATCTATAACATACTGTTATGGAGACTCAACGTTGCCTGGGATAGAATAAGAATCACTTTATGGTCCATACTTCCAATACTTTTACTGTCATCGAATCGGTGAAATCGGATTTCGTCAATCAAATCTATTGATTGCCTACTCTGTTGGGGAAACACCGCGATGCGCCAACAAGGAGCTTTACATTCTCTCAGCAGTTATTTAGTCCACAATACATTGTAAAATTTAAACTTAAATCATAGTTGAACATCCACATATCTTGATTCAATTTTGTTTTAAACTCAAACAATCATTGTAATCGCGCCTCCCATATGCTATTTTTGATTTTATTCACCGGGTCCTTCTGCTTGTGCGCTGATAAAACTTCTCTTATGCACATGTAATATTAGGTCAAACTTCGGGAAAAATCTGACCTATTCTTGTTTATTCGGATGTTTACCATTTTCAATACTTATCGGATGCATTTCGATACTAAACCTATCTAAGAATATTCCGGGGCCATAAGTGAAATTAAAAAAAAAAATCGGCCCAGCTGTTTCGCAGTCACAAACAACCAAAACAATACATTCACATCGAGACAAAATGACTTACATATATATATATATATATTATCAGGGTTATCTTTCTCCTAGATGCATGTGTTAACGAAGACTGGGGTGCATCTCTCCTAGTGAATTAATGCGCTTCGAGATATCAACCTTGAAATTTATACATCTCAGTGCAGTACGTAGAGCGCAGCGCCTAGCCTTTCGAAATTGTAAACCATCTGGTACTGGCCAGGCTCGTGTATATATATATATATATATATATATATATATATATATATATATATATATATGATAGCAACGTCTTGTCAGACGAGTGCCACTCCCTCAGACATTTAAAGTCCATAAGCCCAAAAATGACTTTAATCGCCACAGGATCATTTTTATAGACAAATGCCTGAGGGAGCATCTACACACAGATGATGTTACAGAGTCTTAGCTTTGTACGACAGCTAAGTCTCTCGATTAAAAATGTTGAGATCCAGCAATAAGCAAGAGCAAGATAGCCAGCAACAAGTTAAACTGCAGACCAGCTTAATGCGGGTACTGGTCTCCTGCTTTATGTTTTTTTTTTAAATCAGAGATTTGCTTCTCCTAGAAAGGTTGTCTTCACCACGGCTTACGGAAGCCCCCTCCACCGCAGCACACATATACATACACCCAAACACACACGGTGCTAGTTGGCCGTTGACACCGAAAGAGGGTTCTCTCTCCTTTTGGATGGTCTTGTTTTTAATCCTTCATGGAGATTAGTCGCCCTCCTCACCAGACTTGTTTGGTGAGGGAATCAGTTTAGTCGCCGGTGACCCGACCGTGAGGCAGGTAGTACTGCGTTACATGGTACCAGTAGCATATGACATGACCTGACTAAATACATACATATAGATACATATATATTAATACATATATACATCTATATGCATATACATATATATATACATACAAATATATACATATATATACATATATATACACATATATACACACATATATATACTCATATATATACATATATACATACAAATATATACATATAAACATATATATATACACATATATACACACATATATATACACATATATATATACACATATATATATACACATATATATATACTCATATATATACATATATTTTTTTAGATTTGTTGTTGTTGTTTTTAACGATAAATACGGTTAAATAGTGGCTCCGCTTCGAAGCTCATTTTTATTTACTTAGAAAGTCGCCCATAATTTATTTGGACGAATATACCATTTTTACGAATGGCGTGCAATAAGTAATGCCCCTGACCCACCATCCATAGAAGTAGAGCAACGAAACTTGGCACAGTTATTAGTCTTTCTCTACATAGGAACCACCCAGAGTTATGCATTTCTCCCATCGTTTGTGCAGCTCTGGAGACGGTTTTTGTAGAACACCCAAGGTTGGTCCTCCAACCACAACGTGACTTCAGAAACCAAGGCTGTATAAGCTTGGAAGTGCTTTCCTTTCAAAAACAAATTCATGGCTGGGAAGACGTGAAAGTCAGAGAGTGCAATGTCAGGAGAGTAGGGAGGATGGGGAAGGATTTTATAACTACACGCCCCTGCTTCTGATCTGGCGACATGCAAGTTGTGGACCGGAGCGTTGTCCTGCAGGAGGAGGATTCCTTTGCTGATCTTGCCCCGCCTCTTGATTTTGATAGCTTCCCTTAATTTCCTCAAAAGTGAAGCATAATATGCCCCTGTAATTGTGGTACCCTTAGCAAGGAAATCTGTTATCACTACTCCGTCCTGGTCCCAAAAGACTGTGAGAATGACCTTGCCAGCGGAGGGCTGCACCGTTGCCTTCTTTGGAGGTGGTGAGTTCAAGTGCTTCCACTGCATTGACTGGTCTTTGGTCTCTGGATCATAGTGATAGACCCAGGTTTCATCTCGTGTAATCAGTCTTTTGAAAAAGGTCACTCATCTTCTTGGTACATCTCCAAATTCATCATCGAGCGCTCGACGCTTTCTTGCTTCTGAAATGGTGTGGGCAACCTGGGAATCCATCTAGTAGACACCTTATGCATATGCAAATGGTCATAAATGATAGTTTCTACAGACTCTGTACTAATTTTGACATTTTGGGCTATTTGGTGAGTAGTAATGCGCCGATCTTTCAAAATGGAAGCCTCAACTTGACATACAGATGCCTCACCAATGTCAGAAGAGAGGCGACCAGGTTTGGGAGCTGTTTCCACAGACTTCCGGCCATGTTTGCATTCACGATGCCAGCATTATCACCAGCAGTTTCTTTCATTTCATCAAAAGTCCCCTGTGGTGTGCATCCTTTCAAATATATTCAACAGGCTCCATTTCACACCTGACTTAGTTCAAACACCTGTAAAACAGAAACCACAACTAGTTCAGAGCTGTAATTTGCCACAGAACACGTGAAGATATAAATCATTGCACATGGAAACTTTCAGCTAGATCAGAAAACTGGAAGTGGGTCACGGGCATTACTTATTGCACGCTCCTCGTATTTATTTTTATTATTTTTAAAATAGTAATCTACGTACACGATGGGAGGTAATTACCTTGAAACACGCGTGTATGTAGATTACTGTTTTAAAAATAATAAAAATAAATAATATATAAACACACACATATTATTGTTAAAACAGTAATCTACGTACACGCGTGTTTCGAGGTAATTACCTCTCGTCAGCGTAGCTCAACAGTTTCTAGGGTTCGATCCTCTACGCTGACGAGAGGTAATTACCTCGAAATATGCGTGTACGTAAATTACTGTTTTAAAAATAATAAATAAATAAAAATGTTATTTACGCCCAAACAAATTAAAGAGCGATTTTCTAAGTAAATAAAAAAGAAAAATGATCTTCGAGGCGGAGACAATATTAACCGTATTTATCGTTTGAAAAAAACAACAACAATAACAAATATATATATATATATATATATATATATATATATATATATATAGAGAGAGAGAGAGAGAGATAGATAAACTTTTTCAAAAAGTCAAAAACAATGCGGAGAAATACCGGAATCATGAAAGTAAAGAATTGAAAAATAAAACAAATGTAGACGGGTATGCTTGAGTAGAGGTGTGCCTAGTCGTTTATTCGTCTATCATTCTTCACCTCAATGTATAATTACTTATAACCAAGTTGCTGGTGTTTCCGGTGTATGTAAAGTCCGTGGGTGGTATGGAACTTTGATTAATTTCGAGAGAAACCCACATCTCTTTTTCAGAATAGAAGACGAAAGTAGATACAAGATGGCGGAAGAGAATGTGACAGGACTGCATAAAAAGGTCAGGGTCAGTTGGGGGTAATTTTATTTTACTTATTTATTTTATTATTATTTTTGTTGTAATCTTTGTTTATATATATACATACAGATTATTTTCTTTTATTTTATATAAATAATTTATTATTATTATTATTATTGTTATTGTTATTGTTTTCATTATTATTATTGTTATTGTTATTATTTTTATTATGCTGACAAGGGCTTCATTCTTTACAATAATAGTATCGAAGTGAAAATTCACGTGACCTATTGTGTGAGGGGGGAGAAGACAACAGTGTAAGGACTTATTTTATCTCTTTTTAATGTATTATATATATATATATATATATATATATATATACATATATATATGTTTTATACTAGTTTGTATTAAATATTAAATATATATTTTTCGATGCTGTTGTTGATGTTTTTATTTTTTGTTCTTTTGTTTATATTTTTTTTTTTACTTTTATGTATCTGTGTTCGTGTGTTAAGAAGGTAATTCGGGCTTATTCTTTTATGCATTTATGTTTTTTATTTATTTTGTAGCTATAATACTCTGTGTTTGTTTACTATATAGGCACTTATTTATATATTTTTATTGAAATATGCAGTACCGAGTAAATTATAGTGCAAGGGAGATAAGTCTGTTTAACTTTATTACTTGTATCTTTTCTTTCCTTTTTTTATCTTGCTATTATTATTGAAATATGCAGTACCGGGTTAATTATAGTGTAAGGGAGATGATTCTGTTTAACTTTATTATTTGTATCTTTTCTTTTCTTTTACTTTATCTTGCTAAAGTTTAGTAAATATATACCTATTACACATGCACAAACACCCGTACATAAATACACATACACACATAAATGTACGTATACCATACGTACATACCATATGTATACTATATTCAGTGAATTATAGCGTAAGGGAGATAACCTCTGTCGAACTTAATTTCTTTTACTTTCTTTTTTTTAAATTTTTCTCTTAGGAAGTTGTATTGACTTGCTATAAATATCTTTTATTTTCCTGGCCTGCATATATTTTATATATATATATATATATATATATATATATATATATATATATATATATATATGATGGACTCTCCCGTCGATTTCGACGTATGAGGTTCGGACAACCCATATTTCTAAAACTCATTTATTCTTTTGCCTCTGATGACTTTTTAGTCCAGCAAGGGACTTGCAGACAAGGCCACAAATAGAACATGAATGTGGATTTAATGCTGCAGATATTGGTGCGGCTGGTAGTCGTTTTGCTCTTACTCTGTTTTCTTTCAGTTGCCTTAAGCTTTCAGATTGAAACCTCTGGAGACCTTCAAAACACCTTGATCTCCATCCTTTTCGGTCATTCACCTCATCTTCAAGACTCCTGTATGGTATGTTCACTGCAGACAGGTTAGTCTTCAACTTGTCCTTGTACCTAAGCCAAGGACGTCCGACAATTCTTTTACCACCCTCAAATTGACTGTACATCGCAATGTTTGGAATTCTGTCATCGGGCATCCTCAATACATGACCAGCCCACCGCAATTGCGATTGAATAAGGAATAATTCAATGCCAGATATTTTGCATTTTGTAAATAATTCGGCATTTGATACCTTGTCGCGGAGGCTAAGACCACATATGGAGCGTAGACAGCTTTTGTGGAAAACGTCCAGCTAATTAATGTGATGTCTGTATGGAGTCCATGACTCAGATCCATAAATAAGAATGGAAAGAACAACAGCACGGTAGACAAGGATTTTTTTTGTCTAGTCGAATACCCCTTTCGTTCCACAAGCGATGGCGAAGATTTCCAAAGGCGGAAGTGGCCTTAGCAATCCTGTTGACAATTTCATCATCAAGAGAACCGCCCTGGTTCACCTTGCTACTAAGGTAAGGAAAGGACTTGACATAATTGATATCATGACCGTCGACTTTCAGCTTGCGCTCAGGAAATCTATACTCTGGTGGATTTTGCTTTACGCCTTCAACTTGTTTTGGGGTAGGTTGTGGCTGATGCACTACTTCAGTCTTCCTTATGCTAATTGTCAGGCGAAAGGCCTTGCGCGCGGCTGAAAATCGATCAAGAAGAACCTGGGCTTCCTCAAAGGACGTGGCTACCAGTGCGGCATCGTCAGCGAAGAGCAAGTCGCGAATAATTTCGGTGCGAAGAAGAGTCTTGGCCTTAAACCGTTGATGGTTAAATAAGCCACCGGATGACAGAAATTGAAACGACACCAGTGTCCAAATCATCAAATGCATGTTTCAGCATTAGTGAAAAGAACAGCGCAAAAAGGACTGGCGCCATTACACATCCCTGTTTGGTCCCATTCGTAACATCAAATGGATCAGACATCATACCATCTGAGACAACACTGGCCTTCATCCCTTCGTGAAAGCATGTTTTCTGGAATACCAAGCCTTCTTAAAGCTTGCCAAATAGCATCGCGATTCACAGTGTCGAAGGCCTTCGTCAGGTCAACAAACACCATATACAATTCCTGATTTTTCTCACGGACCTTTTCTGCCACCTGACGTAAGGAAAATATCATGTCAATGGTGCCGCGACCCGACCGAAACCCACACTGTGACTCTGGATACACCTTATCAACGAGACGATTTATGATTCGGTTTAGAATGAGCCTAGCCAGAATCTTTCCTGCAATTGAAAGCAGAGATATCCCCCGATGGTTGTAACAGACATTCTTGACTCCCTTATTTTTGTAGAGATGTTTGATGTAGGCATCTTTGTAGGCCTGTGGAACTCGGCCTGCTTTCCGTATCTTTACAAATAGAGCATGGAGCTTTTTTACCAGCACATGTCCACCATGCTTGTACACTTCAGGCGGAATTGGATCCTTTGGTGATGGGGGCTTGCCAGAAGCAATTTGTTTGATGGATTCCCATACCTCCTGATAAGCAGGTTCCAATGAAAATTCTGGAATATCTGGATTCTGAGGAATAAGGGTCACACAACATCGCTGTCAATGACAGATGAGGTGTTTAAGACAGTTTCAAAGTGCTATTTCCAACAATTGAGAATATCTGATTTATCAGTCAGCAATGCCTCTCCATCGGCTATGCTTAATGGGGAGGCACCACTTTTCTGAGGACCAAATACCTCTTTCAGACCAGATATATATATATATATATATATATATATATATATATATATATATATATCCTTAGTGGATACAATATTATTCCACACTTTATGTATGGGTATTTACTTTATTTTCCGTGTTTCTATTTTTTTTTTCATGTTTGTTACATGCAAATTTTTTTTCCTAGGATTACATATACTTTTAATTTATATATATATATATATATATATATATATATATATATATATAAAAATATGTATATATATACATATATATATATTAGTTTTTTATATGTTCTATCTTGCTGTTGCTATGAGTACCCTTATTATTTATTAATTCTATATATTTTAATTTATATATATATATGTATTTTTTTTCTTTTTAGTGTTCATATATATATATATATATATTATTGGAATTTGTGTATTGTCGTTGCTCTGGTTCGCTTGCAATGAGGGGGTCAAAGAATAAAGGGAGAGCTCAGTTCTAGTTTGTTATTCAAGGAAGGTTTGTGTTTCGATATAAGGAGTGCTTCAGCAATTCTAAGGTTTCCAACGTTTCTGACTGAGGCAAGAATATAAACGCGAATATTACGTTTTGTGCTGTTGCATGAGATTATTTGTTTGTGGAATGAGGAGATTCTGGTGTTTATATGTTCTTTAATGCGTTGGTGTAGGTGTCTAGTTGCATTCCCTATGCATGATTTGTTGCATTTAGTGCATTGCATGTCATAGACCACGTGGGTGCGCAAACATATGCCTGTATTTTTGATGGGACAGTTAGATAGGGAGCAAGCGTCGGGTGGGGGTCTCCGAGTTAGGTGCTGTTTTAAGGTGGTGCCGGTGTGGATATGTTTTATGTCTAGCTTCTCGTGGCGTATGGCTCTGCGGATAACAGAGGAGATTCTATCATTGAAGAAGGGGAGCTTGAGGAAACAGGTATTTGAGAGAGCTTGGCGTTGCCGTTTTTTCTCTAAAAATGAAGGCAATATGTTTAAAATGTTTTATGGGTGCGAGCGCAAAATTTTTTTTTTACACGATGGTCACCACTTATCAAGGCCCGGAACCCACTCAGGGATATGGGTTATTGCAAGTACAGTACGTTAGTGTGGGGATTTAAAAAAGTGTCAACTTAAGGGGACGGTTCATCAGGTATTTGTTTACTTGAAGACATCCAGGTTGTAGTCAGGTGGGAAGCAGGCAGACAGAACAGAGTTTTACAGGCGTGCAGTTCTAAGAAAGAAGCTTTGTTCATGGAATCTACGTTTTGATTTATGCACAGATAAAGAGTGGGGAAAATTTTTGACAGTGGATTCAGCTAGACGGATGTTTTTCGTAAAAAATTGGCAAGGGGAGACCAGAGATTGGAGTTCAGACGAGCACCTGCCATGGAAATAACGATAAAACAAAGATAGGCTCACAACGTCTCTTCTGTGGGAGAGATGTTGCAGGGAAGAGAAAAGGACATCCCTCACTAAGCCACGAAGTCTATTTTGTTCTCTGTCAAGGCAGGATAGGCTGTTTTTAGCAGCTCCTTCCCAGATATGGCAGCAGTATTCTATAGTTGGACGTATTTGCTTTTATATAGATAGAGTGTATCAGTAGTGAGATATCTTCTGGAGCGGTAGAAGGGTCCAACCATCTTTTCGGCGACCTTGGCAACATACTTGATGTACGTGTTCCATTTCAGATCAGGAGTAAAGGTCAAGCCCAGAAGCTTGTCAAAACATGGGGCTTCTCCTAGACGTGAGCCATCCATTTCAATTGATGCCAGATGGGGACTAGAGCGTTGATGATGTAAAGATAGGAGTTTGGTTTTAGATGCATTAAAGGTAACCAGACACGTCTTCTCCCCCCCCCCACTGAACCACGCGCTCGAGATCAGAGGAGAGAGAATCAGAGATAACTGTGTCATTTACAGCCTTTGATGTGTTGCCGTAGATGGTCGTGTCATCAGCATAGATGTCAACGAATTATTTAAGTATGTGTTTAAGGAGATCATTGGTGTAGATCAGGAAGAGATTTGGGCCCAGGATGGACCCTTGAGGGACTCCAGCATTAATACTGTAGGCCTCTGATTTTTGTCCATCGACCACTACTCTTGTGAGCCTATCGGAGAGAAATGATTTAATGATAGAGAAAACATTTCCAGTTATACCGTAGCTGGAAATCTTGTGAAGTAGGCCTTTATGCCATGCCTGGTCGAAGGCCTCTGATCTATCAAGAGCAATTGCCCTGGAAAGGAAGTCTTTGTCAAGAGATTCACTAATCCTATGAAATATAACCGTTAGCATATGTGCGGTAGATCTTGCAGAACGGAAACCATATTGCGTGTCACAAAGAAGGTTGTTTCTGTTGAGGTGGTTGGCTATTTCTCTATTTAATATAGATTCCAGCAACTTACTCATAACACACATGAGATTATTGGTCTGTACTGAGAGGGAGATGATTTATCATCTGAATTCTCAAATACAGGGCATACTAATGAGGTTTTCCAGGGTGTTGGAAAGCACTTCTCCTTAAGGCAACGCTTAAAGAGTTTCGTACGTCTGGGAGCAAGTTCTAGTTGAAGCTTTTTTAACACTATAATTGGGATGCCGTCAGGGTCAGTTGCTTTACTGGAATCAAGGTTCTTAATTAGCTTAGCGACCTCATGCACAGATATTTGTATGTTACCTAGCGTGTTGTGTTTTATAGGAGGAAATATGGGGAGTTGATGGCATTCGTCGCATAGGGTAGAAATAGTTGCAAAGTTCTTGGCAAATACTTTGACCTTGTTTGATGCCGACTAGATGACCTCTGGTCCAATAATAATGGTTGGGATCGAACGCACACTTCTGTTCAGGATCCTATTTGTTATTTGCCAAAACTGGTGGTAACCAAGTCGCTGATCAGATACTTTGGATTTAACAGACTGGGCATATAGCCCTCTTGAATTTTTTATTACTCTTTTACAGTGGTTGCTGGCGTTCCTGAAAGCAGCTTTATTGTCAGTGCATCTATTACGTTGGTAGTTATAGAAAAAGTGATTTCAGTTCGCGATAGCAGCAGCCCATCTTGGGGAGAACCATGGCTGGCTGTTAGGTTTTTGTTGGAATATTTTAGATGGTATGAGTCGGTCTATGCCTACAATTAACTTTTCGGCCAGGTCTAGTACTAAAGAGGACACATCCTTTTTAAACATGAAATGCAGAGGTAGATCATGTATGAATGTACGGAAGCTATCCCAGTCAGCCATGGAGTATCGGTATACAGCACGGTGGAGGGGTACGTCTGGGGACTTATTACATTAATTTTCATCTTAACTGATACGACGGAGTGGTCGGAGGATCCTAGAGGAGAATGAACGGAACATGAACTTAGCCCAGGGGAAGTTGAGAGAAAAAGGTCTAGGAGGCTTGCATATTGACCTGTAATATCGGGCACACGCGTGGGCTCGCGAACAATCTGAGTGAGATCATAAGCAATGGCAAAATCATGACAAACCCTTCCCTCATCGTTTGTCTTATTTGAATGGGTCAGCCATTCCACGTTATGGACGGTGAAGTCACCACATATGTGGATGTTAGCCGAGGGATGTGCAGACAGGATCTGGTCTATTTTCTCAGATGTACTTTTAAAGATAGTAACTCCGCTGTTATGGGGCCGATAGAGGCAAATATAAATGGTATATGCAAGTGCAACCCGGACGTACATATATGGTAAATTAGGTTATTTATCCATTGAGTTGTACGTGTAATAATTATTCAGAAGTCGTAAACTAGCGTGATATTTTTTATGGATGAAACTCCAAATCAAATATCACCCGTTATATGGATTAGGTGCGTAGCTTAAGCGCACATGGCGAACAAAGCCAAGTAAAGAAGGACGGTTATTTTAGTATTTCAGGTTGAATCCCAACAGATCTCAACGTCCCTCGTGTGAGAAATAGAGAAAAAGATTAAATGTCTATTGGTATATACATATGTGTATGATTGCTTGTTTGTTTTGCTTAGAATTATTTTCGAGATATTTAAGGCCGAATCCGGTTATTTTAGTAAAAAAAAAAAAAAAAAATGCGTAAAGTTCTTCATATCTCTAAATCTGTATTTATAGTGTTTGCTTTGGTTGTCTTGTAGAGGAAAAACTGCTGCTTTTATCTTTGACTTTACAGAACATGATTGAGTTTTGCAAAGGGAAAGGAACAAGCTATAAAACCAATGTTTAGCGCATTTTACACCAGCAAGACAATATCTTTATAAAACCTTATTTGGAAGTGCCCTATTTTCTTAATTTGATTTTCATATGAATGGGGTATTCTACCGGAGGCCAAACCTTTCCTGACTAGAGATCTTTTTAAAATGCTAACCAATTGTTTGTATTTCTCTTGCACTTGGTTCACTGGGTATATTTACTAGGTAGATTTGGAAATTATATTTCATGAGTCCGGTTGCTCCCATAATTATTGAAGCACCTGTATGTGCGTGTGAGTGTTAAACGCTTAAGTAAAGTTTTTTCTTTACTTTGATAACGTTTATTCGGACAACTTTTAAGGAGAGCAGCCATAATGACTTCATAAATGAAATGAGCGAAATGCACCCTCTCCGAAAGAAAGAAAAAGATAAAATCTATAAAGTGCTCCGTCTTGCAAAATTCGGTTTTAGAATGGCGCTTGCTTTTGACATTATATATGCGAATATGGCGACCTGTGTCAGCAATTTCCACACCGCAGCCATGTAAATGATGAGAGACACAGAAGCAATCGGATCTATCAAGGGTGAACACCTCATCCCGGATAGATAACATCCATTACGAGCGGACTTGTTCCTCACCTTTACCACGTTTGGTCCAACCTTAAAAGATCTACTAAAATTTCTTTTCGCCCTTTCCATTACGGCCATTAGTGGTGCCATGGGTTGGACGGATGTAAGACTAATCGCTTTTGGTCATTGGTACCCACACTAAACGATCCATCGAAATAAAGACGGGCATCTTTTGCTCCCGTCTGGCATTGGCTGCCCTCAGCACGTCCACCATTAAACGCTATATCGTTTGAAATAAATAGCTGGAACAAAATACAGTTTTGATGAAGATAGCTACCTAAACACGCACGCACGCACACACACACACACGCATACACACAAACATATATATATATATATATATATATATATATATATATATATATATATATAGTTATATATATGTATATATTTCTGTGGAAATATATTTTCTATTATATTTCAGGTTTTTATGTACTACTCCTTTATTTATGAAGCTCAATGTAATTACAGAGCACATTACAGACAAATGACAAATTCCATGATGTTGACCATCTTACAATTTATTCCTTTAATTACGTTGACATTTACCATACTTGTTAGTAACTGTTTCGTAGCGCAATATCATTCACTTAATTATATTATCAATCAAGGATTTTATTGTGTCCTTAACTCATCAGAAGAAATAGCAGCTACCAGTCCACCAAAAGAAAATAAAAATGCAGTTAGGTAATATTACAAAATACGAAAATTAAGAGAAAAGTTGGAATTACCTTTTGTGTTTTGTAATCACGCATTTTATTATTTATTTTCATTTTTTTGGATTGATAGTTGCTATTTCTTTTTAGTTACTTTTTCTTTGCATCGTATCTGATGAATAAGTTTTTAAAATAATTATGAATGAATTGATATTTATTTGTAGTAGAATTTTTATCTTTTGAAAAGCCACACATTAGATGCACTCCTCAAATCTACAATTACAAATACACCATGTTCTTTTATATGACGAAGTATTTATTTCATGATCAAATATTAAATCACTTTAAAGTGAAATGTTTGATAAATCAAAATTACTTATTTTAAATATTATAGGCCTATCTATAGGTTAATTATCATTTTGTTATAGTTATTAGTTCTAGATACCAGGAATTACCACAAGCGCCATTATCAGGCATTACTCACTGATTGCAACTGGTGATTTTCATTGGAATCTGAATTACAACAGGTTTCCCCAGATTTTCGCTACGTCCTATTTCTTGCGATTACCTTTACACATGACTTTCAGTACTCTTCATCTCTTTCGATGGCATTAACAATACTTTTGCGTTTCCTCAACAGCCGTTTTCTATTGATTGGTAACTACCATTTGTTTACACTGGTATTTCGCTGCAGATACGCTTTCCCAAGATTCCACTCTTATTTTTACGTTTCAGTGGAGGTCTGATTTGTGCTCTCATTTCGCAGTCTTTCCATCTTCAATACTATTTCGTGTTGTATCAACCGAGAATAACGCCTTATTTCATTATGTAGTGGCATCATTTTTATTAGTAATAAATGTTATATTTATCGCGTAGAAAGTACATTTATCTCAATCAGAAGTACCCACTAAAAATTCTTAAACACATTATCGCAACAACCGTTTGCCATTGAGTTCCCGCTGGCAGCATCCATTGGTTTTCACTTTAATTTGAGCGTTTTGCAAAGCATCCGGCAATATGATAAACAGTTTAGAGGATACTGAGCTGATGGTAAAAATCCATCGTAAAAATCTATGATTAAAAATCCAGAACTGAGTTATCCTTAGTAGTTTCTTGCAGATTGGAAATTCAATTCGGACGGTTTTTTTTTTAATTCGCCAAATACTTTTTCACGAACTATTTAATGACTCTTTAAAATTTAGGCCACTTTTGGTTTATCATTTATATTTGCTTTCGTAGCATATATATATATATGTGTGTGTGTGTGTGTGTGTGTGTAATATATATATTATATGTATGTATGCATATATATATGTGTGCGTGTGTGTATGTGTAATATATATATATGGTGTGTGTGTGTGTAATAATATATATGTGTGTGTGTGTGTGTATCAGAGCGCATTCGAGCGCGTATGGAAATATCAACAGCGGCGAAGGATGGATGGCAAGTGATTGTATTAGCGTCAGAAGCAACTTTTGAACGCGTATGCAAATTAGGAAGTCTACGCCAGCTGGCGCGAAAAGAAAAAGAAAAAAGGAAACCACGAGGTCGAAAAGAGAAAAAAAGTCGACGCCTAAGGAGATGGACATGTAAAGTGAAGGCGAGAATAGGCTGATGTAAATCGATCAGAAGAGAAAACGCACCAGGTTAGGTGGACATGTGACAGCGAAAGACTTTTGAAATGGTATCGAGACGAGAAAGTAACGGTAATAAATGTCCTTTTTAAAGAAAAAAATGCCGACCCGGATTTTTATTTATGAATCACTAAAGTGTAACACCATTTCACCTTACACATATATTGTTGTTGGCCGATTGAAATCCTGTAGAAAAACACACTATTAATAGAAATAAGAATATAAACATGTAATATACAATGTAACATAGAAGATAAATCAAGAAAAAGTTCAGAAAAGATGAGGAGAATGGGATGACTTATACGGGATGAGTCGTGGGTGATGTAAAAAAGTCCCAGAAAAAGTTTATCCGCGCATTAAAGATCTTGTTTAAAATCGCTTAGTGAAAAGAAGAAAAAAAAAGAACAGAAAACGGAATATCTTTTTCATTAGGCAAGAATAGAACAAGCCTGGTAGAGGAAGTGCATTCTTAAAATAAATAACGTATGTACATACATAAGTAGATGATTGCTTTACTGCCACTTTCTGTTCGTCCCATAATAAATCTGATCACGTGCTCGCCTGGTCTGATTATGTCTATGCCATTTATATTTTCGTAAAGAATACAATTAAATTCCACATATGAAACATTTTATAGAAATTTGTGCGTTAGAAACATGACGTTCTCGGATGAATAAGTGCTCATGCAAATGCAGGTGTGAAGAGTTTGTTTTTTTCGATTAGCGCTTGCATTTACCATTCTAGCTTGAAACAATTTTTCTATAATGTACTGAATTATTTGTTCACTAGCTGGACGCCTGGTGTAGCCCAGTCGTACAATACGCTTAAACATGATATTTTAATTTATGCAGATGTATTATTATTATAGAATCAATCCTCTATTGAATATTATGTATTACGGGATATAATTCGCATGGTGTTTGTGTGCGTTTACAATATCACGTCAGCTGATATCTAGGCTTGACGATCTTAAAAATTGTCTTTCTTCTCTTACAATTAAATAAAAAAAATCACAGGTGAATATTTTACGTTACACGGCCAAGATTACATCGGTGTAACGTAAAATATTCCTCTGTAAAAATTATTTTATTTATAAGAGAAGAAAGACTATTTTTAAGCTTGAATTTCTTCGATTTCCGATACATATCGGATTAATTTCTGTACAAAACATCTAAGAACACTGCCAGAAATATAAATTACCTATGCATGAAATTTGCATAAAATAGGCTCAGCTGTTTCGGAACCTATGCAGAAGGAACTCACACACATACAAACACACACGTATACAAAGTGACTTTTTATATAATAGTAGATATATAGATACTTATGACTAATAATAGCAGATATAGACATAGATATATGATGACATATCAGTTGATAGCTAGTCCAGTACTTGATAAACATGCACAGATACTTAGAAGAAAAAAACCCTAATCGTCCTCTTTTTTCCAGAGAGTTCGCCGTATGATTGAGAACAATCTTACGCCGGGTATGTAGTTGTTCTGTTGTGTTAATGAAAAAATACGCTTTATTACGACCAGAATTGACACCATGTTTATTTATCACTGGTCTTTGCCTAAACTAACGTCGATTTATTTGTTCCATCTTTTGCTCCATCATTACAAAACAATGGAAAATACATTAATGGTGAGCAGATTTATATTCCTTCTTCCCTGAATACGATCTACCGCTGAGCTGGGCGACGATAGAGGTCCTCTCCCGTTTCCTTCAGCATTTCCTAATGTTGTGTACTGACATTTAGACTTTGTCTACAATTTAACCAATATGTATATGTATATATATATATATATATATATATATATATATATATATATATATATATGAAGGTAACTTTAAATGAATAGAAATTTATTTCGAGGAGCTTCTCTGATCTTACTCTTGTACAATGTTGTTTTGCTTTGAAATGGCATGGCCTTTAGAGGTTTCCCACTCATTTCCTTTTCACTTATTCAATTACCCTTACCTTTTTTGTAATGAGAATGTAATAGAGTTTTAATATAATATATATAGCAGTCTTGTATAATAATGCATAGAAAGGTGCAACCGTTAAACTCGAAAGCAAGCATAGACTTATGGCCGTGAGATGAGTATTATAGTTTCTATCTTTTATAAGTAACATTTCTATATCTATGTATTTATAAAAAGTGAAATTGTCTCTGTGTGGGTACATTTGTCTACCAAACTACTCTGTTAATTTTCAGTCTACAGACACGAGGTTTGACATAAGGAGTATTTGGAAAAATCTTTTTACTCGATTTTTGGCCAGAAATTTGGCTGTCAATTGGGGTCAAAGTTCAGCGATTCGACCGTTGTAAACTATACGAAATCCTCTGCTAATTTTGTGTCTAAACACTTGAAATTTTGGATGTAGATTACTTAGACGTGGGTCAAACGTTTTAATTTGATTTCAGCCCAAAACAGTAAATTTTAAAGGGTCAAAATTCGTGTTAAAGCTTTAAAAAATTGTCCTCTGCGGTCTCTAACAAATTACTAAGCCAAGTTTTGGTCTAAGCATTTGAACTTTTACATAAAGTGTATGCAAACATATGGCAAGCTTTTTAATCGGTTTTTAACCGAAAATTTGGCTGCTAAGATGTTAAAATTCAAAAGATTTTACCTCTGCGGTCAGTAGCAAACTATTAAGCCAATTTTGGGTCTAAACATTTGAAATTTTACATAAAGGTTATTCAGACATGCTTCAAGTTTTTGAAACAGTTTTTTGGCGAAATTGCCTGTCAAGATTGCAAAAATGATAAAGCTGACCTTTGCAGATTCTACTAAACTCCTTCACCAATTTTGGGTCTAAACACATGAAAATTTTAATGTAGGTTACCTGGACATGAGTCAAACTTTTTAATATATACATATGCACATAAAGTTATGAGCAGTACAGAGGGCCCGAGCAAAGCCGGGATGAACTGCTAGTATATATATATAAAATAGAAACAAAAAGGTAGAAATTTTACAACTCATATCATTGTTATGTTATGTTTCCGTCCGGTTTCACTGGTTACACTTCTGCAATATATTTTCTTCCATAATTTAGCTTTGGAATTAATTTTTATTGTGTCAGGAACTGGCTGATGTAGTCGTCATATTTATTGTAGGCTCAAGCACTTTCAAATCCGTCTCGATGCATCATCAGAGATAATAAACCGAACTGGTTCTAAACAATTTATAGAAGTTTTTTTTTTTCATTGTGTATATGTGTATACTTCTTATTTCATTGGTTAATTATATTGTACGTTAAGTTATTTTTGTTGCTTTACAAGCATTTTAGGTCCTGGATATGACCTTAAACTATATCCAGTGGTAAGGACCCAGCTTGCGGGTTTTGGGGAGTGTGGAGCCACCCTTTAATTGCCATTGCTCCCAGGTCCACTTTGACCCGGAATGGTGGTACCTGTTAAGGTTCCCAACTATGGGTTAAATAGAAACCGACTTGAAAACAACAAATATATTCTATTAAAAAAATGTTCTTCACAATCTTTGGATTCGGCATTAAATAACCCGAAAAGGGTTGATATGCCGTAAAACAAACCAACCAGCCAACCAAGCATTTTAGGATATTATTCATATAAGTATAATTTTTTTCAAGATTCATCGTTTTACTTTTAATTAATAATGCTTCTAATATTTCAAGTTTACGGTTATTAGTAATGTGTTCGCGTATAGACGTGTTTTTGCTGCAACATTTCTAAACTGGAGCAAGGGACAGAAATGTTGATTAATCAGGTGCTGTCTTAAGAATGATGCATAGCTAGCCTCCTACGACAGTCGTGGTAGTCAAACCTGTGTATGTTTTTTTTTCGTTTGAACTCGTATACCGCGTTAGTCTTATCAGTCGACCCAGTGATATAACCAGTAGTAATTCGGAGGATAGACAGTATCCAAACAAGAATTATTAGATACAATACGTCTAATTTATTCAATGAAATACGCCTAAAAGAAAGACCGCTGCTTAAATATGCATATAAATTTGCTTTATATACACAATAAACATGGTTTCCAGAAAATTATGTTTACCTATGATAACTCAATCAAATTATTATCATTATTATAATGATGCTGTTCCCTTCGATTTCGACGTTTGAGGTCAGCCACAACAACTAAGTTGTTCGGAAATCCACCCAGGCAGTTAATTTATAATGTTAAAGACTTTGTGCAGAACCAACCACGTGTTTGGCCCAACTGCTATTCTCAGTCAATACAATGTTTTGCCACAAGGTAGAGCAGATAGTAAATCTTAAATTTTACATAACTATGTTTTATCCGAAATGCATGACTTAACAAAGAATAGATAATAGCAGGAGCAAAACAATATATATATATATATATATATATATATATATATATATATATATATATATATATATATACTAGCCAAAGTACCCGTCGTTGACTGGGTTCAAAAACAAATGGACTCTGAGTTATGAAAGTATGATAGGTTATGAAAAGGAAGTGTTGTAAAGAGATAGCTTCGAATTTGGGGGGTATCAAAGCCAAAGCAAAATATGATGAAAGTAAAAATAAAATAGATAAACCCCATAATTTATTATACCATACCTGTTCACACTGAAACACTTATCACAATATTCTGTGGATCTATATTAAAAAACCTTCTTAAACTTTGTGACATATTTCCATTCTATGGAGGTCTAGCGCGAACGAACACCCCATAATTTTATTATACCATATTTCTTCAAACTGAAACATAATCATCAAAGTATACTTTCGCAGATAGATATGAAAAGTCTTTATTATTTATACCATCCCTATTTTAGTTAAAACATACTTATCAAAGTATTATTATGTGCATCTGTATCAAAAACACTTGTAAATGTTTTTTTTTTAAATCTTAACATTTTTTATTTCCACACTTTGTGGACCAGGCGCGAACGCCGACCCCACAATTTTTATGAACAACCGTTCGCAGGATCAAACATACCCATTCCTTTGTCTCGATACATCTTTTATCATTATATGTAATCAGTTTTTTAAAATAGTCAACCATATAGGAGCCTATTCGTGACCAGACACACACACACAGACATTCAGCTTTATATTTTATATATATATATATATATATATATATATATATACAGAGAGAGAGAGAGAGAGAGAGAGAGAGAGAGAGAGAGAGAGTGAGGGAGGGAGAGAGAAATAAAAAGAAACAGACTGAATCATGTGTTCATCAACGTTTAGTCTTTATTTCGAGACTTCCTCGAAATAGAGACGAAACGTTGATGAACAACATAATTCGGATTGCTCCTTTTTATTTTTCTATTTTGTCGGCATACTATTTCCATTATTCTCACACACACACAAATTTATATATATATATATATATATATATATATATATATATATATATATATATATATATATATATATATATATATATATATATATATCACAAAAAATGCACCTTTTCATTTTAATATCCACAAAATTTAATATTAACTAATTTCATTACTACATCATCTTTGTCCACACCGCTCTGGAAAATATTTCCAAAGAACTATTCTTTTTACTCCCAAGCAATTACTCTCTATACACCAAATGTGTTTATTTTTCTACTCTCAAATTTTAGCACTTAACATCACATATGTTATATTCCGTGGCAATTCTCCCTCAAATTCTTTAATCATGATTACTACTTGATAGAAATATTCGACAAAATCAAGATTATCTGTATGTGTTGTGTTGTCCTAGCTTCAACTCTTACACTATAGAAAGGCTATCACCTTTGATATGATTTAACCCAAACAAACTTTAATTTTAACATTTTGTTCTTAATGAAATCAGTAGTTTTTCTACAATATTTAATCACTCTTAATCATAACTTTTAAATCAACTCTAAACTTTCACGAGTTTTAACCTCTCACAAACAATATAAAGAGCATGTACATGTATATCATAAACTTAAGAATTAACTCTAAAATATTTTTATTTGAATCTACTCGAGAAGTAATAAACACATACATATGTTCATGCATGTATATGTGTATCTATGTATATGTATATATATATATATATATATGTATTTATATATGTGTGTGTATATATGCATGGATACCTTCAAATCAATTATCTATACTTATTCTATATTTTATCTTTTACCGTTTATATGACATCTTGTATTTTTTAACATCTATTATTCTTTACATTTTGATTTACTTTCCACTGTTGTTGTCAATCTATATTATTATAAAACATATTATTTATCAATTATTATAAATATCAAGGGATGGGGGATAAATAAAAAGAGAAAGTCATATCCTAGAATTACCACCAATAAAACATGTATAGCTTCCACTTTCTATTCTTTCTCTTTTCTTTCTTTCTTTTTGATTTCTTTTCCTCGTTTCTCTCTTGCGTCGTTCCATTCCTTCCTTGTCTCTTAACCTCTTCACTGGTGTAGGTAGGGATGATGTAATTGGGCGAGGATATATAAGAAGGCAACGTAAGTGGTACGTATTTTGACCACATAAACATCTAGTGTCAAATACAATCGTTTTTATAACTGAATAACCCGATTAAGTCTGAACCCTCTTTAGCATAGATATATCAAATTCACATTCAGTCACAAATAGAACCTATACACACTAGTATGTTTAAGATTGGGAGCGGCCATCACACACGCATACTATTCTGTAACCATCTATCTTTTTCTATATCTCAACATAAACTCAAAGCATCATCCCTATTGGGTCTCATTTACATACAACCAAATCTTATTTTTTACAACATCTGAAGAAACCTTATTTAAACTCCCTGTGATCTGATATTATCGTTGCAAACTTTCGAATAAGCTGTATCGCCTGAAGAGGTTTATATTTACTAGTAGTTAGCTGACTGAGACATGCTCAAGAGTGTGTAGTGACATATTACTACTTATGTAATAAAGAGTATATATATATATATATATATATATATATATATATATATATATATATATATTCACCTGTTATCCCTTTTTAAGAGATGGAGTAGCCCGGCGGTCTAAGATAAGATTTAATCAATGACGGCTGGCCCAAAACTTTTATAAGTATATAAATAGATATACGTAATGTGGTATTCTCCCATTCGTTATTTAATAATTTACTCAAGCTTACATTGGTATTCTGTTATCTAATTTGTATTTCAACGGTGTATATTTTGTATGGAAGTGAATTAATTCTAGATGCGTTTGTTGTGTTTTAGGTTTAATTAATCCATTCGAAGAAAATAATCAGACTAAATGCGTATATGTATAGTTTTTATTTCTTTTATATTTGTTTTTATTTTATTGTATGTTTTTCATAGTAAACTCATCGTATTGAAATGTTTTATTGATAACTCATCAGTTTATTAAAACTAATTAAAACATGATGGGTAAGTTTGGAAGTTTACATGCAATATTATATATATTATAAATATATAATAGTATTTTTTATATAACAATATAAAAAAGATATATGAAATAACTAACTGGACGCCCGGCGTTACCCAATCGTACAATACGTTTAATCATGATATTTTAATTCATGCAGATTGTCTATGCATTATTATAGAACCAATCCTCTATTGATATTATGTATTAAGAGGAATAATTTGCACGGTGCACTTATTCTGAAATAGAATAAACAAAATAAAAATATAATAATGATAACGCTGTTCATAAAATTCCGTCTGTGTTTGTTTATAGTATCACTTCAGCTGATATTTGGGCTTAACGATGAGTCACCTGGAAAATATACTTTTGAATAATGTTTCGTTTTAAAATATCCAAACGAAAGAAATGATTTGCGGCAATTTAAAATTGTACTTTTATCGTAAATTTAATGGTATCTCGTTTTTTTAATCGTAATAAGAGATATTTTAAAATAAAATGGTGATGTACGCCAGGCTTGAACAGAGGGATAATTCGATATGACGTTGAATGCTTTACCATTGAGCTATATCTCCAGATTACAACAAATCCGTTCCTTTTAAAGGAGAAATGATTTGCTGAAATTTTATCCACGCCCCTGCCCAGTGTAACGTAAAATATTCCCCTGCAAAAATTATTCTTTTTAATTTCTAAGAAAGAAAAGCTAATTTTGGGATCGTATTTTTTCGATTTTCGATACTTATCGGATAGAATTTCCATACAAAACATATCTAAGAACACTGCCAGACATAAAAACCAGCTTTGTGTGAAATTTGCAAAAGATAAGCTCATTTGTTTCAGAACCTTAGAGGAAGGAACTTTAACACACGCACACATACACACAAGGTGACTTTCATATAATAGTAGAAATAGAAATAATATCAGGTGTAAACAGTAAAATCAATTTCACACTTATAATTGAATTTGATTCAGTTCGTGTTTATCCATCTCTGCATTGTATTACCTTTTATAAATTTAAATTTTCTTTATATACACATGTAACAATGGTTCAAGCTATTATATCTCAATCTAATATATTATTTCTATCATATTTATTTGGTAAATGTTTATCCTGAACGTTGCTCACTCCAGATTTACTTTAGCTTTTGTGCAAATCAAAAATCATTATCTCTTTTGCCTGGCGCAAAACTATTTGGCATTATTCTCGTAATCTATCAATCCATGAGTCAAACATTTACTTTTCAGTTCTCTGCGAAACTATATTCACTCTAAACCGCCTCCACAGCCCGAGATCTGAATCCACACCTTTCTTTCTCTGTTTTAATTCTCACTCAATTTTTCCTTACCCCATTTTACATGCATTGTTTCTATGCCTATATACTTACCAGCAAAGATATGCTCGTCTTGGAGCTTCTGAGATGGTAGGAAGGGTAGGCTTAAGGGAGGGGATATCAGAAAGAGGGTTGGCAGCGATGGAGGAAGCGATAGAAATTCTGGTTCTGAAGGTGCTAGAGATCAAACGGTCAAATCCAACATTTGCACGAATTGTATTATATCGCAAAACCTGAAGATGAGTAAGGACGTGAGCTGATGGCGACTTGGCGCCGGTGTATCTGAACTATTTTCCATCGAATAATAAGCAATGGAGAAGAAAAGAGAAACAGGGATAAAACATGGGTGTATGCTTTTCAGTTATTGATAGTAAAATAAAGGAAAATTAAATATTTCTAATTTTGACAGAAAAATTAAACAAATGCATTCGATTTGGTTTGTCTGATTTTTTGTTTGCTTGTTTTGTGTGTGTTATGTCAACCATTTTGGACCAAAGACAAACAATGCCAAATAAAACATTAGTAAATAACTTATAAATCTCTCGCTTAGAGTCTCCGAAATAGCAAATGAATTCTAGCATCTGTTAAGATGCCTAATCCTCAGAGAAAAATAGAAAAAACTAAAAAGAAAACGTGGAAACGAAATGAAATTAAATACCAAAGAATGAAGTTTCAAAAAAACAAAAGTCAATAAAGAAAAAAATGGCGTCGTTTTAGATATCCTTTTTGTGTCATTTATTCCAAATTACATTGCTGTATTAGATAACTGTAATTCGTTTTAATTGGCATGTAGTCATATCAGAAACAATATGAAGGATATTAATATTAATAGGAAAAGTGATGGAAGTGATCATAGAGGAAACGAATATCGCATACCGATTCGACTATTCCGCGCATGATTGCACGCAATTTATCTCGGCCACTTCCTGTATTAGCTAATCGGACTAAAATATCACATCGACTAGGGATTGGTTTTTATTTTTAGTCGTATCGGCCATAGCGAAAACAATCCTGGCCGATAATATAATAATTTCGGTTCCGATTATTTTGAGGAAATTTCGTGAGCGAATTTCAAGCCGCAAATTAACAACAATAAATTCCAGTAAGTTTGGGGAGGTGTTCAGAGACAAGTGTAAAAAGAAAAACAATTTGGTAAATAAATTATTACATAAATGAAAGAGTAATTAATACATGGCTGAAAGAAAGAAAGACATTTATTTTTTTATGCTTGCAAGAATTGATGTATCAAATTAAATCTTGTATGTATCAAATATTTAAAAAAAAATAAAACGCTAATTCTTCAACTTTACATAAAATATGCAATGTTAAACACGTTTTTCACATTAGATAGTTTTAAAAAGTAATTGAATACAGTTTATATGTTATCCATAAATGAGTTTAGCTTAAATACTTGTATTTATTAGTATTATATTACACTGACAATGGATTTGTTAGATCTGAATGGATTCGAACTTGGATGAGCCGATTCTATAATATGCGTTTGTATCACTTTGAACCAATGCTGTCCATATGTTAAAATCTACTTATATTCCACACTTTCTCTCTTTGTATGCCTATCTGTATTTTTAATGTTTTCAAATGAGATAATTGTAGTAAAATTCCCCTCATCATGATATTGTGGAGAACAGATAATACACTTTCAAATATTTATTTGGAGAAAATATAAAAAAAAATTCAATCCCCACAGGGTCTATTCTCTCTGTACAAAACAAAGTTGTGTATATGTGCGGTTCAACGTCGCAGTTGTACATTTGATCTAAGCGCCAAACTGCCACAAGATTCGGAATTAGCATTTTCAAGCCGATATGATTATCGATGAAAAAACTTATTGAAATATTTTAAAACTTCTTTGTTTGATATAAAAGGTGCATACAACAATATCAGAAAAAATCTTTCGGCACCACAGCCTTCTTCTTTATACTACCGAATACTTTACACGACAAAGCATCATGCATATAGAATGTGTTATGTACGTTAAAGAAAATATATTTATTCTTTTTTTCCTACTTCAAATGGATAACAATCATTGGATAAATGTCCAACCATATATTTTTAGTCGCGTGCAAGCGACTCTATAAGTCACTCCGTCGGTCGGTCGGTGGTCGGTCGATCTGTCCGTAACACTTTTGTGCTTGGCCTTTTTGGTTAAGATCAAAGGTCTGTTGTTAATAGATGGTGTTCTTAGCTTTTTTAGTTTTTCTTGGCCTTTTGGCCAAAATCAAAGTGTAGAAGGTCGTCGTAGACCGAAGGGGGAGTCCAAGTTCTTCTCCGAATGCCGAACCGCTCTTAGAGCTTTGCCGGGGACCAATGTCCTCGATCAGCCAAGGAAGAAACTGTATCGGGATTTAGTGGAGGGGACCGCGAAGGATCCACTTTGTAGGCGGATGGGATGGTCGATGGAGGTTGTCCGTTCTCAATGGCGTTGGGCGCCGGGACGGGAGATTCTGAATAACTCGGAATTCTCCCTGACTTGGCGACTGGTCCGAAATGCGCTGCCCCTCTTCGACGTACTTTTCCGGTATAAAGAACATACCAGCCGCTTCTGTCCGTGCTGTGACGAACGCGAGCCCGAAACAATCGAGCACGCGTTTTTTAGTTGCAGCCGGATACAGCCCCTATTAAGGTACGTCGAGGGGGTAACAGCTCGCATCGATGCCGAGTGTCTGCTCGATCTCGACGTAGGAACTTTTGTGTACAACATGGAGCCGCCGTTCCCCAGGGAGGAAAGTTTGGTTTTCCTGGCGATCCTAGCAGTAGCGCGCATGACCATTTGGATCGCGCGCCTCAAGTTGGTCCACGAAGGGACATCTGTTCCTGATCGGGATCTGATCGTTTACTTTAAACATTTGCTTAAAGTAAAGATCAGATGCGATTGGAAGAGGTTGCCTAGAGTGGAATTTGACAAGAGGTGGGTGCACAGCACTAGTTTGTGCATCCGTCGAGGAGCCAAGTTTCAATACGTGTTCCCTCCTTAGGCATGGCATGGGCGGTGCTGGGTCCTACGGAACCCATCCCGCCTAGGTTAGCATTATAAGTTCAGTAAAGTAACTCTTGACTGGTGGTACAAATGAGATCCTGCTCCTGATTTTATTTTTTGGTATTAGAGAACCTCTGAGTTTGCCCAACCCCCCTGCTCCTCATCTTTATTTTCTGATGCTCCCGGTCATCCCCCTACTCAGAGGTCACCTTCCTACCCCCTCCATCCGTTGCTTTATTTTCTCCCACCTCCATTAAGGCCACTTCCCCAAACCCCATTAGGGATGCTCTGCTTGTTTTCGGTTCCCCGGAAAACAGTGGGGGATCTAGCCACATAGAATAGTACAGGGGGGTCTTACTAACAACACATTAGTAGTTTTTTCCTTTTTTTTTTTGAAATGAACATTTTCATTAGTTTTTTCCCACTCCACGAACATTTTATGCCAATTAACTCAAGAACTCTTTCTAATGAAATCGAACTTTATTTTCTCACACATACACACACACAAAAAAAAAAAAAAAAAAAAAATGCACACACAACATACAGAAATGAATATACAAATTGTACATAGTTAAATTTTACATTGAACGCTGGGGTTATTAGTTAGATTAGGATCCACAGAGTGATTGAGGTATTTTGGTAAATGTTGCCAGTCAAGAGTAAGACTTCAAAGTCTCATCTGTTACATAGTCAAAAAGACCCTGTACCCTCCCCCTCCCAACTTCTTGTAGGGCCTTGTGCCTAATTTTGTTGAATTGAATTTTTTGTACGTTTTTTATGTTCAATTTTTTCTTTCTCAATAAAATATATAAACAAGATCAAAGTGTAGTATCTGTTCCGGCAGATACTGCAAGCTATGACTAGCAAAGACTATATGTGGGGGTGACCCCACATATAAGACCTTGGTAAATGTAGGGGCAACCCTTCATACCAATTGTCACTATCCAACTCTCCTACTCCCCGGGGAGTTGGTCCCCATTTCCCCTTCACTCCTCACATTAAAAATCGGCCTTGTGCCTAATTTGCTCGGTGGGGGAGCAAATAAATACCATCTGTTCCGGCAGATGCTGCACTTAAGATAATTTGTACCAGTCAATGGAGGGGAAACCCTCTATACTGGGACAATCGCCTGGGTAATACCTAGGAGGTCCACCCTCCCAGGCCTTGCCACCGGGCTTTCCGGTGGGGCAAGTTTATTGCTTGCTGCCTGAGGCGCCCTGACCGGGGAATGCCGACGGGGTTACTCAGGCAATTTTTAAAATTGCAGGAGTGCCCCTCCTTTAGGGGAGCCTGCGGGGTTCCCACTTTCCGGCCTTGTGCCACATTTTGCTGAGGTGGGCAGCAAATAAATATCAACCCTCTATACTGGGACAATTATTATTTTTTGGTAACCAGAGTGACCCCTTTTAGGGGAGCTGGTTTTTACCTCACATTAAAAACGGCCTTGTGCCTAATTTGCTCAGTGGGGGAGCAAATAAATACCATCTGTTCCGGCAGATACTGCAAGCTATGACTAGCTATGACTAGCAAAGACCAGATGTGGGGGCAACCCCACATGCCTGACCATTAACCAGCTCCCATTTCCCACCTCTCGGGAGCTGATCCCCTTTTTCCCTTCCCCCTCCCTTCACTCCTCACATTAAAAATCGGCCTTGTGCCTAATTTGCTTGGTGGGGGAGCAAATAAATACCATCTGTTCCGGCAGATGCTGCACTTAAGATAATTTGTACCAGTCAATGGAGGGGAAACCCTCTATACTGGGACAATCATTATTTTTGGTAACCAGAGTGTCCCCTTTTTGCCTACTTTTAGGGGAGCTGGTTTTTACCTCACATTAAAAACGGCCTTGTGCCTAATTTGCTCAGTGGGGGAGCAAATAAATACCATCTGTTCCGGCAGATGCTGCACTTAAGATAATTTGTACCAGTCAATGGAGGGGAAACCCTCTATACTGGGACAATTATTATTTTTGGTAACCAGAGTGCCCCCTTTTTGTCTACTTTTAGGGGAGCTGGTTTTTACCTCACATTAAAAACGGCCTTGTGCCTAATTTGCTCAGTGGGGGAGCAAATAAATACCATCTGTTCCGGCAGATGCTGCACTTAAGATAATTTGTACCAGTCAATGGAGGGAAAACCCTCTATACTGGGACAATTATTATTTTTGGTAACCAGAGTGCCCCCTTTTTGCCTACTTTTAGGGGAGCTGGTTTTTACCTCACATTAAAAACGGCCTTGTGCCTAATTTGCTCAGTGGGGGAGCAAATAAACACCATCTGTTCCGGCAGATGCTGCACTTGAGATGGTTTGTACCAGTCAATGGAGGGGAGACCCTCTATACTGGGACAATTATTATTTTTGGTAACCAGAGTGCCCCCTTTTTGCCTACTTTTAGGGGAGCTGGTTTTTACCTCACATTAAAAACGGCCTTGTGCCTAATTTGCTCAGTGGGGGAGCAAATAAATACCATCTGTTCCGGCAGATACTGCAAGCAAAGACCATATGTGGGGGCAGCCCCACATATAAGACCTTGGTCAATGTAGGGGCAACCCTTCATACAAATTGTTTCTATCCAGCTCCCCTACTCCCCGGGGAGTTGGTCCCATTTCCCCTTCACTCCTCACATTAAAAATCAGCTTTGTGTCTATTTGCTTGGTGGGGGACCAAATAAATACCAACTCCACATATAAGACCTTGGTCAATGTAGGGACAACCCTTCATACCAATTGTCACTATCCAGCTCCCCTACTCCCCGGGGAGTTGGTCCCCATTTCCCCTTCACTCCTCACATTAAAAATCAGCCTTGTGCCTATTTGCTCGGTGGGGAGCAAATAAATCCCCTTTTCTTGGTCTTTTGGCCAAATCAAAGTGTAGTATCTGTTCCGGCAGATACTGCAAGTAAAGACCACATGTGGGGACAGCCCACCAGATAAGACCTTTGTCAATATAGGGGAAACTCTTCATACCAATTGCCAGTATCCAGCTCCCCTACTCCCCGGGAGGTGTCCCCATTTTCCCTTCACTCCTCACATTAAAAATCGGCCTTGTGCCTAATTTGCTCGGGTGGTGAGCAAATAAATACCCTTTTCTTGGATTTTTGGCAAAGATCAAAGTGTAGTATCTATTCTTACTACATGCTATACTTATGTTTGTAACTTTGTGATTTAAAGTGGGTATTCACTTTTCTGTATTAATTTAATATAAAATGATCACCCACTTTACAACCAGTCAGTCTCAAAGCCATTCAAGTCATTCTCCAGATCATTCAAATTGTTTCCAGTTATTTTTTAAGCATTCAAGTCATTCTTAAGTTCATTCAATTCATCCTTAAGTTCATTAAAGTCATTCTATGTCATTTACTTTTTATTTATTTAAGTAATTTCAGACCGTTTTTGTGAATTTCATGTCAATCCTGCATTCACGCATTCATTCATTACATGAGAGCACACGACTAATAGCTATCGGCCTTGTTACTTTATAAGAGATTTTTAAATTTTATATTTTTTCTTTGCTTATTTATTTAATTTTAATTGTCTTTCTCTATTTATTTTTAAACAATTGAACAACACATGCTTGTATGGATCTAAGATTTGAACGCTGAACTTATTTTATTAGGTTCAAAAGAAAAAATATTTTCTTTAGATCGTTGCTTTGTGGATAAGGCGCTCTTCTTCAGTTCTAATATAGTGTGCCATTGTTCGTTTGAACCTCACAATGGGTAAGTATTTGAGGGGGCGGGTATTACATTCCAATTATTTCCACCATGATTCTAAATAGTTTCTAATAAATTTGAATGACAAATATTTAGTCAAGCATTTAGCCAGTTGAACTTAGAACAAAATAGATTGTTTTGAACTAATAATCCAACTTTCTTTTCTGTAAAATAATTTAGCTCAGTAAAATTAATACTTATCACGTATAATTGCTTGGATCTGTGTGGATTTTAACTCTGCTTTGACAAACCTCTAGGACGTCCAAACATAAAAAGAAAGATTTACATCAAATCTTGAAATTTGTTGGATCATTCTATTGCTCCAGAACGTATCTCAATCGCGATGCAATCACCTACGTGTATAAGAACCAAATATATTCTAAGATTGGGTGCTGTTGCCACATCTGGGCAGGAATTGTCCAGAGCACCTGTTCTAGTCTTGACAGGGTTCAAAACCAGCTTCGAAACCTAGCGGAAGATATCCTTTTCTTCTTGCAACCTCTTTTTCTTTTACTTCGAAGCTAATTATTAGCTAAAACAGTCGTTTTCAAGTCCAATGTAAATAAGTTCTTGTTGAATCGTCTTCTTAAATAATCAAATTCTACCATGTTTCTACTATCATCGATCATTAAGATGACTAAATTGTACTCATTAACCCTTATATTCAAATCAGCTTCGTACCGTGATAAACGGTTACTCCTTGTGAAAAATGGCTTAGTCGATACTTAAATCTTTGCTTGAATCAACTAAATAATTTCCGACCCTCTTATTTTTTTTTATATTAAAACAAGTGGTGTGCATGTGCGTTGTGGCGTTACACGATTTGTTTAAAAGGGTAACACATTCTATTAAATATATATCTAATATTTAAACCACTGTCTGTCAGTCTCCATGTTTTGAAACTATCTCCTCCGAAACTAAAAGTCACGGAGCGGCGTTGGGGAGTTCAAATGATTGGATATTTTACAGACCATTCTTTTATAGGTCTGTAGCCGGTTGAATACTTTTTAAGTGTGTAAAAAATGTGTCAAAATTGAAAAAAAATGTTATACATTTGGTACCGCCATCTTTATTTTTAATTTCAATGTTTAATCAATTCACATACGTGTCACATTGAAACAGTGGTAACGTCACCAGCTTTGAATTCTAGTTTTTATTTCGATTCTAGCTGATGGCATTCAAACATTTTTTTTTTTACTTTTTAAATCACGACTCTATAATAATATATATGAAATCTGGACAAATTAAAATATCATATTTAAGCGTATTTTACGACCGGGCAAAGTCTCCCCCCTAGTCTTATATATAAAAGGGTATATGTCTGTCTGTTTCCAGATTTTCAAACTCTATCTGTTCCCAAACTAAAAGTTGCAGGGACCTCAAATGATTGGATTTGTTACGAACCGTTCTTTTATGGGTTTTTAGCCTGTTAGAATAGTCTTTAACGCATTAAAAATGGGTTAAAATTGAAAAATCGAATTACATTTTTTACAATCATCTTAGTCTATTTTTTTTTATTTTTAATCAGCTTATGCGCGTGTCACATTAGTACAGTGGTAACGTCACCAGCTTTTGATTCGATTTCGATTCTAGCTGATGGCATCCGAATACTTTTTTTTTTCTTATTTTTTTAAATCATGACTCTATAATGATACATACGAAATCTGGACAAATTAAAATTTCAAATTGAAGCATATTTTACGCTAGTAATAAATAAAAATCTGAATGAATTAAAATGTAATATTTATGTGTCTTTAACGACAGGGCAACGCCAGGCGGCCTGCTAGTATCTATAAAATGAGAATGAGTGTGTGTTTGTGTGTTTGAGGACACTTCTCAACCTATATAATCAACGAGTTTTTTTTTCTACAGACTTGAAAGTTGGTATATAGGGTATTCACATATGTGGAAAATCTTTTAATCCGTTTTCATCTGAAAAAGGGCAGTGGGGGGGGTCAATATTGAAAAACGTGCTGCATCAGATTTTATCTGTTTGTCAACTGCTTCACGAATTCGTATGCGTGAATCGTTCACATGACAGATTATGTTAAAAATATAATACGAATTGTACACTTTTTAATGACTTAACTGACGGTCTATAATATGATTCACCACAAACCCTTCCTCCGCCCACCGTCAACCCGTCCATCACTTTTCAGATACATTTTCTGGCGTATTCTCTTGAATATACTAAGTAGGTCTTGAAACACCTTTTAAATATCATATCAAGCTGACCTAATGGTTATCGTACTTGACTGATTGTCTTTACGTTTTGGTTTCGATCTTATCTCGAATATTTTTTTACTTACAAGAAGTGAACTGTTTAGAAAAAACATAATACTCGCATGCACATGTCTCAGTTTTTTTTCTGTTTTTTTATCATTTTATAAGGAATTTAACTTACGGTATTTCTGTTTATAATAAATAAGAACTCTGCATTCATTAAAATATAATATTTATGCGTATTTTACGGACGGTCTGCTAGCATTAAATATTTTAACACGGTTAGGTTTCAAATGAATAAATCCCAATAAATTATTTGGAACAAATTTCCCAACTTTAGTTCTTTCTTTGAAATTAATTTATGTCGGTTACAATAATGATTATGAAATATTTAGCAGAATCTAGAAATAAGTTAAAACAATTAAATTGCCGTAAATAAATATTGTGGATAAACTAATCCGGTTATGTACTAGTTCCTGTAATGTAGTTATGTATTTACTTCCTGAAATGGCTGAACTTTTACGGGGTCACTCTTTATAGTAAATTAAATTGCCTATAGCTTCTCGTAAATATTAAAGATTAAAATATTTTAACACAAATACGTCACAAAAAGTATTAAACTAATTACCCATCTGTAATTTAAAAAAATAATTTATGTTTAAAGTAATAGTCAACAAATATTCAGTAGATGGTCTTAACTTTTAATCATGTCCATAGAATAAACGAAAATCTCAGAAAGCAAGTGTATACAAATATGTCAGCCTCTTACATCATCAACTGAAGGCGCTTTCTTTTCTAAATCGAAAAGGATTTTTGTTTTAAGAAAATGTTTTTGTCCCCCACCACCATAAAAAAAATCATCAAAAATTTATCCCCCACCATCAAAAGTCGTCAAAAATTCACGAATATTTTGTAAGGCTATCAAAATACGAAAAGGGCGGGTGGGGTGCGAGGATGCTTTTCTTTTCTACGTCTGAATCTTTGTGGTTTGGGGTCTTGTATCGGTGGCCACGACAGCAGACGCGAGGAAACTGGAGAATGGCAAAGTGCTCCCGTCTTCTGTGGTGTTCTACATCGTTATCGTAACCACTTGATCTCCGTCCTCCGAGTCCACCCGTTTCGCATTCATTACACGAAAACAAACATTCGAATTGACACTTTTTCAATTAGTTAACTGTCAGTCTCCAATATGATTCACCGCAAACTCTTCCTCCGCTCACCCCCAATCCGTCCATCACTTTTCAGATACATTTTCTGGCGTTTTCTCCTCTTTTACCGAAACTGAAACCATTTTCCATAGGAGGCTTTTATATGGCTCCTCTACCACCACCACCACCACCACCACTAGCACCAAAACAGTAGACCCTTTTTACCGACCTTTTCACAGAAATACATGTTCCATCAAAAAAAGACCCATTAGATTATAAATTCGATTACTGAATACAGTTTCCTAGATGAATTGAAACGAACGTGTGTAAGGTTACGGAAGTGAATCTCCCTAAAAGAAGGTGAACTTCGCGAGTTGAGGATGTGCAGAGATTGTAGGGAACCCACCCTACCCGCACGCCACCTCGTGGAAATCAGAAGTTAAAAATGTTTTTTGTCTGATTTACGGCATATCACAAGCAGGGGTGGGGCAGTGAATGCACTCGTGGGCTGACCGTTTTCGAGTCAAGTCGTATCTCTACTTTCACTATGCATGCTTCGAACCGTTACGTGGTTCCTAGTGTGAGTACCTAATTATGAATAAAAGAAACGGTGAAACTACGGAGCGGAGCGATAACATTGTCACCCTAGAAATATGACATGATTCCATTTCCATTTGATCAAAACTGGTTATCTTTTTTTTTTCTTATTTTTTTTTTACAGACTATCTACTAGTTTGCCAGTTGTGTACAAATCCAAAGAGCGATAAGAGCCCGCTGTCATGTCTGAAAGTGACACAATGTTCAACGAGCGAAAACGGAGATGTGTCGCTGTACATTTATGCTCTTTGCCGATACGAGTTATGATAACAGGACCATTGCCAGCACCCTACAAAATGCATCGCTCGATTGTCACGAATAACAGGGACGTGCCCAGAGTGATGAAAACAAACTTTTCAACTATAGTTATGGTCTTTAGTGTGTTCTTAAGTGAGGGCCACATCATGCCACCTCACATCTTCGAAGTGGGATCCAAAGTCACCACCAAAGTACACCTGGATGTACTGAAGAGTGTGGTCATCCCCCGGAGCAATGAGGTGGCCGGCCCACAAGTCCAAGAAGATTCTGGCTTCAGGAGTGCTACGACGTTGTACCCTTCTATCACTGACTCCCCCACCCCCACATGAACCCGCAGGACTACTTCCTTTTATCATATGTCGAGAACATCACCAACATGACCTCCCATAATAAAGCCAGTGCGATCGTCGCCATCCGCCGAGTATTCCTCCAGTATTAATCGAGCTCCTGCCGGCGCTTGTGGAAAAGGTATACATCCAGTTCCGGACCTGTATTGAAGCCGTAATTGAGGCTGAAGGTGGCTAAATTGACAAGATGTTAGCTGTACTATATAATGAAGTTGCCTGAATTGATGTTTTCAATAAAAGTTTTAAAATAAAGCTGTAGTGTTGTTTTTTTAGGGCGACACTTTTAATGTTGCACCCTGTAAAGCCGAAAACAGAATTAAAAAAAAATTCAATAACCAAATTGGACAAAAAACATTGATTAATTCTTTACCATCCATATAATAAATAGAATGTCCCACTTAAAAGTAATCCTGATCTCTGGTCACAATATGAAAGCAATATCAGCAACCTTGGGGAAATGTGGCCAGAAGTGATATTTATCTCCAACCCACAGCGGGAGGTATAGACACTAGAGTCAGAAAGTGGGATTAAGAAGACAGTGGCTCTGTGTGTATGGGGGGGGGGACTTTGGCTTGCAGAAAATTCCTCGGCAGCTCTGTCTGAATTCCGTGGTCCAGGGCGACTCACGCTATAAGCAAAAAACTATTCCTTTCTCAAAAAAGGGCAAAATCTAAGAGCTTGGACATTCTAGAATTGCACAGGAACCGGACCAGCAACACATCGCAATCAATATGGAAAATTAATTTCAGAAATGGCATAGACTTTGTTGATATTTGGGCCGAGGTTAAGCCCCCAGCGACGCCGAGCCACGAGGAAATCATGAAACGTCCTCAGAAGTGCAGAAGTGTGAAAGTCTCGAAATTTGACATAAAGAATTTGATTTGCGAAAATCTTTATCGTCCGTTTTCGGCCAGAAACTTGGCTGTTAAAGGCTCAAAGTTCAACGATTTTACATTTGAGAACTCTACCAAACTCCTCCGCCAATTTTGGGTCTAAACACATTAAATTTTAGATATATGTTCCTTGGACATGGATCTAACTTAATAACTTGATTGGAGTTCAGAATAATAAATGTTGAAGGGTCATAATAGGAGTCAAATTAAAAAAAACTGACCTCTCCAATCTCTACCAAATTACTAAAGCAATTTCTGGTCTAAACATTTGAGCTTTTACATAAAGGGTATTATTATATAGCGCAAACTTTTAAATCGGTTTGGGTCAATAATTTGAGCTACCAATATATAAATGTATGTATGTATGTATTTTTGCATGTCTGCCTAAAACTTTCGATAGAGGCGACGGATTTTCACAAGATCAGTATCGTTTATAAGCTCGACATTTCAGACGACAAATATCGAAAAATTGACCAAAAACATTAATAACTTCACCTTCAACTGGGCACTTATCTAAAGAGGGCGTCAGTTTTTTCGCCGATATTTTCGAAAGTTTCGATTGCGTAGCCTAAATTTAAACCTGCGTCACTTCTGGTTTGACGGTAGTCGTAACAGCAAAGACGTCACGTTTTTTCCGTTCTTTTACTCCTTCGCGGTACGGGTTCGAGCCTTACTTCCTACTACCACTTTTTTTATTTTGCTCAACACACACCTCCAAACCCCCGGCAATCGCCGGGCACCCATGCTAATATATATATATATATATATATAAAAGTGAAAATGTCTGTCTTTCTGTCTGTGTACATTTCCCTGCACAATAACTCTTGTCAGTCTACAGACTCAAAATTTGATATACAGGGTATTAAGATTTGGTAATATCTTGTAATCCGTTTTCAGCCAGAAATATGGCTGTTAAGGGGTCATAGTTCAACAGTTTGACCTTTGAGAACTCTACCAAAATCTTTCGCCAATTTTGGGCACAAACAATTGAGATTTTAAATATAGATTACTTGCACATGGATCTAACTTAATAACTTGATTTGAGTCCAAAACAATAAATGTTAATGGGCCATAACAGGGGTCAAATTAAAAACAAATGACCTCTGCGGTCTCTACCAAATTACTCAGACAATTTCGGTTTAATCATTTAAACTTTACATAAAGGGTATTCAGAGATAATGCAAGCGTTTTAATTGGTTTGGGTCGAAAATTTGAGCTACCAATATATAAATCTATGTATGTATGTTGGCATGTCTGCCTAAACTTTCGACAGAGGCGACGGATTTTTTACAAGATCAGTATCGTTTTTAAGCTCGGCCCTTCAGACGACAAATACTGAAAAATTGGCTAAAAACATTAATTTCTTCACCCTCAACTGGCCACTTTTCTATAGGAAGGAGTCGCTTTTTTCGCCAATATTTTAGATAGTCAGCCTCTCTTTTCGATTGTCTAGCCTTAATTTAAACCTTACGTCACTTCCGGTTTGGTGGTGGTCGTAAGAGCAAAGACGTCAGGTTTTTCCCCGTTCTTTTCCTCCTTCTCGGTTCGATCCTGCCTTTCTACTATCACTTTGTTTTTTGCTCAACACACAACAAACGCCCGGGCAACGCAAGGCACCCATGCTAGTGTATGTATATATATATATACATATATATATATATATATATATGTGTGTGTGTGTGTGTGTGTGTAACTTGAATTCCTTCAGATATAATCGAAACCAAAACTGAAGAATTCTTCATAAAATTATTTATTAAAAATATAGATAACTTGAATGCCAGTCAGAATTTGACTGTTGCTACTGGTCATTGCGCTTTTACATAAAGAAAATGTTGACGTGCAAAAAAAAAAAAAAAAAAAAAAATCGGTCACGTGTCGCTTTCTTTATATTTTCTCTTTCTTTTATTTCAATCTTGATATATATATATATATATATATATATATATATATATATATATATATATATATATACATATAATTCTGTGCCGTCATGCTCACGCCACGGCTTAAATGCTGACATAACATTAACTCGGCACGTGAGTCGTCAATATGCATACACGTTCTATTTGAATGACAGAGTTAAAGACCACGTTAATATTTAGTCTGTGTACTTTTTTAACACATTTTATATGGAGGAGGAATAGCGGCTTTTTATTTAATACATATGTATTGCCTGGCTAATTCAGATTCCATTTTGACGTATTTTCAGCGCAGTTTGTATTTCCATTCTTTGATATACATGTCGATTCATACGCGGATCCTTTACATAGAAAGAAACACTTCAATATTTACATAGACTAACAATGAAACACTAGACACCATTCACACCTTTATCCGGCGCTTAATCTTTTTATTAAAGAAAAGGTCAATATATTAAAAGCTAAAAGATAAAAACGTGAAAGGAAAGAAATTTGATTCGGAGCGAGAAGGCGAGTGATAAATCTATAAATGTCCTCGATGGACAGTTTAGATAAATGGGAACCTTTTCTTACCAAGCATCCATTCCGTCTCCATGTATTCGAATCCAAATTTTAATGCGTCTCTAAAATCACGAATCCAATGCAAAATGGATGTCGGTGTGGGGGGGATGGTTGGAGGAACGGTTGAGACTCAGGCGACAGAAGTAATTGAACGAAAGGAACATGCGGGAGAAAGGTTAGCCAGTGAAGAAAATAACTTTAGAAGAAGAACAAAAAAATGGGGGTTGAATAACAATTTGTAACGCGGTTGAAAAGAAAAAAAAAGAAAAAAATGAAATATTAAGAAAAAAATAAGAGAGAGAAAATGAAAAGGGAATAACGCTGCGTAAGAGAGTGGGAAAGAGAGGGTAAGAGGAAGAGTATGAGGGAAAGTAAGAAAATTCGAGAGAGAAAAACGTAAGAAAGAAAAGAAGGAAGGCGTAAAGGTGATTAGAAACGTTATTAAAATAGATAAATGAAGAATAACTGAATGTTATAAAGATAGGAATAGATAAGGATGAAAATAAACAATCACAACAAAAAAAGTAAATGATGCTTCTTTATATTCACGAAGATATTAAGAAATAAGAATAAATAGTGAACAAGTGGTCAAAATTAATATATGAATGAACGAACGAGTAAATTAATGAATATATCGAAAAAGAAGGAAATTATAAGCGAACAAATAAAGAGATAAAATCTTATACAAATAATGAAAATATAATAAAAGAGCGGAATGAAATAAAGAAGATAGAAAGCCGGAAACAAAATAAAAGCGAGAAAGAAAGAAACGAGAAAATACAGAAACAAACAATGATAAGCAAAAAAAAAAAAAAAAAGAAAAAGAAAAACGTAGGAATGGCGCAGGGAAAAAAGTATACAAAAAAGAAAAAGAAAGTCAACTAAAAAAAAAAGTACAAAACCAAAGGGAGAGAAAAATCGACTGAATTACCGAAAAAGAGACACGTATAATGACAGAAAAATATGCAGAAACAAATACAGTGAGAAAGACAGAAAAAAAGAGAGAGAAGCAGAATTTGAGAAACAAAGGTTGATGTAAAAAGAAAGAGATACAGAATTATAAAAAGAAAAATTCAGAAATAAATAACGAGAGTAATGAGCAAATATTAACAACTGAAAATTAGAAAGAGAAAATCAAATATTATCAGAGAGAAAGCATTACAATTTTGATCAGGAAAGAAAAGGTGTAGTATCTGTTCTGGTGTTACATTTACTCTATTAGGTCCTCTATTAGTGAAGGATAAATACTTTTAGATTATGTCAGTTTTTATTTTTCTTCAGGTCCCGGATACCCCTATTGATGAGAGTTGCATGTTCTTCACATTAAAACCCACATTGTATCTAATTTTTTCCCTCTTAAGGAGGCGAGTAAGTAGGAACGATACAGTAAAGGAATAGTAAAGGAAATGTAGTACAACAGAAAGTCAAAACGAAAGACACGGAAAAATATGAAAAGAGAGGAGAGTGAAGGAATAAAGATGGACGATAGAAGGAAAAAATAGAAAAAAGTAGTAACAGGATTGAATAAAATAAAAGTGAGGAAGGTTATTACCATCAATCGTTGGCATTTGCAGATAGAAAAGTAAAGTAGACGAAAAATAGATAGATAGATAGAAAGAGACAGAGAGAGAATATTAATGTGCGTTTGTGTTATTTGTATGCATGTGTTTGTACGTGCATGTGTAAATGTTTGCGTTAGTCGATAATAGGTATAAATTCAGAAAATCGTCTCAATTCACTAATGGAGATGTTCCGTTTCTCCAGCGTCTGCCACGACAGCTGTGACGATGATAAAGTCGTTTAGCGACCCCTTAGGTGTCTAGAGAATTGGCCTGCCCCACCTCCTGCCGAATGTACGCCTGTGAACTCTAAAGACTCGCGGGTGGAGCTGGAAGTAGAAATTGGTCGGGGTATGTCATATATTAATTGCTTTTACTTACCAAATTTTCAATGAAAGATTTTGGTCGAGATTCCTGATCCATATTTCGACGTCAGACTTTTCAAGTGAATTGAAAATCTGTACGAATATTTACTTTTACATGCAGTTTTATCCCATCTATATAATTTGTTTTGTTTTTTTAAATTATGCAGTCTCAGGAGTAAGTCTGTGCCTTCACAAATAGAAACAATGAATACTAGAAACATTAATCAAGGAATAGGCAAAGTATACGTTACTAAGCAGTAGATTTTCCGATATCAATACTCCGGTTCGAATCTCACTTAAGTTTAAAGAATTTGTTTTACTTGATACGGGTTTATATTTTAAACAAATGAGCTAAACATAATATCATAAAATACTTTAGGTGAATATTTTAAAACTAAGTAAACGTTAGTGATGAGCCGTAATAAAATAGACATTAAAGAACATTCAATATTAGTTGAAACCAAATATTTAAACATGAAATATGATTTATAATGTTTTTGTTTTGCCAATAAAACAGCACGTAAACATTTCCATTGAAGCTATTTACTATCTCGTGCAAAAGTGTAACGTTCTCGTTGCATTTAAACTCGAGCCAACGTTGTATGTGAAAGTCTAGCAAAGAAACAAAGGAAAGAAATTCGACAAATTCATTATTTTTAATTAAAAGAAAAGGCATTCATTACCTAGCGTTTCTACACTAAGCCGCCTGACACGTATTTTCCGAGTCGGCGACAATATAGTTGCTTGGTCTGCAGCTATAACCTACGTTTATGTGTGTTCCACTGTATATAGCCGCCCGAAAATCTTGTTAAAAGTTCCGATTTAATCTTGTGTTAAAAGTTCTTATCATGCCTCCATGTAGTTAAAAAACTGCAGTGTTTATTCGTACTTTTCTCTCCTTCGTTGACACGTGTTTTTTCTTCTTCTTTCTCTTTCCCCCACAGTTATGGAATCACCGCTTTCTTTTTATAAAAGGATAGATGGTAAAGATGGACATATATATACCTAGGTAGTGTACCAACATTGCTTAAGGAGCGGACATTAATGTGAAAAGCAACCCATTTTCTTCGTTAGGTGTAAATTTTCTTTTTTAAACTTTTAAGTCATTTCTTAAGGTAAATTAAACTTTTCGTAGTTTCTGGGTAATTATTTCTCTACGCAAAACTCCCACCTCTATAAATGTGTTAAATTTATTTTTTCCGTAAGGAATTGGATAAAATTGAAAATAAAATGCAATACACCATTGCCAATAATTTTCCCCACTCTTTACCTGTGCCTAAATCAAAACATAGATTCCATGAACACAACTTCTTTCTAAGAACTTCACGCCTGTGGAACACTCTTCCATTTGCCTACTTCCCAGATGACTACAACTTGGTTGTCTTCAAGTCCAACATAAACAAATTCTTGATGAACCGCCCCACTAAGTAATCCAATTTACCAAATTCCCATTATTAACGATTACAATATTATCCCATTGACTACTGTACGCTCTATAACCCTTATCCTCAAGTGGCCTCCGGACCTTAATAAGTAGTGACTCCTATGCAAAAGAAAGTTACAATAATCACCAGAATTTAGATTTCCCTTCAGGCATACTGGCAGCTTCTTTGAGTTCTATTAAATTTTCCTTTAATCTATATAATTATAAAACTCAAATGACCTTGTAACGGGTGTTGTAACACAACATCCGGTTTGCGACTTCCGGTTGCGCATGCGCACATAAACAAATAATTACGTATTGTTTGACTGTGTACGGTTACAGAATCCCAATTGTTTTTTTTTTCGCGTTTAAACTATCCAAATCAACAATTGTTAATACTATCTGCATCTTTTTTACATCGTTCATTTCCGTATTACGTTTAAGTTATTTTAACGCAATCTTCTTACAATTAAATCTACTTTGACCCCTTAGCAACCATAAGAGCATTTTACAACGGGAATCTACCGATCACATTCATTTTTTTAAATTTATTCTCTTTTTTTAATACACCTTTCTTAAAAAAAACACTCATACATTTTCTTCTACACTACCCAACATAAATAAATAACCTCGAAAATATGTTTTTTTTAATTTGTGTTACAAATAGATAATCAACGCGACAATAACACGTATTGTTTTACTGTGTAGGTTTTCAGCGTCCCAATTGTTTTTGTCGCGTTTAAATTAAAAGTTATATCAAAATTTTAATTTAACTTTAAGTATCATGGTATATGTTCAGTGCACATTTACCTATAAGTATGGCAAACCACTTATAATTCAATTGCTGTAAGTTTTTATTTAAAAAATAAACAATTATAAACAGAACGACGCATAGAAATCTATCTATATTCTTTTTTCATTTTAATATACTTTCATAGAAATGTTTCTGTTATGTCACAAAAAATATTTTCTTTACGTCACAAGTGTCACGCTCATACATGAATTCCATAACTAATATAATATACTGACCCAACGGGTCACAGGTAGTCTATTATATGTATAAGTCTTTTCGGGTTCAATTTTAAATTTCAAATGATTTCAATTCTGTATTAAAATATCTAAATGCATGTTCTATGTATATGTGTCTGGCGTCTTTATTTTTTTCAATTTTTTTCATTATTTTTTAATGGGGATTTGAATTCTATTAAATTTTCCTTTAATATCTCATAAAAATCTCCCATAGTATGCTAAGTAGTTTAACTTACCATAATTTATATTTTATACAACCTCATTATTTCGCAACTAAAATAGGATCTAACCCACCAAACACCTCCTAACAAGTGTTCGTGAACTATCATACGTCGTGTTCAGTTTAAGTCACAAAAGACAAAGAATAGAAAATAACTTCAACTCGCTTGTTCTTTGTAGCAACAACATTTATTCCCTCATTGGTACAGTTGATACATCACCCCCGTGATCTTGAACGTTCTCTACATCTCTCACGGAATCTCGGATTTTATCTCACATTTCCTGAGATCGCGAACGTAATCTTTTCTTCCTCGAGATCGTTCTTTCACTTTTTTTTATAGTCCTTTTACCCACCGGTGACATCACTTTGCATGCGTTTACATGTGCGCAACTGCGAATTGTTACATACTTTTTGTATACTACACACATTATTTTTAACCCTCACCATTACGTAGCGCCCAAATCGACCAAATTATTATTATTTAATGTATCTCTATTCCCCCATAACTTTATTTCTAGGCTAGCATATATTACTTGTATGTCTTTAATTGCTAAACATCCCCCCCACCAGTTGAAATCTGTTTTACACTCGAGTAAGCGCAATTTGCTTCGTTTCTTTAGTATATTTTGTATTTTACTCCGAATTTTATAATACTAATGATGATCATTTACTGTTAAATCGAAGATAATGCTGCCTCACTGGGAGGTATCAAAATTCGGTAATAATAATTATTATAATATTTAACTGGAAGAACTTTATGCACTCATATATATTCATATATATATATATATATAATTATTTTTTACTATAAAACTTAAACACCTACAGGCACAAATGCTTCATCCTTTCGGGAATCTTCAGTGCAGGGTGTCACAATTAACACCAGTCGAACGATTTGAACCCCGCAACACAAGATATCTCTGGCTCGATTAGCGGAGACCTAATCCATTCGGCTACCATTAACCGCGTGAAATAACGTTGAACTTAAACATCTTAATTTTAAATGTTATTTACGTCAGTCAGACAGTGATCTAATCGTTATACGATGATCTATGCATAAGAGCTAAATTGGTCGACTTTAATTCAACTGAAAGTGCTCAACGATAAGAACGATAAGCAAGGAATTTCTTAAAGGGGATATATATATATATATATATATATATACATATATATATGCATATAAACAGTCACACACACATACATACACAATTATATCTATACATACATAAACACATACACATATACATACATACGTACATACTTTAAAGATTATAAATTTGAATACAAAGAAAGTATAAAACTAGTCAAACTATTAATTATAATAACCCGTGCAAGTAATAAAACTAATTATAATAAAAACAAATTGGCTCCTATACTGCTAATTAACACTCAGAAAATAAGTGTACTGGGTTATGTAACTAAGGCTCTAGAGTTGGAAAAAAATTCCAACCAGACCTTAAAAATCTTTTCACATGCTCATGAAGAAGAATTACTCCAGAAATATGCCCAACTTGGATTTCTACTCTATGATGTGGATTACACAATATACAGCTTGGATCTCATTACCTCACTGCTTTAAAGGACAGTAACCTTGGATTTTAACGCGCAATTTGGAACTAAACCTTTATATCCTTTTTTTCAATTTCCCCCGCCATGTGACTTCTATTTAATCAATTTTTTATTATGATTTTCCATGTCTAACTGATTTTAGAAAATAGGGTGAATACCATTATATCTATTTGCTAATATTTCTCCTCTAAAAAGATGGTAGGCATCGAAACCCTATAGGATAAGGAGATAAAATTTCTAAAGTATTCTCTGGCTTACTTGGAATAATAAAAAAATTCTTGATTTGAATAAAACTTTTTTTTAATTTCATTGAATCACTATAATTTGCTTTATTTGCACTATCCTGTATATTGAGCAATTACTATTTAGATGGGATAATACGTAGAATATTACGATATTTTGTAAATCTTATAATCACCGACTTCCATAACAGCTGATTGTTGGATAAATCGATTCGGAAGTGTGTGTATATATATATATATATATATATATATATATATATATATATAACTACTTCATTTACTCACATAACATTAATATACGAAAGTATAGATTTATGCGTAAACTTTAAGTATTTACTTCAAAAGTGCTCAATACGTAGGTAGAGCTAGTGTGTAATTTATAAAATATATATGGCGATTAAGCTACACTGAATATTCGGCGTTTCATCCACTCTAGGATTCATCAGGCTTATGCGCGAATTCTGTAGTTGTTTATCGTTTTTATATGGTCCTTATATTATATTTCATATTTAAATTTGACTAAAACAAAAAATACATATATCGCAAAAAAAAGCTGTAACATGACCATATAAAAACGATAAACAACGACAGAATTCGCGCATAAGCTTGAGGAATCCTAGAATGGATGAAACGCCGAATATTCAGTGTAGTTTAATCGCCATATATATTTTATAAATTACTATATATATATATATATATATATATATATATATATATATATATATATATATATATATATATAAATTAACCGATTTTGTAAAGAAACTTCATTTCTTCTCTGCGGTCGAAAAAGTGTGACCATTTTCTCTATTTTGATCGCAGTTCAAATCAAGATAAATGCCTTTGGCTGGAAACGATGCCAACTATCGGCTAACAATCTCTGACCGAGGGGAAAGACAAGAAAAAACAACAAATACGAATGGTATTAATGAAGATAAAACATGGATGAAAAAAGGACCAAAAAAATGAACGATGTAAAAAATGAGTTGCTAAATAGAAACAATTGTATAAAAAAAACGCTTCATATTCGGAAGAAGCGGCCATTGAATCACTGTGTTTAGAGATAAAACTTCTACTTTGAATTTAAGTGTGACGGACAAACTTTAGCGCATAAACGGGACAATTCAAGACAATTCTACCTGGGTTTAAGCGAGACAGATCAATAGGAACAGTTATTCCAACTTTAATGTGACGAAAAATATTTCATTCTTAAGCGTCACTAACAAAAATGAAATATATCCAACTTAAACGTGAACAAAAATAAAAATTATATTTCACATTAAAATTTGACTAAAACAAAAATACATATATCGCAAAAAAGCTGTAATATAACAAACCAAAAAATATTATTTCATATTTATACGTGACTGAATTCCAACTAAAATGTCCAACTGAAGCGTTACCATTGATATTTCTATCTTATCGACAACTAAAAATTAGATTTCACGCTGAAGCGTGATCAACAGCAAAAATATATTTCACATTTAATTATGATCAATAAAATATATATTTAATGATCGATATAATATATATTTAATAGTTAACCGTGACCAACAACAAATAATATTTTCAACTAAAGCGTATTTAACAAACTATATTCTACACTAAAGTCTGTTAAACAAACAAAACATAAATAACTCAGTTACGCATTGCCAAGAAACTATATTTTCTCATTAAAACGCGACAAACAACTAAAGATAATATTTCACATTTAAGCGTAGTCAACAAATTACTTTATGTTTAAATGAAAGTTATGAAAAATAATGTAGTTTTCTTGATATTTGGTTGAGCCAATTTATAGTTTCATATTTATTGATCACAAATATGTACACACATATATCATTATTATTATTACTATTATTATTATTATTATTATTATTATTATTTATGTAAATACAGTCATATCTTGCTACGATGTGTAGACCGTTTCCATCATAACTTTTTTATTACATTTTCACCCCAAACAAGGCACATTGCCACTTTGATGTAGGGGGACTACTATAAGGGACATAAGCTACAGCGGTGCGATGTGGGGAGTTGGGCAGCAAGATGTCGGTTCACGTGACACTTGAACTTCTGCATGTCAGTACAGTAAGGGAAACAAGGACCCGGAAGGGAATTCCAAAGTCTAGCGGTTCTGAGGAAGAAACTACTAGAGTAGAAGGCGTTCTTACATCTAAGGATCTCTACTCTGAAGGGGTGGGATTTTGCCTAATCTCATTAGGCAGGAAAATTGAAAAATTCACAAATTGAAAAGGGGATCAATTTTAGAGAAGATAAAATATATTTTGCCATGACTGGCGAGAAGCAAGGTTAATGTTCTTATGGCTTTAGGATTTTAATTTGATTACAAAAATCAAATTTCAGTTAAGGATTGGGTGTAATAGGATATTTGGGGGGGGAAGGATTAGAGGGGGATAAGAAAGGAGGGGTAATATAAATATGTAGAGGGGGTATATATTTATTACGAGGGAGAAAGGGAGAAGTGAGGGGTGAAACCAGTGGACATGTAACATACTGTAATGTCAGAAGATGGTTTTAACAATTTTATAATTCACGTCATTTAAAAGTGTCTCGATTATGAAAAAAAGGTTTACTGAATTGGGTCATATTGTCTATCAATAAAACACGACGTTTGCCGTTCAATTTTTTATGTATTTTTTTACATTTTTAATTATATCTTTTGCTTTGAAATTAACGCTGACTTTTTAAGTTATATCAAATTGGATATTTATTTAATAAATTTATGTCTTAATAAGTTAAAATCTTGAAGCTATTCAAATAGTTGCTATTTTAGATTTTATTTAGTCTCTGTATATACACGTACATATAAATGTATACCCACACGTATAAACACGCGCATATATACATACATATACATATACATATGTACCCGCAAAAAACACACAGACAAGCAAATGTACATGTACAATATAATTTTAACTAAAGCATTCGGATTTTAAACGAACAATAATCAAAACTGCCTGGAGACAACTGCTGAAAACTCAGTCCAAAGTACTTGCAATAAACAAAAAAATAATGGACCAAGACGACTATGCAATTTTTTACACTGATTCAATCGAAACAAAAAAAATCAATTCGAAAAATTGAAAAACTACAAAGAAAGCTTATTAAGCAAGAACACCCCGTGCTATTTAACAATACTTGTCTGAATGAGAATATTCAACCTAGATACACACAATATATATATATATATATATATATATATATATATATATATATATATATATATATATATATATATATATAATTATGTACTATAATAATTATTAAATACCTCTACATACACTAGTAGTTAATCCTTTCGGAATCATCAGTGCAGGGTGTCACGATAAACACACACACGCGCGCGCGCACACACACACATACACACACATATATATACTTATATATATATAATTAGTTTTTTTTGGAAAAAGAAATCAAGCAGAGTGCTCAATTATGAGGAAAATCCGATAATGAGAGCGTATTCATATATATTTTTTTGTTTACAGAAAGTTTTTAGATGAGACAAGTCATTGGTACCGTCGGTTTCAAATCCGATAATTAGGACCGTTTTAGATACTTATATCAAGCTCTCGTCAGGCAATACTCATCTATTTTATAACGTGGTGGAAATATATATACATCACGAGTTCACGTTTATCTCTCGTTCTGCGATCCCCCTTTTTATCGGATGGTGATACGGGCGAGAGCTTGATATGGGTATCTAAAACGGTCCTAATTATCGGGGTTGAAACCGACGGTACCAATGACTTGTCTAATCTAAAAACTTTCTCTAAACAATATATATAAACTATATATAAATATATATATGAAAACAATAGGTGTGGGAAATGAAGTCACAGAACTATATACTGGTGGATATAGATTAGTTCATTTATTCAATAAGGGAATACAATCGGGATAGAAGGGACTCTTTATGCCAAGACATTTGGAAGCCTAATGCTTCTCATCTGAAGAGTAGAGAAGATGCTAGGTAACATACCGTTGGATTCATTAGGAATGAAATAGATCAAAACAAATTAAAATTATAGATGATGTTGGGGGTTCGAATTCTATATAAAGGAGGAGCGTATTATATATAGTGAAATGCAGAAAGGTGTATAGAGTCTTTATGATAGTCTTACGTGTATGTAGTACATGATTTAGCGTCAAAGTTGGGGGCTTAACTGGATGTGCGGTAGTTCTATTTTAACGACGTGTAAAGTGTCTATTATCTATTGAGGGGCCATTTTTTTACAGATACAAACGAGATGACAACAGCACTATGAAATAGTGTATACTTTTGAGAGGGATACTATGGTGGTGATTTAAGGCGAAAGTGTGGGTCTGGGTGCGTAGTTATACGGCTATAATAGTATATTTCATAGTATAATATATGCTAGGAAATATGTGTCAATATTTCTATGTTTTCTTTATTATAAGGCAAAGGTAGAGAGATAGGGTAGCAAGTTCTTTGGAGGTGTCTAACAGAACAAAAATAGATTTTTGGATATGGATGATTGGCGTGGTGGAGTAATAGGGGGAATTTTACTATTTACCATAATAATATTTGTAATAACAACAGTAATAACGACAATGGTAATGACAATAAAAATGATGATGATAGTAACGATAATAATAGCAATGACCACGATAATAAAAAATAATGATAATATTAACAATAATAATAAGAAGAAGACTAGATGTCGTAATACTTAACAAGAAAGAAAAATCCTGTCAAATCGTAGACTTTGCTGTCCGAGCTGTCCACATGGCGAGTATGAAAGAAATAGAGAAACGAAGCAAATACACAGCGCTAGTCAGAGTTAAAAGGGAGTTGGATGATGAAGAACATCAAAATAGTATTGATAATAGTAGGAGCACTAGGAACAATTCCGAAAAACTTCGAAAAAAGAATATCAAAAATTGGAATCAGAGGAACAAAAATACAACGACTAACGATAATGAAAACGGCTGAAATATTAAGGACACCCCTTGAATGCAGGGAATGATACAAGAAGACAATATAACGAATAAGCATTACAGGGAATGAAGAACAGCGCAGTTGCATATCTACAAGTTCTACACCTCTACCATGCATCCCTCCCATTATCTCATCACCGGTCCTCCCAATAGAGAAGTGATACCAAAGAGCTGAGAAGTGTTAAGAAGGATTGAAAGACCGAGGAGAGAGCGCTAGCCAGACCTCGGCTGGAGAAGCGCGAAGAGAACTGGGACCTTGGGGAGGCTTAGTGCCACTCAAATGCCAGTAAAAACCAATCGCCACTGCCAGCGAGAAATCAATGGTAAGAGGCTGTTGCGATGATGCAAATTCATTTGCAAATGCTATCGAAGGAGGTGGAGATAGCTGGACGTCTGGGGAGACTTATTGTCACTCAGCTTGTTGTCATCTAGCATCTTCTCTACTCTTCTGATGAGAAGCATTAGGCTTCGAAATGCCTTGGCATAAAGAGCCCCTTCTATCCGCCAACTAATCGATTGTATTTCCTTATTGAATAAATGAACCAATCTATATCCACCAATATATAGTTCTGTGACTTCATTTCCCACTCTTATTGTTTTCATATATATAAGCTCCACTGTTACTTGTTGAGCTTTATAATGTCTAGATAAGTCTCATCTCATAACGTAGATTCCATGAACAAAGCTTTTTTCTTAGAAGTGCACGCGCGTGGAACTCTGTTCCGGTTGCCCTTTTTCCCACCTGACTACAACCTGGATGTCTTCAAGTCCAATGTAAACAAATTCCTGATGAACCGCCCCCTTAAGTAATACACTTTATTAAATCTCCAACACTAACGTACTTTACACACAATAACCTTTATCCCCGAGTGGCTTCCGGATCTGGATAAGTGGTGACTGCATTGTTAAAAAAAAAAAAAAGAATTGAGCTCCCATATCCCTCTAATGCTGTAAGCTATATATATATATATATATATATATATATATATATATATATATATATATATATATATTGGATGATTACGTACCCAGGCACTTGCAAATGTTATTATTGTTGTCAAAATTCACATTGTTAATTTTTGTCTGTTTAGCTCTTATATACAATGCTTCCAGTATGTTTAGTCTTTTTACGTGTGGATCCATATGAATGATTTGCGTGTTTTAAACCAGGATTTTTTAAATTAGAAATGTGGGTAGTCATGTTGTTTTAGTCGTTGGTAAATCGAGCGTGCATCTGAAAGGTGTAGGGTTAATCGTCTGGACAATGTGTATGTCGTGTGTCCAATGTAGCTACCGGTATTTATATTGTTGGTGATGCATTCTCCCAACGGTTATTTGAATATGTAGACCAGATTGGGTTCATCGACTGATTTTGTGTTCCGGGAAGTGTTGCTTTTTATTATAAGATTAGCAGTTTTTATTTTGTTTAGTAGATTATAAATCTGATCTTATTATTATTGACTGGGGATATATATATATATATATATATATATATATATCGATGTATTATATTGCTTAGTACCTTTTTATCTGATTTAAAGTTGTGGTGTAGCTGGTTGCGATTAATATAAATTAATTGGGTGGGGATTTTTAACTTGGTTATTATTAGTTTGGTCTAAGTTTCTAACTGTTAGTTTAATTTGTTTATCAACTAAGAAATCATGGAATTGTTAATTAGCTGTAGAATATTATTTTCAATTCGAGAAGGTCAATTTGGCTTGGTTAATAAGGGTTTTTTTTAATTACGGTTTTGTATCGCTATGGACTTTCTACTTTTAAAGCTTAAGATACAGGAACTGGTTGCAATAGACTTTTTATAGAGAGAAGTAATGAATTACTCTTTGCTGGTCTCTATGAAAACTTTAGAAAAAGGATAACTATTGTTTGTATTTAATTCATAAGTGAAAGCAAATACGGAGTTTGTTTGAAAATTATCTTTTAGTTACTCTATTTAGTTACTCTTGTCAGCGAGCTAGCAATATCGTCGACGTACCAAATGTAAATAGATGGTTTTTTTTAATAGTATAAAATATTTTATTCTTCAGGTTGGACATGCAAAAGTTGCTGAAAGTGGGTTCAAATATATGTATATAACTATATATGTAAATAAGTAAATGTATATTTCTGTGGAAATATGCGTTCTTTTTCAATTATATTTCACTTTTTCATATACTAATCCTTAGTTTATGAAGCTCAATATAATTACAGAGAATATAATAAACAAATGACAAAGGTCTATATTCCAAATTTCATAGTATTTACCATTTTACAATTTATTTCTTTAATTATATTGACATTTACAATTATTGCTAGTACCTGTTTCGTAGCGTTGAATCATTTAATTATAATATCAATAAATGAATTTATTTTGCCATTAACTCACGAGAAGAAATAGCAACTATCAATCCTTCAAAGGAAAATACAATGCATGTAGGCATGCTCAGAAAATCCGAAAATTGCAAAAGTTTAATTACTTTATATTTTATCTTTGATTACGCCATTTTGAATTTAAAAGTAAAGTCACTAAAATTTAAATATTCGTATTAATAAATTGTATTTATTTTGATATACACTATTAAACATATTCTATTTAGTATTTTATTAATTTATTATTTATAATTAATCTATATATATATACTTAGATAATATTAATAACTGTAATATATATATAACATATGGCTATATGTTTATTGAATTTTATGTGAAACTTATTCCAAAATATATACATTCTAATTGTTGATTTTATCTTAGTTTTGTATCCATATACAATTCATTTTATTTTAATATTTTAATTAAATTTATTATTATATGAATTATAATTCTTTATTGGCTTTAAATTATTTTACGTTTTATACTATTAATGTATTTTTCATTCGGTATATTTAGTTCCAATAAATTCTCTCTCTCTGTCCCTCTCTCTTTCTCTCTCTATCTCTCCCTCTCTCTCTCTCTCTCTCTCTATATATATATATATATATATATATATATATATATATATATTTATATATATATAGTAATAGGTGGATAATTAGCAAAATGAAAAAAGATTATTAAAAACGTTTCAAGTGCCGAAATACAAATTTCGAAGTATATCTTTATTGAAGAATAACCTTGCCCGGAATTAAAAGGCTCAATATCAGTGATAGTACTTAATATAAGTAGAAAACTTATATATTTCTATGCGTTGGAAATCTTACTTTTCTATTTTAAGGAAATGATTCAAAAGACCATAAAATAATTACTTTGGGTTTAAAATCAGCACTACACGTGGATTTACTAACTAATTTTGAAATGGATTTAATGGGTTTAATGAATTTTACCAGGAATATATCCTCTCTAACCAGAGAAAATCTTTTCCAAAAACATCTCGTTAGTTTAATAAAAAAACATCAACAAATCAAAACTCATTTTTGCTAAGGCCGACGGAACTCAAAATTTCTATAAAATCTCTAAAAAAATACCAAAAGCTTACAAAAGAAAATATCAACAACACCTAAAAATCTAATACTAGTTTAGTTAAGGACATTGACCTAGATAGCAGGTACATTAATTAAACATGCAATAGATAAGAAAAAAATACATGAAAAAGAAGCATATATCTTACTTAAGGATCATAAATCAGATTTCGATAACAAACCACAAACAAGACTCATTAACCTCATAATACCTGAAATATGGACAATTAGCCAGACACTCCTAGAAAGAATTAACTCACAATTTAAAAACACTTATAGCTTAAATCAGTGGGTTAACACTAAAGACGCTATTAAATGGTTCACACAAATCTCTAACAAAAATAAATTAATTTCGATATTGTGAACTATTACCCCTCAATTACCCAAAACTTCTTCGATGAATCCCTTGAATTTGCATCACTCCTCTCAGATATACAGCCTTTGGAAATAGACATTATTCGAAAAGATAGAACAGTTCTTATTAGCCAGGGTCAGCAATGGACAAAAAAGACTCAGCCCAGATTTTTTTTACTTTTCAATGGGCTTTTTGGGTTCTGCAAAAGCAACTGAACTTAATTAAAGAAATGAAGAGAATTGATTTAAATATTGAATTTAAATCTAACTTTAAAATTGTACATTTCCTAGATGCTTCTTTTAACTTAGATAAAAATTTATATTATTCATACGCTAAAAACGGTTCAAATCCATTATATATATATACGCCATATCTAACCACCCAAAGCGCACCATTAACCACATCCCAAAATCCATAGAAAACAGAATCAGTACCAACTCTTCAACACGGGAAATCTTAAATAAGCACAAAACCTTCTACCAAGCAGCCTTAAAAATAGTTGATATACCAATACCATCATCACCTACATTGAATCAAATCGCCTTAATAATAATAATAATAATAATAATAATAATAATAATAATAATAATAATAATAATAATAATAATAATAATAATAACTAGCAGGACCCGTGGAAATTCCACGGTAGTTACAATCTTTTAAAACACATCATAAGAAATTCCTTATTGTTATATTACAAAAATGAACGTATGGAAGCAAGTAGAAAAAAGAACTTTAGTTTAAACTTTTATTGAAGGTCAATGCGATCGTAACTGATGCTGTTGATATTTTCAGGAAGTGCTGGTGATGATTGAGGCGGTGACAGGGACATCGATCAGCTGCTTGGAATGAGAATAGTGGTCAGTCAGCAGGTTCTTGGGAGTCAGAATTTTAAAAAAAAACTGTGACATTGTTGACATCGATTTTGTGAAAGTTCTGATGACCCCAAGTTGTTTAATATTTCAGGACATTTTGGATTACACGTGTGAGTAATGAATAGGTCACAGAAAACTGTCATTGCATCTTGATAAAGCTGTTGTAGATTCCTAGGACTTCCTGTAAATGTAGATGGTAGAATAACTGGTACACCAGAATAACCATCTTCATTCCTTGCTAAATGATCCATTAAGCCAGCATATTGAGCAGCTCTTGGTTGACTTTGATAGCTTTTAATTAAGTTAAATAAGCAACCGTTAACTTTTACATATGCAATAGACTTTTCTATTTATTTTGAATTTTAATCAATGAAGATTTGGAAATTCACAAATATTTTTTAAGTCGAATTATTGATATAGATTTCAATTAAATAAAATATACTGTAAATCTTTTAATAAGGAATAAATATTTATTTAAACCATAATTATTGAAACAAAGTATTTTACTGCATAAAAAAACGGTTATTGGGAGAAGGGTTAACTATTTTGAACCTTCACCTAAATAGCGATTTAATGAAAAAAAAATGTTTAAAATGTTCTTGTATCTGTTTTATAATTTTTGTTAAATAAGAAAAATCGGGTTTGTATTACTGTACACATAGATTCGAAAAAGTTGTCAAAACACAAATATATAACAAATAATGTTATCAAAGGCAAGATAAGTTACTTTTCTGCAAAACTAGATATATTTTTTGTGTTTTTATTCAATGTAACATATGTATTCAGCTCGAAAAACATACAGTGTTTACCGATGTATTCGAAAATTCAAGATGGCGTCTCACACACTCTTTAACACCGTAAGTTTGAAAAAGGTGTTATAAATAAAAAAAAAAACTACACAAAATACTATTAAAAACCCGCCGAATATATGTCAACCTATGTCACGGTGACATATATTGAGCGAGTTTTTAACAGTATTTTATCCGGTTTTTTATTCATAACATCTTTTCCCAAACTTACCGTGTTAAAGAGAGAATCAGACGCCATCTTAAGTGTTCCAATACATCGGTAAACACTGTATGGTTTTCGAACTGAATAAACATGTTACATTGAATAAAAACACGAAAAATATATCCAGTTTAGTGGAAAAGTAACTTATCTTGCCTTTGATAACATTTATTTGTTATATATTGTTTTTTTGACAACTTTTTTCGAATCTATGTGTACAGTAATACAAATCCGAAAAATCAATAACTTTGATAGCACAATTGTAAGAATCATGCTGAAAGCCATTCTTAATATGGGGAGGGTGGTTAACTATTCTGAAACTACATTTAACAATGTAAAAAAATAAGGGAAAATATATGTATGAACAATAAATATTTCTTCAGTTAAATAAAAATATACTGTAAATCTTTTAATAAGGAATAAATATTTATTTAAACCATAATTATTGAAACAAAGTATTTTACTGCATAAAAAAACGGTTATGGGGAGAATGGTTAACTATTTTGAACTTTCACTTAAATAGCGATTTAATGAAAAAAAATTAATGGTCTTGTATCTTTTTTTAATAATTTGTTTTAAAATAAGGAAAAAAAACCTTTGATGCCGCTATTGTAAGAATCATGCTGAAAGCCATTCTTAATATGGGGAAGGGGGTTAACTATTCTGAAACTTCACCTAACAATATAATAAAAATAATGGAAAAATTCTTTTAAAATATACTGAAAATCTTTAAATAGGAAATAAATATTTCTTTAAACAAATTAAATCGTAAGTAATGAAACAAAGTGTTTTATTTCATATTAAAAAAATTGTTGAGTCCATTTTTTATAGTATTTAAATATGCATGCCCTGTCGGTGGGCATTAGAAGATGATGAATGCCTGTAAAAGAAGCAAAATAAAACGAACAAAACATAAGTAATAACTATGTAAACAACGTGAAGATGTATAAATGTTACAAAATTACTCGATTCGGCATTAAATAACACGAAAACGGATTGATATGCCGTAAAACAAAAACTAAACAGAACAAGCCGTAAAATATGTTTTGAATCTGTGTTACTCAGTGTATTTGCAAATGGTGACTTTGATGATTTATTTAATAAAGTCATTCTTGACTTTTGTAACATTTATTTCTAAACATATTTTTTGTTATGTAAGGCTCACTCAAAAGTAAATAAAAAAAAGATAAAGTGACACAGTAACAAAACCCAAAAAAAACCCAACTCGTAACGTTAAATGTAAAAAATATATTTATTACTGAATAAAATAGAATAAGCGTTCCATATTACACAACAATAATAAACAGAAGACATCGTTAAAAATGTAAGCAAAATACTATACTATTTAAACTGTGGAACGATACCTTCTATGCATAATTGTCTTTAAAATAATCCGGAACCATAAATAGACAGGTCATATATATATATATATTTTGTTGTTTTTGTTGTTCGGGAAATTTTGGAAAATAAAAGGGGTTAATGATTTTTTTTACTAATAAAGAGTGAACAATAAAGGGAGATAATTCACATTAATTAATGTTTGCGATGATGATGACGCGTTTCATTAATTAATGTTTGCGATGATGATGACGTGACACCGTACGGACAAGCATATTAATATAATAATAATAATAATAATCATAATAATCATAATAATAATCATAATGATAATAATAATGATAATAATAATGATAATGTCGATAATAATAATGATAATAATAATGATAATAACAATAATAATAATGATAATAACAATAATAACAATAACAATAATAATAATAACAACAATAATAATAACAATAATGATAATAATAATAATAAAAATACCAATAATAATAATAATAATGATAATAATAACTATAACTATAATAATAATAGTAATAATAATGATAATAATGATAATAATAATAATGATAGTAATTATAATAATAATGATAATAATAATAAGAAGAAGAAGAAGAAGAAGAAGAAGAAGAAGATAGGAAAATCATTTGGTTCAACCCTCCTTTTAATATTATGATCAAGAATAAACTTGGAAAAATATTTTAATTTTGTTAACACCTATTTGCCCCCAAACAACATATTGCATAACATTTAATGAAACTAATATAAAGCTCAGCTACAGTTGCAGTGATAATTCAGAAAGAATAATAAAAAAAAACACAATAATAGAATACTAAACAATAACAACAAAACTTACAATAATATTAGTAACACACAAAACTGAAACTGAATAAATAAGGCAGAATGTCTACTTGGACAACAATGCTTACAATCTTAAGTTGTCTACAAGGCCACTATTTGACTAATAGAAAATCTAAATAATAAATATTATATCGGGCTTGTAAAAACCTATTTTAAAGATCGCTTTAGAGTCCATAAATGCTCATTTAATAAACCTAAACACCCGAACAAAACCTCCTTAACTAATCACTACCTAAGCCTAATCCAAAATAATCTTTAACCTACCATAAAATGGGAAATTCTCAAAAGATCCAATACTTGTAAATCCCTATATTTATCTTGCTCTCTTTGTCTACATGCAAATCTTTTTATCACTAACTTTAAAGATAGAGACAAACTATTAAATATTAAAAGTGAACTGTCAGTTGTTTGCAAGCATTACAAATCCCACCTCCTTAGGAACTTAACACCACACTGAAGAACTTTCATTTTACAACATCTTACTAAAGCAAATTACCTTAACTTTATTCAATTGGAATTATTAATTATAATAATAATAATAAGAAGAAGAAGAATTATTAGAATTATTATTATCAACAACAGCAACAATAATAGTTAATTATCTTTTATTCCATTAATAATAAGGATAATACTGACATATAAACAATCCATGCATTCGCGTTCGTGATAAAGTTTTCCACATGCCTGAATACCCTATATACCAAATTTCAAATCTGTAGATAAAATCGTTTAGTATATCGGTTGAGAATTGTCCTCACACACATTGTCTCTTAAAATATTTTACGTTTATTGTATCTTGCATGCATGACCAATAAGCAATAATGTTTCATATTTAATATTACCAACAAAATTATGTATTTTTTACTCAAACGTGACCACAACATAAATTGTATTACACACAATAAATTGTTAGCAATAAAAAATTATATTGCGTAAAATACCAAAGAGATTACTAGTTCACACTAAAGCGTGATAGACGAAAATCTAAAATACTATTCCAAAGTAAACCATGATAGATCGATGAATATATTATTCTACAATGAAGAATGTCAGATGGGCCGACAGACATATCTTCTTACCTAAATGCTTAAGCGCATCTACAATTTTATTCGTTCATTTAATCTGCGCTTTTATTGGTGAAAGAAAAACTTAAGCGTAACCGATCATCTAACTGCCTATCTATAGAAAGGCGGTACTAATAGACGCACGGTGGAAAAATGAGATAAAAAAAAACAAAAAAACTACGTAAACGATTAAAAAAATAGCTTGAAAAAAGCACAATGAAAATGATTAAGTAGTCAGGGCGAAAGAATAATGCAAGACATTGCATAAAAAAGTATCGCCAGCAAAAAGAAAGATTCCATTTTCTAGCTCTTTCTAAAAGGCAATTACCGAAAGACAAACATTTGTATCGATTTTGACATGCAAACCTTACAACGAAAATTAGAGAAAATAATATTTTCTGTTGAGGTTGGACCTACCGTATTTATTTATCTTTTATTTTAGTACTTATAATTGTCGCTTTTCAAGGCCTAAAGGCTATTCGAGGATATGGGTCAATGGGTTTGCTAAGTGAACAGTGAGATTGACACTCTGAAGAATTTAAACGATGGTTTAAATTTGTTTGCGATTACTTACAATCCCAATTTTACAAGAATTTAATATTGGACTGGAAAACGGTTATGTTGTAATGACCTGGGAAGCAGCCTCGCGATAATTTGTTCTACATACGGCCAGTTCGCAGAAATAGACTCTGCACGTTGAAGTACATTTTAACCCCAAGTACACAGATAAAGAAATAAATGTTTCTAAAGTAGTTGGGGAAAACAAATGAACACATATCCAAGGAAATGGCAGAAACACTAGAGGATGATCTCCAAACTGTAGTGGAATGGGGACAAAAATGGTTGGTCACATTCAATGCTGCTAAGACTAAGCTTGTTTCCTTCAATAACTACAAGAAACCTTCTCTACCACCAGTAGCAATGGCCAAGAACACATTGCCTGAAAGTACTTCTTTTAAACTCCTCGGCCTAACGTTTACAGGGAATATGAACTGGAATAGATTCATTGAGAGCATTGCCAAGGCTGCTGCAAGAAAGGTTGGCTCCCTCTACCGTGCTAGAAAACTACTTACGCCTGACAGTATCCTATACCTCTATAAGGCCACCATTCGCCTATGTATGGAGTACTGTTGTCACATCTGGGCTGGTGCATCTGCTGCTTGTCTCTCGCTCCTGGACAGGGTTCAAAAGAGAGTCGCCAACCTGATAGGTCCTGAACTGTCATCTAGGCTTCAGCCTCTGTCCCACTGACGAGATGTTGCATCCCTCTGCCTGTTCTACAAATACTTCAATGGTGAATGCTCTGACGAACTGCAAACACTTGTACCTCCCGACGTAACTACCCCCGACAAACCCGACAAGCTACTAAGTCTCATCCCTTTACAGTAGAGATCCCTAGGTACAAGAAAGCCTTTTACTCCAATAGTTTCTTCCCCAGAACTGCGGGTCTTTGAAACTCCGTTCCGAGATTCTGCTTTCCCAACTGCACTAATATGCAGTTCAAGTGTAATGTTAACAAGCATCTTTCTACTAATCTCCCTTCATAATGACCCCGCTAATTAAATCCCTAATAGTAGCCCCCTGCTTCAAAGTGGCACTGTGCCTTGTTTGGGGTGAAAATTGAATTAAAAAAAAAAAGTTCAAGTCGACGAGTTGTTGCTGTGAATGTCTTACGGGGTAGAACAAGGGCATTGAGCTTATTCAAGCATTTACTATAGAAAATAACGTTAGAGTAAGACTAGTAACATCTCTTCTTTCAATAAGAGATCGTAGGGAACAAATGAGGAAATCCACACTTGTGGGTTCGATCAGCGCTAGAAGTACTCACATGTTTTACATTATGCTAATTTTTTTTAAATAAAAAAAACATCATTTTATATATATTTATTTCTAATAGACATTAGTATACAACACAATCACGTTCCTGTTAGATCGGTGATATTAAGCCACCTTCAGCCTGTTCAGTACCAAAATCCCTGGATATTCGGTAATACCAGGTGCTCTAAGCGTTCTGAAGTATGGAAAAGGATGGGTACCGTCATGCAAGATACTGAATGAAATCCTGCAGGGCCCCCACGACATCGCATGGTTAAGGGATACATCGATCCATTACATAGAGATTTTAGTTGTCTTAAATCGGAACTATATTAAGTTGAAAATATGCCGGCTTGTAGAAGCATATTGGAACCTAAAATGTAGAATGAACAGAGATACACTGATAAACGCAAAGAAATAATTTATTTGCTTTTTTTGAAGTTGAAATGCTTATGATTTCTAAGCTTAAAAAGTATTTTTTAAAGAAATAAGTTTATATCCTTTTGTATTATTTCGATTATTTGGACTATAATTCTCATCAGTTGGTTTTTTTTTTCACAACGTTTCGGCTGATGTAACCTTCGATCATCTTCAAGTGCATTCACGCTGGTTTTTAATGGTTAATCGTGAAAAATATTTGTTTGTTCTTTTTATTGCTTTCTCAACGAGCATAGCTAAGATGAAAATAATAGTCCAAACAATCCAAATAAAACAAAAAATAATTCTTAATCCGCATCACACAAATATAAAAACATCATAAAAGAACGAATGAACACGGATTTATTAAAGAAAGGAGGGGGTATACTTGCTGCTTTTTGCATTTTGAGTTTCTAATGTAAAAGCAAAAAAAAAATCATTTTTCACCTTCATAAATGTGTGATTGTACCTGAAAACGGTCGGAGGTTACACTGGCCGAAAGTCGTGGACAAAACAACCAAAGTGAGAATAAAAGTCTAAACAATTGAAATAATACCAAAAATAATTATCAATCCTCATCTAAAAATATATATAAACATCAAGTAGAAAGCTTATCCCTGTGTTGTTTTATGATATCATTGCATTTATCTATACTAAGTCTAGATATGTACTATTATACTCTTGATCCCATAAGAGATTTCGTGGCTCGAAACCCTTTGTTAGCTCTCGGTCGGTTCGTCAGAGTTGTCCGCTGTCGCCCATGCTCTACGTCTTGGCGTTGGAGCCGTTGCTATGCAAGCTAAGACGTGAGGAGGCAAATTCTACTCCGCGCGGAATAGCTCTACCTGGTGGCTAAGCCGCCAAGGTATCTGCGTTCGCCGATGACGTCACGGTCTTTGTGTCGAGTTTACGAGCAAGTTCTTGTCAGAGGCGCTCGCTCGGTATGAAAGAATTACAGGAGCCAAGATAAACCGAAGCAATCGGTCGGACTTCAGTTGGCCGACTGGAGTGGCAGCGCAAACCTCCTTTGTCTTTCAGCTGGTTGAATGGCCGGGTTCGGATAGTTCGGACCGGGTCTCCAGCTCGAAAATAATTGGTCGGAGGTACGGTGAAAGTTGGAGGCTGCCGTCAATTCTAGGCTTCTTAGGAAACTTTCCTTAAAGGGTATAGCCGAGGCGTGCGCCACGTACGTCTTACCTCTCATCTTTACACAACACCTAAAAGTTCCCGGTAAACTCTTGTTCCTGCTTCTTTGGACAAAGGAAGACACTGAGAGAGCAGACATCCGTGTGAAAGAGGGTTGGGAATGTCGGACTTGAAGTGTCATCAAGACGCCGATATTATGCGCGCGGCTGGGTTGGCAGCAGAGTGAGATCTGCTACGCGTGGAGTTGAGCGCCAGGTTCGAGTCATCTGAAGAATTCGGAGTTCTTTCTGACCTGGCAATTGGCCCTAAATGCACTTCCCCTCAACAACATACCATGCAGTTCCTGTTTTTTGGAATCACCTGCTTGTCTCCGTTGCGGAACACGGTCACTAAAAAACAACTGATTACGCTTTCTTCGATGTCGCGAACGCCGCCGGTACTGGTCATATGTCAGCGAGGTGACGGCTTGCATCGATCACGTGCATCCTCGACCGATTACCGTATCCAATGTTGTTGAAACATGAGGCTTCCGTGCAACCGGGAAAAACAAATGGTGTACATTACGATCCTGGCCGTGGCGAAAATGGTGATTTGGACATCGCAACTCCAAAGCGGCCGGGGTGTTGTCTTTTCCTGATCAGGACCCGATCGCTTTCTTTAAACACCAACCAAGGGTAAAGATAAGCTGTGATAGAAAAAGGCTGCATTGCATGGTATTTGATAGAAAATGGATACATGTAACAAGTCTGTGTGTACGAAAATAAGCCAAATGTTAATACGTGTTGCCTGCCTAGGTGTGGAACGCGCAGTTCCGTCAAGTTTAACCTAATCTGTAGCCTCTTAACTAGCCGAATGAGTGCTCCATCCCTCATTGACTAGGAAGCCTCCAAGGTCCCCATTTCCTCCTAACGGCAATTTTTCTTTCCACCCCTCCCTCTAAACTTCATCCATCTTGGAGAGAAAGAAATCAATCACTAACACGCCGTCTCACCCACCATTTTTCCTTTTCTCCATTTCGTCCCATCTAGAGGGCATCCCCGCTTGGAGACTGACCCGCAAGAGCTCAGATTATTTTACAAACCGAAGTGGAACAAGCGGTCGATCAATTAGACAGGGTTGGGAGGGTCATACTAAATACTTTCTTGTTTTTTCTTCCCCCGCCCACGACACAAAAGAATTAATGTTACATTATGGTTATCTTTTTCGTTTTTACATGCCTATAAAAATGTTTTTAACAATTGAGTTCTAAGTAGGACGTTCCCCAGTACGAGAGGGTAAATGCGGTATTATGGTGGAAGAGGACACTAGCTAGAAACTTTTGTTTAATTCTGGAGTGACAAGAATGACCAACGACCCCTAATCCTCCCTTTTTGAGTTGGCCGTGTGCCTGAATAAGGGATTTAATATCTCAAAGTGTAGTATCTGTTTTGATGCTTGAGTTGAGTAATGTGTCCTTGGTCAATATAGGGAACCCCTTCATACCGAGACAATTACTATTTTTTTAGTACTGCCAGAGTGCTCCTTTTTTGGAGGAGCTGGTTTCCCCCACATTAAAAAACGACCTTTCGTGGGGAAGCAAATAAGTACCATATGTTCTTCTGACGCAACACATCAATTTCTTCTTAGTGGAAGAGGAATCCTTAACGAGTGAGACAATTTTTAATTTTTGTTCCTTTTCTCCACACTTAAAACCGACTCTAACTCTGCCCTTGTGGGGAGGAAAAGTAAATAGGAACTGTACCATTGTAGTCAATGTTAATAATTCATGCAGTTCACTATACTATTTAAAACTATTGTATTATCTTTCAATATTAAATAGATCTTCTACGCAGGTCGTCCCAAAAGTAAAGCCTCCTATTTTTTCAACACAGAAAAAGTTGAGTAGCTACTATAACGACAGTGATACCATTAAAACGAAAAACTGTAATGAATGAGACCAGTCGCACATCACCAAACAGTTTTTTTGATTCGGAAAGTATCGTGGCGCTTGGTCGGCGTCTCACCACTGAGCTAAGTGTCGACGGTTTTCGTAAAGAACCCACTTTTCATCGCAGGTCACAACTCGGTCAAGAAACGGATGTTTTTTTATTGCGTAACAGAAACGAAGATAACATTTCATAACAGCGTTTTTTTGGCTGTTGTTCAATTCGTGAAGCACTCATTTATCAAGATCTTTTGTCTTATCAAACTCTCTCAAGTGGTTGGAAATTGTCGTACACGTTACGCCCAATTAAAAAGCAACTTCTCGAAGAGTTGTGCGTAGATTGGCTTCGACTTAATTGATCGTTGTCAACATCCGATGGCTGATTAATAGGCTCATCATCTTGAAGACTCTCATCGCCGCCACTAAATTTCTTAAACCAGAATTGTGTTGTGTGTTCAGTAGTGGTTCTTGAGCCAAACGCTTCGTTGATATCCGGAGTCGTTTCAGGTTTTCGGCTTAGATTTAATTGAAACAAGAAAATTGTGTGCATTTGTTTTTTTTTTCATCCTGTATTTAACGTTCTGAAAAGAAGACATAATTGTTTTAAAATGATTGAAATTTAAACGATTGGATAGAGCGGAAGTCGTTACACATTACTAGAATTCCAAACCTTAAATGAAGACGGACATAACTAATATCGACTGAAAAGTTAGGAATATAAAAAAGGATGAAAAACTAATCCGAATTAAGAATCAAAATATTGTACGAGAGTCGTTCCATAAGTAAAGTTTCCTAACATTTTTAACTCTAAAATGTTAAAGGGCTACAAAGACGGGAATGGTACCTTAAAAATGTGCAACCTTTTGTGCTTCAGAATTTAATTTTTTACATAGTCACCGTTCTAAATGCATTTTTTCAGGAATTCAATGACGTATTTCTGCTTTTGACGGACGTCCATGATACGGGTTTCTTTCTTAAAGTCTTACACTGATAATATCTGAAACAAAAAGATGAAATTTCAGGTCATAAATGCATAAGTTAAGTCATCATAATAATGCAATTTGCAACAGTTTATGATCCATTAATGCGAAATAAAAAATAGGAGGCATTACTTTATATTAACCTCGTATACTCGCATTGTACTTAGATAATTAATGTGCAGTAAGGAAATGCAAATAAATATTGGAAATATGTTAGTTGAAAAAAATGAGAGAAACGTGGCTTCTTAAACGAATATGCATTTATTCATTTGTTCATTTGTTCATTTGTCTGCACAAATAGTGGTTCAACAGAAAGTAAAGATGCATTTCTATTAAATAGAAGGAAATGTGTGGGGGGGCTTCGTTCTCTATGGACTCGAAAACATTTAGATCAATTTTTATGAAATTTCACATGGTAATTCATGTGCCTGGCAGTGTTCTTAGATTGGTTTTGTATCACAATGTCTTCGATAAGTATCGATGAGCAATAATCGAAATAATCCGATTAAAAAAGGAACAGGTAATTTTGACCAAAGTTAACACTTTATCCCATTTAACATCACAAATGCATTTAGGAAGTTTTATTACCACATAAGCCAAAAGGCTCGATATTTGAATTTTACAGTAAAGTTTTTTATATGACAGGGGCGCGTCGAAATGAATGTTTATGTTTAAAGCACAATTGCACCATGATTCTTGACTTTTTCATGTTAAATATAAATCCAAGCCATTATCACTGCGCAAATAGTAATATCAGGCATATAAAATCAAGAGTATATTCTTTCATATGACAGGGACGCGTTCTAAATGATTTTTTTTCTCTTTAGAGCACAATTGAATCATGATATTTGCTCTTTTGCATTATAAACTTTAATTCAAGCAATCATATATAAAAATTAATTTGATAAAATCAATAGTAGATTCTCTGTAGACTAAGATATTGTATGGACTAAGTCACTGTGTAAGAGCGTGTGAATGAAGCTTTCTCCCGGTGAACGACGATGGGTCCTCAACTAAAGCAGAAAATCAATGTATTTGGTTGAAAAAATGAGCGATTTCACAGATTTCGATGGCAATAAAAATATGGGAGTGTGAAACATTTGCTGATCATCCTTCAATCGCAGGCAACGTCGGGTCTCGCTGCCGGTTAGTTGGATTTTCATAACTGTAACAATGATAATAACAAAAATGGAATTACTTGTAGTCGATACATGGGAAATCGTAGTAAATCCTGGTCGGAAACCTGATATTTCTGCTTCGTTAAGGGGTGATCAAGTCAAAATAAATAAAAAAATAACAAAAAAAATTAGTCTCATTCTCAAGACCTGTGACGCCCAAAAGCTGAAACAAGGCCAATGATGCTCCCGAGACTTGAGAATTGTCCTGCTTTTCTAAGGGGGCACAGCTCTATGCAGTAAAATCACAAAAAATGATAGCTTCGAAGGAATGTAACTTTGTCGTCCTTACACGACTAGTTAAATAATCTATATATTAATAGGATAGTTTGTGTATTATTTATTTTGTATATCACGATTACATCCAAGGTACTGTCGTTTAATTGTTATGGACTTCCATTTCTTGTAATAAATAATTTTACCAAGAATTCTTCATAAGTTTCGGTTTTGGTTTCGATTATAGCTTATGACACTTAAGTCATAGACTTTTTTATAAATAATTTTACCAAGAATTCTTTATAAGTTTCCGTTTCGGTTTCGATTTTAGCTTATGGCACTCCAGTAATGTATTTTTTTAAAATAAGTTTATCAAGAATCCTTTATAAATTTTGGTTTCGAATTTAATTATAGCTGAAACAACTAAAGTTATTTATTTATTAATTTATTATAAATTTATACTATATATTATTTTCTCGTTAGTCTTGGTTTCTATTTCTATTCAAGCTGATGCACCCAAGTCATATGGATATATTTTTTTATTTTTAAAATCGCAACTTTATAATATATAAAAATCGATAGAACATTAACTCTATAATAATATATACAAAATCTGCAAGAATTAAAATATAACACGTAAGCGAACTTTACGACCGGGCTACGCCGGGCGTCCCTACTAGCTTAGGTTAATACTTTTTATCAACACACAAACAAAAAACACAAACAACAAAAAAGCCACAATAATATCATAGCGTCTCCATTTACGATGGACACCTACAGAACGACAACATCAATATATTACAGAAGAATGAGCCCCCTATGGAATTTCCATGGGTCCCGCTTGTACTAAATATTCGAGAAGTTTAATGAGTTGATTCGCCAATTATTCATTTGTGAGGAGCACACGTTTGGCATCTTATTTTCCATTTCAACATACTGGAACTTATCGTTTATAATATACGAAAGACAAATAAAAGAAAAAAACATTCACATATTAAACATGAAAAGTGTTTTATCTCGATTTCTGAAATATTATTGAGTTATGCCAGCAACTTTGTCTTTTTGAATAAACAGAAATAATGAAACACATATCAGCTTGAATGGAGGTAAAGCCTTTGACAGACCGAACGGAAAATTGCTATAAAGATTTAAACAAAAACTCTTACAAGAAGAAATGACAGAAATCAATAAGACAGACGTCTTTATTAATATTCATACACTTTGTTTCAGCAATAAACACAAGTTATCTCCTTTTTTCGGAACTCTTCAGTTTTTTTTTTCTTTTTAAACAGAACTTACAATACTTTTTTAAGTTCTTATTTCTCTGGTTATGCGAGTGGTTCTAACCGAGAAAAATATTAATAAAAGACAGAAAATAAAAAAAACGGCTTCATTACATTTTTCTAGATGGCTTATTTTCTAGAAACATGAAATACAATTCTTCAATAAAATTTGGTGTTTGTGTTTCGAGGATATAAAACTTTAATAACAAAATTAATAAAATAAAAGATAAGAGACACCATGGCTAATGACGTTGGATATTAAATCCCAAGAAGCTAATTTACGAAATAGGAACGAATTATGCTTTATAACATCAAAAGTATGTAGAAATACTAGCTATATATGTCCGGAGTTGTTCGGGAGTATTTTTCTCATTTATGTGTCATATTTTTTCCTTGCTTACTAAAGTGACCAAACGATACTGTAATATTCAAATTTCCATAAGATTTTTGTATTGGTACAGGTTTAAAACCAGAATAAATCGACTTTTACCAATGCAAAAATACGTAAACAGCCGGAAAATGTAATAAAATCAACTGGCAACAAAATCAGAACGAGGCTGATTTTAAACATAAAAAAAATCTCAGTAAGTTAAATATCATTATTTTTTTTAACCCTTCATATATTCAAACGGAACATGTTAATTTGTTCTTTGTTTTGCTTTCATCTCTATTAATCTTTTCAACCTAATTTTTCTGCGCCCCCAGATATATATATATATATATATATATATATATATATATATAATATTTAATTTATATAGAGAAATATTACATAGTCGTTACACTCAACGTGCTAATGTTTCGGACAAATTGGTTTGCAAGAAACCAACAGTCACTCGTCAGAAGACGTAGAAAAGTTTATTTTTACACCGAAGTGTAGTGACTATGTAGTATTTTCTATATAAAGAAAATATTATATTTTTCTGTTTTTATTGAGGACTCTCAATAACTTTGTTATAATTCATGAGATTTATCTCCTGAATAATTTACTTGGTATATATATATACACATACACACACACACACACGCGCGCACATACGTGCGCACACACACATATATATATATATATATACATATACATATATATATATATATATAGTAAGTTATAAAATATATATGGCGATTAAGCTACACAGAATATTCCGCGTTTTATCCACGCTAGGATTCCTCAGGCTTATGCGAGAATTTTGTGGTTGTCTTGCGTTTTTATATAGGCACCTTCTAGTGTCCACGTCACCCTTCCTAATCAGCCAATGAGCAGGCACTTACAGGAAAAAGGCCCAGTTGACCCCCGGTTCTGGCATGTGTTCTTTTGTCTGATCTGAAAAGATTGAATTTAGATAAAATGAACCCTTTCCCATCTTTTTTCCCTAAAACAAACGTTTATCGGCGAATAACAACCTGGCATATTTTTGGTAGAAATTAAAGGCTTTGCGCATAGACTTCTTGAAAATAATTCAACTTCGTTTAATCTTCGTGAGATCGTTTGTCGGGAAATATTTTGTCCAATTTCGGATGTAAAATCCCGGGATATCAAAGCTGCAATTTTAAAGCGACCAGAATCAGATGATCGAGTGATTTTTCTATCCTCCCTCTTATTTGTTATTCGGGGTTGACCTGATTTACTCTTTTCAGTCAATGGTAAACCATTATTTTCTATTTTCAATAACCAGAAAACAACGATTTTAGACCTTTTCAATATCTTAGCAATCTTCGTATGGACTTTTTTTCATCTTGATGGTCACAAATAAGCTGTTTCTTTTTGTATAGATAGCTTTTCCCTTTAATTTTTGGATGCCTGTAATTTAATTAAATTTATATATAAAAAATAATATGTATTTAAAATCAAAAATAAATAAATTAACTTTTTATTAAACTACCATTATTAAACACTGGAAAATTTACCCAATTTTTTCCCCTTTTCCATAGATAAAGTTAGAAGCCATTCAAAAAAATGATCGACCGTTCCTTAACTTTTGGACGCTATTGTATATATATATATATATATATATATATATATATACAGAGAGAGAGAGAGAGAGAGAGAGAGACAGACAGACAGAGAGAGAGAGAGAGGACAGGGAGATGCTGACGGAGAAGGATAGGAAACAAAAAGAAAGAGTACACAAAGTCGTGGTCTGTGGTTCCAAATGTGTACAAATACAAAATATTTGAATAATAATATGTAGCATTTTCGAGTGTCTAATGTCCTTCTGTAAAAGGATTTGCCAGTACATCCTGGCATCATGACACTTCACTCAACCATAAACCCTGATTAAAGTTTCCAAACAACATAGTAATTTAAGCCCGAATAAAATTATTTTGTGTCGGGAGATATACTGGCTTATATCAGGAATGGTGCAAGTGATGATGCTTCTAGTAACACCAGAGTAGCAAATTCTTCGTCTCAGACAAGCAGAGTAGTTATCCAGTATAATCTAAAGACTACAAGAAAAATGTTTTTCACGTCTTAATTACTTCAATGTTTGGGAGGGAAACGGGAACTGCAATTGAACACTCGAATATCTATGTATCTATAATATAAATCTCACTTGTCCCTTACTGTGTGTGGAGGTATGTATGTTTGTATGTTTACTAAACATGACTCTTGAGACGGCAATCATTTGAGAAGATGCTGCAATCATTATTTTTACTAAAAACTTATGTCATTAGCATCGGACCGGGCCGAAACCAGTATCATCTGAAAGAGCAATCCTTCGGTCGCATGCTATGTGAGAATTAAAAAAAGATGGTCGATTATTTAGTATAGAAATCAAGTTTTAAACGAAAGTATTGTCTCTTTCTAAACGACTTCAAAACTAACGTGTGCATCGAGCATTATTTTTTATTAGTTTAATTAAAATAATTTCCAACGTTTTTTTTTCGTGAATGTGGGCCAGTTTGCCTCGTGAGCTTTAGTTTTGACGTACACGTAACAGTGGTCTTTTTTATTAGCGTTTAAACAGAGTTGTTTTGTAGTTTTAGTGGATGATTATATTAAAACAAAATGCAATTTCCTTATTTCGATTTATTTATCAGAGGTTAAAGTAAACTGAAGGTTAAGTTTTCATTTAAAAGTAAAAAATTCCAATCGAATGACGATAACCAAATAACAAACATTCTATCATTTACTTTTTTTACAGTTTAAACATTTAAACAGTGTCAAAAATTGTAAAACTTTGTATTATTTATTTGGCAGTTTTTATCGGCAGTTAATTAAAACAAAACCTTTTTCTTATTTCAAGGGTTACGTAATGCGATTTGTGGACGTGCTAATTTTGTTTTTTAATTACGCATTAGTCATTACTAATCATTCGGTTAATTCGGTTAAAATAGCTTCTACCTTGTTATTTTTAAACTGAGTTATTTTCAGTTTGTTTTTGTTGCAAAACACCGTCACGGGAAATCTTTCAACACTTGGGCAGTATTAAGGAATTTCGCTTAAACAGGTCTATAGCCACCAAAAAGTGCTCAATATCCGGAGATTAGCTTCTTATCTTTGCATCCATTTCTGGTGGGGAGATTTTCACGTATTTCGTTTTGGAGATGATTACATTTTCATGTTTTTATCCGTTCTTTTATTTTTTAAATTCTTGTCGGGATAACGACGAGTTAAGTAGCTGTGTCCAAACCGCACTTCATGTGGATTCGAGCAAGTTTACGCGCAAGCAATGGGTTTCTTTATTTCTGAGAACATTTAGTGAAGATGTGTATATATGTATATATATATATATATTCAGCCCGGCTTTGCTCGATCACGATTTACTGGCCATGACTGTATGTGAATATATATATATATATATATATATATATATTAAAACGTTTGACATCTCCAGGTAACCTACATCTAAAATTTCATACGTTTAGACCCAAAATTGGCGGAGGAGTTACGTAGTGTCTGTAAAGATCCACTATTTCAACTTTGACCTATTGCCAGCCAAATTTTCGCCCAAAACCTGATTAAAAAGCTTCCTGTACGTCTGAATACCCTTTATGTAAAATTTCAAATGTTTAGACCCAAAATTAGCTGAATAGTTTGCTAGAGACCGCAAAGATCAAATCTTGTGAACTTTGACCCCTTGGCAGCCAAATTTCCGGCCAAATACACTTTATGTAAAAGTTACAATGTTTAGACCAAAAATAGGCTGAGCAATTAGGTAGAGACCGCAGAGGTCATTTTTTTTTAAACTTTGAGCCTAATTTTGACTCCTTAACATTTTTTTTTGGGGGGGGGGCTCAATTCAGATTAAAAAGTTCGATTCATGTCCAAGTAGCCTACATAGACAGCTATATTTCAGGTCGAAAACCGATTAAAAAAATTTTCTCAAATCTCAATAGCTCTTATCTCAAATCTTAAGTGTGTTGCCTGAAAATTGGCAGAGTAGTTTTTTAGGGAAATGTACACACAGAGACACACACAGAGACAATTTCACTTATATATATATTTTTTTATTTATCAGAATGTGAGATGATATAATTATTTATACATTTAAACAACCTCATATCTCACACGAGCCAAGCCAGTCAATAAATCAGAAGTCCAAGACTCAAGTTTCTCCCTCATTTAGGCTCATCAATTGACCATATCCTAATTCAGATTCCAAATTCGAATATCGTTCATTCGAATGCATACCATTCCACTTAAGCGACCGCGCCACACACAAGAAAGTCTATTAACTAACAAAAATCAAGCAAACCGCGACAAAATCCGACTATGGAATGCACCTACTTTGTCTCAAACCAGGGCTCTAGTTATACAACAACAACGAACATGAGCCGATGTCTAACAACCAAGCGTTTTCTACTCGAATCCCGAGACTGGATATGTTTAACTGATAAGAGTCGGCAAATGTCAAGTTTGTTTGCCTGAAAGTTTGTACAATTGTAAAACATACATGCTTGCGTCGATGAAGTCGTTTCCTCTGACTCAGTGAGTGTACCAATACAATATACTACAGTAATTATTTAATAAAATATTTTTATTAACTTACTTAAGATTTAATTTGAAAATTTAATATTAAAATACAATGTCATTGTTACATTTAGTGAAAACGTAAACAAGTGAAGCATGCATAGTCCCCCGTGAGTGCACAGTAAACGAGGCATGAAATTATGACTAAGTTCAGCATTTACCTTCATCCCCCCACAAGGCTTTAACATATTCAAATTTTAGTTCAGCCGACGACATCTCGACCTCTTGTGTTGCTGTTTCCATGTGCCTATTGTTTGTGATCGTTTAACCACCCGGGAATCTGGTTGCGTTCCCAGGATATTCCTCAACCAAGTAACATTCCCTGGGAAACGATAGTGTCATACTAAGTGTTTTGCATATATTTGATAAAATTTACGATTCTCCTTATACAGATACACACATGCATGCATATATATATGTGTGTGTGTGTGTATGTGTGTGTGTGTTTTCGGTAACATGTTTTTCTAATTATACTTCACCCTTTATGTCTACCAAGCGTTATGTTTAGAAGCTCTATAATGGATTTTGTATCGAATTCTTATTTTCTCACATTATATTGTCATGCATATTTTTTCATAAGCGAAAATGTTTTGTTTTTCTGAAAGGTTTACGAAAAAAGTGTCGATATTGACATAATAGTAATTGATTGTTCCTCTTTAAGGGAAAAGGTCTGTAAATAATGTGTCGAAGTTTTGAAATGTTAAAATAATTATGTGGAATTTGGAGCATAGCTGTTATATATATATATATATATATATATATATATATATATATATATATATACATGAGTGTTATTTACCTATAATCTAAAAACTATTGGACCGATTGCCTCACATTAGGCGATAGCGTTTTAATGTTATATTAAATTTGATTTATATTAATTGCTAGCAGTTCAGCCCGACTTTGCTCGGGCCCTGTGTACTATTCTTAACTCTATGTGCATAGGTATATATTAAAAGTATGCATATGTACGGTAATGCCTTTCTATATAATAGGCTTCCTCACCTGCCATAGTGAAAAGTTGGTAAGGATCCAAGAGGTCAATCTTTTTAAAACTTTGACCCCACGTTAACATTTATTGTTTTGGGCTCAAATACATTTAAAATGTTTGACCCATTTCCAAGTAACCTCCATCTAAGATTTAAAGTGTTTGGACACAAAATTAACGGACGAGTTTGGTAGGATATGCAATGGTCAACTCTTCCAATCTTAGCAGCGAATCATTCACGCAAAAACGGAGTAAAAAGCTTCCTGTATGTCTGAATAGCCTTTATTTATAATTTCAAATGTTTAGACCCAAAATTGGCTTAATAGTTTGCTAGAGACCGCAAATGTAAAATCTTTTTAACTTTCACCCCTTGGCAGCCAAATCTTCGTCCCCAAACCGTTTAATAGCTTGCCCTATGTCTAAATACACTTTATGTAAGATTTCAAATATTTAGACCAAAAATGAACTGAATAATTCTGTAGGAGTTGTAGAGGTCGATTTTTTTAAACTTTGACCCCAATCTTGACCTCTTAGCGTTAATTTATTTTGGGCTCAAATCAAATTATAAAGAAAGATCAATGTCCAAAGAACCTATATCTAAAATTTCAAGTGTTTAGACCCAAAATTGGTGGATGGGTTTGGTAGGATTCTCAAAGGTTGAATGGTTGAACTCTGACCTTTTAACAGCCATTTAGACCAGAAATTGTGTAATTTAGTAGAGACCGCAGCGGTCAATTTTTTTAAATTTTATGTCTATTATGACCCCTTAACATTTATTGTTTTAGGCTCAAATCAAGTTATTAAGTCAGATGCATGTCCAAGATACGTATATCTAAAATTTCAAGTGTTTAGACCGAAAATTGACGGACGAGTTGGCAAATTTTTACCCCCTAACAGACAAATTTCTGGCCGAAAACCGATTACAAAGATGTTCCCAAATCTCAGTACCCTGTATATCAAATTAGACTGAGAATTGACAGAGGAATTGTGTAGGGAAATGTACACAGACAGACACACAGACAGACAGACACTTTCACTTTTATAGATATATAGATAGATGAGCCACATCATATATTATACCATTATCTTTTTTACATCATTTAATAAATTCAATAAAGTATTTTATGCAAATAAATCTATTCATGTTTTTCTAAAAATAATAAAACTTTATGTCAGAGTGAACAGGTTTTATACATATAAGCCATACTTTGTGGCGATTATAACAATGTCATGTAATAAATATATGACTAGTTGGAAAAAAATCATAAGATACGCACGAATATTCATTAATATATACATATATACATATATATATGTATATATATATTACTACTTTATTTACTCACAAATTTAATATACGAAGGTATAGATTTATGCGTAAACTTTAAGTATTTACTTCAAAAGTGCTCAATACGTAGGTAGAGCTAGTTAGTAATTTATAAAATATATATGGCGATTAAGCTACACTGAATATTCTGCGTTTCATCCACTATAGGATTCGTCAGGTTTATGCGCGAATTCTGTGGTTGTTTCTTGTTTTTATATATGTTGAGGATTTTTAGTTAGCCAATCAGCTTTCTAGTATCCACCGCGCCCCTTCCTATCAGCCAATGGGCATGCATTTTATCGAACAAAGGATCTGTTTTAGAACTAGGTTAGTGGTTTTAGGTAGACGTTTTCCTTTTATATATATATATATATATATATATATATATATATACCTATGTGTACACACATACATGCACATATATATATATACATATATGTGTGATCGTTTATGTATATTCATGTTTATTTAATTTATTTATTTGTTTGTTTTCTATTTTTATTGTTAGTTTTAAAGCTATTTTGTATCGCTATCCTAGAGTAAGTTTTATTTTCTGAACACAGTTGTTTGCTATTTCTTGTCTACAGTTTAATAGATTTTGGGGTTCTTTAAAGTACAGGATAGCAAATTTTTCATGGAGGCATAATTTACATAGGTCGTCTAAATGTCTGCACGTGGTAGCTTGTCTTATTATTTTCCATTCGACTACCGGCGAATGTCCGCGTTCCCAGTATTTATTCGCTAGTGTTGTTTTTATACGGTGTTTTTTATTTTTTAATGTACTTTTGTGGTCATAGTATCGGGTTTTGAAATCTAAGGAAGTCATGCGTTCGTAATATTTCTTGTTATTCGGGTTTTCTTTCGCAAATATTGTTGCTTGATAAACTACGCTTTTTGTTAGACATTTATTTTGGACTGGGCAAAGTGTGCGGTGTCTACAGTTGCATTTATCTTGTTCGTTATTAGTATTTTTATTTATGGTATGGTTGTTCTTGTCCGGGGTTGGTTTGTTATTATTATTATTATTATTATTATTATTATTATCATTATTATTATTATTTCTGCTAGTGTTGGTTTTATTTTTGTCATGGTGTCTACTTTTTTATTGTTTATTTTGTTGTTTACATTGTTTTCATTTAGTTATTATGTGCTTTAATTATAATCTCTAAATTTTCGCAACAACTGTAAGATAACTTCAAGGTATTTTTCTTGAAGATTTTGTGTAAGGGGTTGGTTGCGGGAAAGTGTTTTTCAATAAGATCTAGAAATTTCTTGCCAAGTTTTGTTTTTAACATTTGATTGTATGGGGCCGTATACCAAATTATAGTTCTTTTTCTTCTATTTTTAATTTTATTATAGCTGTTGGTGTTTTGTTGCTTATATTTGATATCGATATTTTTGTATCCACTTTTTTTTAGGGCTGTTTCGTAAATATTGGATGACCTGTTAAATGCATTTTCATCGCTTTAGTTATTACTGAGTTACTTACGATCGAGTTAGGAATGTGTTTTACAATTGATGGTGGGTGGTTGGACTTAGGGTTTACGTAAATTGGAGTAGCGTTATCTTTTAAGTATGGTTCATATGTGTTTTTATCTAAGTTTAACGTGAAGTCCAGGAAGTTTGTTATTTTTATGTTAGCTGATACGTCCGCTTTTAGGCCTAATTTTTTCAATTCTTTGTGTATGATTTTCTTAACTTTTCTCCCTTGACTTTGTTGGAGTTTTTTTTATTATAGCTAGTCCCTCATCTCTATATAGGCCGATATCCGTAGTATCGAATATGCTTGTGAGGGTATATAGAATGAATAATCCCACAAGATCTGATGCCTCTGCAGAGTCTCTGGCACCCATCGCAAAATCGAACGAATTTTTCATTTTAGTTTTTATCCATTGGTTATTGTTATATATTAGAGCTGATTTTCTACATATATAAAAACAAGAAGCAACCACAGAATTCGCGCATAAGCCTGACGAATCCTATAGTGGATGAAACGCAGAATATTCAGTGTAGCTTAATCGCCATATATATTTTATAAATTTATAAATTATTATATATATATATATATATATATATATATATATATATATAAATATATATATATATATATATATATATATAGTTCAGACAGACCAGCTTCAGTTTTGCAGCTTTTGGATTAAGTTACTGTTGTAGACCCGTGCTAGGGGTCACAAATGAAAAAAAAACACAAGTAGTGTAAAGTGTATAAAATATAATATGTATTTACAAAGAATACAGGAGCCACTGAAGTGGTATGAGAGGAACGTGTTGGTAGCATGCGGTTAAGTATGGTGTGAATGTCTCCATTTAATCTCTAAGCCAGTGGTATTCATAGGACTGGTTGATTCCACTTAGTTCTCAAATAGGGGTGATTTATACCCCACAACACTTCCCTCCCGAGCTTTTCATTCCCCTGGGATGATCGTATAGCTCTTTTTCCTGGTGTTGATCTCTATCGGGTCGGTCATTTTCCTTTTCCTGGAGAACCGGAGTTGTCCGGCTGCTTTTGGTGTTACCAAGTCGAACGTGTCATATATCTGGTCCATTACTTCTTTTTCAGCAGGAGGTTGTCTTTCGTCATCAGTTATACGTTTCCGAATTTGGTTTAAATGTTTTTTGTGAGTAAATCTTGGACCTTCGACCATCCGTCCGCTCCTTTTCTGGACCTTTCCTTGTTCCCCACATAGTACTATTATTTTTGTGTACCTAGAAAAAAATATCTTTTCACCAGGTAAATAACTCGTTTTAGGAACTATAGTATTTGGCGGTTTCGCCTGTTTTGGCAAATGTTTCTCGAAGACCGGCCTACTTTTTTCGCGAACATTAACTCTGCCGGTAACATCTTCGCTGGAGCGCTTTCATTTGGCGTAATTCGGTAAACTTGTAAAAACTATTGTAGCCCCTTTTCTGAGGGCGTTCCTTTAGCCATATTCAGGGCTCTTTTCAGCGTGTCCACAAACCTCTTTGCCTGGCCGTTCGCTCGGAGATGAAAGGTTGGCGTCGTTATGTGTTTAACCTGGACATCCTCGCAAAAGCTTTTAAAATCTGTTGAAGTGAATTGTGATCCATTGTCTGACACTAGACAATCAACCACACCAAACCTAGCATACAACTCGTCAAGAGCACTGATTGTAAAATCCGTCGTTAGACTTTTACATCGAAATAACTCAGGCCATTTTGAAAAACTGTCTACCACTATTAAATAATAGTTTCCATCCAGTGGACCTGCGTAATCTACGTGTATTCTTTGCCATGGGTGGTTCGTTTTAAGCCATGGGCTAAATTGTATTGGAGGCGCTTTTGCAGCCAATGCGCATCCCTTACATGACTTTACCGTGCCTTCTATATCAGTGTCCATACTTTTCCAGTAAACGTAGGATCTTATGAGGCTCTTCATTAGTGTAGCCCCAGGGTGTCCCGTATGGAAATCCTTAAAAATTTTCTTCTGTAGTGTAGCTGGGATTACTACTCTTTCTCGGTGCAACAGCACCTCATTGCACATAGAATAAGCTTCCATCGCCGATTCATCCGATTTAATTTTTTGTTTCGTTTTTTTGATGAAACTATCTTCTGCCTCCCTTATTACATCTTCCAAAGTGACTGGTAGTTTCTTGATGGTATTACGTAGTATTTGTGTATAGTCATTTTCACTTTGTAGTGACGCTATTACTGGGTCTTCCAGTGGTTACCTTGATTTCGGGATAAAATCGCGACAACCCGTCTGCGTGACGTAACTTCGCAGATGTAAGAAATTCCATACTGAAATCGGAATTAAGTAAAATGGTCCCCCATCTTTGCAGTCAGTTGGCTGTGTAAGTTGTAAGTTTTTAGAGCCAAAGATTGTTATAAGCGGCTTATGGTCAGTTTGTAACTTATATTTACTAAAAATCGGAATTTTGTTACACTGAATATGGTCCCCATTGCTTGATTTTCGATTTGGGAGTAATTCTTCTCGGCAGGCAGTAAAGTTCTTGATGCATGGGCGATCGGCTTAGTAGACCCATCAGGCATCTTGTGTAGAATGCACACCCCGATCTCATAAGAACTTGCGTCAGTTGCGACGATAATCTCGTGTTTCGGATTGAAATAAGCCAAGGACAAATCTGACGTTAATACATCTTTTCATTTCTTAAACGCTGCCTGGCACTCAGGCGTCCAGTCCCATTTTTTGTCCTTTTTTAATAGTACATGCAATGGCGCACGCAATTCATGTGTATTCTTAATGAACGTTTGTTAATAGTTTGCGAGCCCTAAACAACTCTGCTATTTGAGGTTCTGGCATGTAATTTATAGCTGTGGACCTGTCTGGATCGGGTTTCCTCCGGTCCTTATCTATTATATGACCGAGTTATTTAATTCGTTCCAAAGAAAAATCGCATTTTGCTTCCCGCAATGTGAAGCCGTATTCTTTTATTCTGTCAAACACTTGAAATACATGATCTCTATGTTGTTGAACATTTTGACTACGTATAAGAATATCGTCCAGATAGCCTATGGCGAAATCCAAACCGCTTAGCAAAGTTGGAAAAATGCAGGTGCGACTTTAATACCAACTGCTAATCTACTGAATGTATAAAGTCTTTTGTGCGTTGAGATACACGAAAGTTTCGAGCTATCTTTCTCTACTGGTATTTGTAGGTACGCCTCGCTTAAGTCTATTTTGGAAAAAATATTTTTCGCCATTTAACTTACCGAATAGTTCGTCTGGGTTTTGTAGCGGGTAGTGATGGTCCTTGAGCGCCGCATTCAATCCGGTCGAAACGTTCGCGCATACCCTAATCTTTTTAGATTTTTTTCACGTATACGGTGGGGGCTAATAGTTAATAGGGGTTAAAATCCCAGTGTTAACTAGTCTTTCCAATTCTTTTTCAATTTTTCCGTCGAAGTGAAGCGTACGCTCCGTGGCTCTTTGAATATTGGTTTTGCCTCGTCCAGCAATTCGAATCGCCTTTTTTTTGTGCAGCATCCAAGCTTTTTGGAGAAAACACTTGAGAAAGATTTTTTGAGCTCCTTTTTAGTTTGTCGGCTTCGGCCGTGTGGTGTTGGACTTTGTGACAAAAGTCACTCATTGGCGAGTCCCATAATTCAAATTCCTGAATCCAATCAGTCCCAAATAAGTTCGTTGCGTACCTTAAAACGAAAACTTTTAGCTGTTTTGTCATTCTTTTTAGTGACACACTAATAACTACCTCACCCTCACAATTTATTTTTCCACTAGTTACCGATATTGCGACTTTATCCATCTTTGTCATCGTGGGCTTTCCTATTCTCTTCCACATGTGAAAATTTATAATCGATAAATCCGATCCCGAATCGAGCTGCAGTTTTACTTCTTTATTTCTAATTCTCACCGTAACATATTTCCTTATGTCCTTTGTTGGTGAAGGGTTCATTTCTGCAATGTTTACGCACCTCTTTTTTTTTGCTACTTTTATTCTGCAATATGTGGCCTTGTGCCTTGCTCGCTTGCATAGGTCACATGTTATTTTCCTTTGGTACTGACATGCATTGTACCCATAAGGTTCTCCACATTTGCTATAAGGGTTCTTAGGATTTGTCTATCCTGATGATTTTGTTGATGGTTCTTTTTGCCTCTTCGTTTACGGGTGGGGGTCCTTTATTTTTTAAACGTATTTTTTTAATGTAAGCGATACCTGCTTCGTCTATGTGTCGGGAATCTTGCTTCATTGCCACGAACCGCTGGCAATCTTCAGCCAGTTTCTGAAGCGTCAAATCAGGTTTTAATTCCAATTTATTTAGAGCACGACGGCTTATATCGGCATCTTTTGTGGCTATCAATCTTTGCGTGAATATTAAGCATTTAAAATTGCCCGTCGTTAATGACGACAATTGAAATCGTCACAGTGCTTATAAACGCAAAAGTCGTATAGTCCCGATTTTCCTTCCGTGTAAGATCCATTCATTTCCATCTTTTATGAAAAAGGATTCTTTTAGGACAGTATAACTCCATAAACAGTTTGACTACCTCGTTAAACGACAATTCGTTGTTTTTCTTGGTAAAATAAAGTCCACGAATTTGTAATGTTCGGATGTAACTAACTTCCATAGCAATAAACGAACCTTCTTTTCATTCATCCATGCACTGAAATCAATTTTAAAAATGGTCTTTAAATCTTCTGAAATATGCCTCAAACGTTAAGTCTTCCTCAAGAGCATAGTGCAATGTATCAATAGCTGATCAGATCGCATTTTGGGAAAAGGCTGTGCTGGTTTCTTCTCCGCTGTCTTTATTCACTAAAACCTGCGTTATCAAATTCATTTTTTTATCTGACTGGTTTTGTTGCTCTAAATGTAATCTTTTCAATTCCAATATTGGTTACTTCATTTCCTTCCTTTCTTTTTCCTGTTTTTCCTCGAAGAAGTTCATTTAATCTAACTGTTTTTACAATATTTGTTCGTTCCTTTCTTTCTTTTCTCTTCCTTGTTTTTCCTCGAAATATTTTATTAAATTTAACTGTTTGTCTTCGTTTTGTTTCCGTATGTGTGATCTTCTGTTCCCCGGAGCTGTTTCTGATATGGGCATCTGAAAAGTATCAAACACGGTGCTCATGGTGCCCTCCTTGGGTGATCTGGTCACCTAACTGTTCGAGTATCTTTTCCGAATTTGGTTAGTGTGACGTTTGTGCACGAAGTCTGGTCCCTTAATCATGTAGACCATGTTGCATATTTGTTTCTCAACAATGCCGGACTCTCAGAAAGTCTTATAATTTTTGTGAATCTTGTAGTAGACTCTTCCGCCAATTTTATACCGTTTTTTGTTACCGTTTTTTTTTTTTTAGGTTTGGCCTATCCTGGTTCGGTAACAACTTGTGAAAAATCGATCTAACCTTGCTTTAGAACATAACCTCAGCAGGTGTCTTCGACATTTCGATGTTTGCATTCGAAGTGACTCTGTAGAATTGTACAAACTGTTGGATTGACTTATCCGTCAGTGACACGCTAGCTTTTTTTCAGGGCTCTTTTTAATGTGTCAACGAATTTCTCTGCTTGTCCATTACTTCTTGTGTGGTATGGCGGAATGGTTTTATGCTTGATTTGATGATCCTCGCAAGAATGTTTAAATTCGGTAAACGTAAATTGCGTTCCATTGTCTGTACCAATATAGTCTACTATTCCAAACCTAGCGAATAGTGCATACAGGAAGTTGATAGTTACCTCGGATGTAGAATTCTTACATTTTAATACTTCCTGTCATTTAGATAGGCTGTCTACAACAATGAGATAGTAAAACCCATCTAGCGGTCATGCAAAATCTAAATGAATCCTAGACCAAGGTAGGTCTGGTTTTGCCTACGATCCGAATTGAGTCGGAGGAGCTTTCATAGCTAATGCGCATCCTCTACACTCCCTGATTTTTCATTCTATATCCTTATCCCTGTTTGGCCAATAAACGAAAGAGCGCATAAGGCTTTTCATTCTTGATATACCTGGATGTTCTACATGGAATTTCTTGAGAATTCTTTTCTGTAATGTCGCAGGAATTACGACCCTGTTTTTCAGGACGTATTCGCAAATTGAATAAATTTCTTCATCCAGTTCGTTATTGTCGATCCTTTCTTTCGTGCGTATAATAAATTCGTCCACCTCCGCCTTACTCTTAATCTCATCAAGCGTTACTGGAAGTTCCCTAATTGTGTCTCATTTTTACTTAAACTTCCGCTTGAATGGCTGCTATTACCATATCCTCCAATGGTTCTGTCTATTTAGGTATTAACCTTAATAACCCGTCTGCATGACCAATTATTTTAGATGGTTAATATTCCATTTGAAAATTGTAATTCAGAAGTATGGTACCCAATATTTGGAGTCTATTCGACATATGTTGCCGTCGTCCCTTTTTCGATCCGAAAATCGTTAATGATGGTTTGTGGTCTGTTTGTAACAGAAATTGCCTACCGTGTAGGGAGCGATGAAATTTCTTTACCGCGAATATAATGCTTAGCGCCGTTTTTTCAATTTTTGAGTAGTTCTTTTCGTCTGGCAAAAGTGATCGGGATGAATGTGCTATGAGTTTTACTTTTCCATCGTCCATTTTGTGTAAAATGCATGCTCCTATACCATAGGAGCTGGCATCGCTTGCGAATATAATTTCACGCTTGCAACTATAATTTCATGCTTGGGAGTATAATGTGCAAGAAACAAGTCAGACGTTAAAGTCTCTTTAATTTCCCGAAATACTTCTTTCGCACTCTTGCGTCCAGACCCATTTTTGGTCTTTCCTTAACAGTTCATTTAAAGGCGACCTTAGTTTATGCATATATGGCACAAATACATTGTAGTAATTTGCCAAACATAAGAAACTTTGTAAAGACGCAATATTTTCTGGAGCAGGCATATTCTTTATTGCACTCGATCTATCTGGATCCGGCCTTCTTCCATGTTTATCGATGATGTGCCCCAAGTATTTTATTTTCGCCATTAAAATGTATATTTTTCCTGTTTTACTTTAAATTTATAATCCTGGATCCTTTTGAATACTTGGTTTGCATAAGCTTTGGTGTTCTTTGCTAGCGCTTTTCGTTAACACATTGTCCAGGTACCCTACTGCGAAATACAACCCATTTAACATAATGGTCATAATTTGCTGAAAAATCGCAGGGGCGACTTTGATCCCAAAAGGAAATCTGTTAAACTTGTACAATCCCTTATGGGTAATTAATACATAGCAGCTTTGCACACTCCTCATCGACTGGAACTTGTAAGTACGCGTCACTGAGGTCGATTTAGAAAAATATTTCCCTCCACTCAGTTTCGCAAATATCTCTTCAGGGCTCGGATGAGGATAATGGTGATCTTGTAATGCGCTGTTTAAGCCTGTCGCGAAGTCGGCGCAAACCTGAATCTCCTTACTCTTCTTTTGGATGTAAACCGTTAGTGCAACCCACTTCCTGTGATAATTTTTCCGATGACACCCATGTTTTCGAGTCTTTCTAATTCACCGTCTATCTGTTCTATAGCGGCGTATGGAACATTTTTCTTTCTGAACACTGGCTGTTCATTTACTTTTACGTCAAATTTTGCTACCGCTGTTGTACACCTTCCCAAATCGCCTGAAAATACTTCTGGGAAATTCTCTTTTAACTCCCTCTTAAGTTTTTCTGCCTCCACGTTCGAATCCTCAACCTGTTGGCAAAATGAGCTTAAAGGCAGATCTCATAGTCTAAACTTTTCGAACAGATCAATTTCAAAGAGGTTGTTTGATTTTCGCATGACAAAAATTCTTGCTTTTTCGGCCCTGTTTTGGAAAAAATATTCGTCAATAATTCTCCTTCGAAGGTAATTTTTTCGCCACTGACGCTTCTCGCCGTTTTATGTGATTTAATCATAGTGGGTCTCCCAAGCCTCTTCTATGTCTGTACATTAATAATGGAAATGTCAGACCCACTATCAAGCTGTAGCCTTACTTTCTTTTTAAACATTTTGACTTGTACATATTGCTGGATATTTGTTCCTCAGGTTCAATTTTCGTAAGTTTAATGGATGTCTTTCTACCAGATTTTTTTTTCTACAAAGCGATGCTTTATGTCCTTTCTGGTGGCAGTTGTCACATTGTTTGAATTTGTAGGGATACTCATTGTACCAATGTTTATTTCCACACCTCCAACATGGCCCAAGTGGATCTTTTCCCTGTTTCTGTTTCTGGTTAATTTTTGAAGTCGAATTTTTCTTTTGATAGATCGTTTTAATATGCAACACTTCGCTTTACTCTATGTCACGACTGTCTTGTCTCAATGCAATAAACCGTTCACAGTCTTCCGCTGAGTTTTGTAGTTTTAAATTCGGTTCGTTTTCGAGTTTATTTAAAATACGACGCCTGATTTCAGCGTCTTTATTTAAGACCAGCCCTTGCACAAATATTAAAAATTTAAAATTATCTGATGATAATTCCTCCAGTTAAAAATCGTCGCAATGCTTGTTCACTATACTTGCATAAGTAGTGTAGTCGTCTTCTCTTCTAGTAACAGTCATAAACTTATATCGCCTATGGAAATGAAACGTTCTTGCAGAAAACAGTTCTGTAAGTAGCGTAACTGTTTCTTGGAAGCTCAACTCACTGGTCTTTTTGGGAGAATAAAATTCACGAACTTTGTATGCTCAGCTGTTCCCAATTTTCTTAGCAAAAGCCTAACTTTTTTCGCATCTAACCATGTACTACATTCCGAAATAAAAATCACCTCATATCGTCTATAGTACTGGACGAAAGTGACATCGTCTTCTGGATTATAATTGAAATTTTCAATAGTGGCCCACACAGCTGTTTGAGGAAATGCGTTATGATTATCGTCCGCGTTAGTTAACTGTGTCGCCTCCAGAATTTTTCTTTGTTCCTCCTGTGTTTTCATCAATATTTCCTTGAAGCGTTTCTGCTGATGAAGCATTTTTTCTTCAAGTGCTTGTTTAAATCTCTCTCCTCTTTCTACTTGTTGAATTTGCTGCTTTTGCAATGCGAGATTTTGCTCTGGCTGGAATTGGAACAATTACAAACAGTGAATCTTGAAATTCGCCTCTATCATACGAATTCAGTTTACAATTTACGCTTGTATTGAATAAATATTCCTTAGTAAAAAAAAAATCAACCAAGTTTTCTTTCCCATTTTTGGTTTGAAGAACAGTTTAGCAGTCCTTTTGTGACTTAATTTGTTGAACGCTATATTTCTTGTCTTACTAGAAACAAACCAGCGAAATAACATTTGTTGAGCATTTTTTTTTATTTGCACGCGTTTTTACGTAGCAAAAATAAAATCCGTCGCTTTAAGTATCCGACGAATTCGTATGAGAAACTTTTAGTTTTTTTGTAGGTTTTTACCCTCTTTGCCTTTTGCAAAAAAATACTTGATTCTTTACGCGTTTGCTAAGCACAAATGACGTACGCGAATAATTATTTTTCAGGGTCTGTCTCTTTTTCTCTTGACAAAGTCAAGCGTGTTTTTTTTTTTTTTTCAAATCCCAGATGTTATCGAAATAACGATAAGCTTACACGGTATTTGCTAGTTGGTTTTGGACATTAAACTTTGCAGAAGAAAATTCTTACCGTAGGAAAATTGGCTTCTGGTGAAGAAAAAAAATGAACCTTTTTCCCCCCTTTCTAAAACACTTGGTAAGTGTGTTCAATTATTAAATAATTGACAACATTCGCGTTTTTCGCTGTAGATTTTGGTAGCAAGTTTTTCCCCTCGCCAAATTACTATTGCAGTAATTAATTCGCTGTTAATCCTTGCGTATCCAAATATTTGTTGAAATGACGAAGGTGTTCTGTCGTAAAGATTTTATGAATTTTTATTTAAATCACTTTTGGTGATTCTCTGTAGTGATGGTCATTTCGATTCCTTGTCGCCAATCTGCTGTGTCGTGGAACAACAGTGAAAATAAGAACAATCAAGTCGAGGTTCGGTTAAAGAACAAGTGTTTTAACAATAATGTACAAAGATAGGAAAGCGTGTATATCTGCTGGGCACTCGGTTAGCAGTTGAAGTGCAGTCGAATCTTTCTTACCGGTGTTGGAATTACTAGTGCTATTTATAGTGCTAATCGGTGTAAATTCCTCCATTCAAGGAAGGCCGGTATAACAATATACATATAGTATGTTATGAAAATATATATGGTAATTAAGCTACACAGAATATTCCGCGTTTTATTCTCGTGAGAATTCGTCAGGTTTATATAGAAGAAATCATAAGAGTAATAGCAATATAATAGACCCTGGATTACCTCATCTTGGAAACTAATCTACAGTTCTACGCCAAATAATACAAAAAAGAAAAAAATATTAGAGATTATTCACCATATACATTTAACCGATATATATATATATATCATATTTTCTCGAATATTATAAACAAAAGTTGATATCATTAATAGGAATTTCTTAGAGATAATAATTTGGGAAATCTCGTTAATAAAAAATACTATTTCTTAATATTTATCTACTTCGAAAATCTAACTGTATACATAATAGGATATAAAACACTAAAATACAAAGGGCATGCCGTACTTAGAATATTAAACGGTTTATTAATACCGAAATGTAACTGAAAATAACTATAATTATTGAAATAATAATAATTGCCCGATCAGCGGAAACTTTTTAACTACAAATATAGTATACACCTGCATATTTTTTCCTGCAAATAATGCTAAGGTATATTTTAGACACAGAAACAACTTGTACTCCTTCAAAATTAAGCTAAATTCTGAATCTGATGAAACTATTACACTTTAGTTAAATATGTTAGGGAATTAGTTAAAATAAAATGTTCGATATTTAGTCAAGCAACAAATATATAAATAATAAGAGAAAAATGTAATTTATACACTTTGTAACCTTTCCATATCATAACATAACATGAGCATCTGTTGAATAAATACAAAAAATTATACAGAATTGTTTCCATAGAATGAGATATATGCTATGGATTAATAATAAAATAAAGTATATATGAAGGAATTTCTAGGGTTTATACAATTTTCAGTGTGCTATTCCCACTATTATTATTATTAAGAGTAGTAGTAGTATCATTATTATTACTTTTTTCTTATTGTTTTAGTGTTAGTATGGGTAGTAGAAGTAGTATTATACAGATACTTATCCTTATCGTCATGATTATTATTATTGTTATTATTATTATTATTATTATTATTATTACTATACTAATATTATTTTAATAACATTATAATTATTACAATTATTATTATTAATGTTATTACTATTGTTACTATTATTACTATTATTATTATTACTTTGATTATTATTACTATTATCATTATTATAGCATTTTAATGTAATACGCCTATATATATATGCAATATAAATCTAACTCCAAAATTTCGATTGAATATTATCATTAAATTGCTATTATTACTATTTATATACGTTGGGAGTTTACTTTTAGTTTTGGACTTGTAGATATCGGGTTAACTAGCATATAGACCGGGAGATGAACAGCAGTTGGACTTTTATTTTCCTGTTCATTACTTTCCCTTTTCTTTTTAATATTACTTGGCATCTCTTTCTTCCCTTACTCTCACTGTCTGCGAAACTATATTTGAATCCTATTTAGACCTTTCATATTCCGTTGCTGTCTCTCCCTTTTTCCTTTTTCTTCCCCCCTTCAAATTGATTTTCCCATCACTATCTACTCCCTTAACATCGAAATTTTAGAATAAGGATTTTAAATTTGATACTTTTAGCCTTAGTCTGATTTGTAAATACAATTTTAATCAACAAAGCTGCATCTGATTTTTAATGACTAATTTGATTTGCTTTGTTCAGCAGTTCTTTTCTTTTATTTTTAAGTATATATATATATATATATATATATATATATATATATATAACTACTTCATTTATTCGCATACATTTAATATATGAAAGTATAGATTTATGCGTAAACTTAAAGTATTTACTTCAAAAGTGCTCAATACGTAGGTAGAGCTAGTTAGTAATTTATAAAATATATATGGCGATTAAGCTACACTGAATATTCTGCGTTTCATCCAACTATAGGATTCGTCAGGCTTATGCGCATAAGCCTGACGAATCCTATAGTTGGATGAAACGCAGAATATTCAGTGTAGCTTAATCGCCATATATATTTTATAAATTACTATATATATATAAGTATGTATATATAGTTTAACAGATAGATAAATTCATAGAATTAAATAAAGTAAAAATAAATACATATTAAATAAAAATTAGAAATCAACGTATGTATTAAGAGTAAATAATTATGTTTTACGAAGCAATTTTGTTAGTAAATGTATAGAATGTTTTCTCGTTAGGAGGTGATTATTTGGATGAAATTCAAGGTATAAATATATAGTCTTTTATCAGATTTTGAATGCAAATTGAATTTTCATTAATTAAAATAATTCAATTTTAGGAACTAGTTATGTTTAAATCTTTAATATAATTGTTTAGATACAGTATTTCGAATACTTGCGCGATGACGTTTTAATAAGAATAATTTATTTACCAAAAGTAAATCATGAAAATTAAATTAATAATGCGTTTGTTTAGTGTAAAGTATTATCAGTTTATTAACAGGATAAGAAGTTAAACGACTACATCACATTAATACGAACATTTATTTACGACAGGAAATAAATGGTTCTTATTCCGTGGGTAATTTTAGTGTCGTAAATTATGTTAAGAAATTTGATTGTTTAATGGACCTGTTTGAATTTTTATGTAAATAATAAAATAGGAAATAATATTTCCGTCCAAATCACGAACGCAGACGCCATATATACATTCATAGTGAAACTACTAGCTATTATTTACTGTAGGTTTTTCGCCTATTATCAGTGGCTTTCATCTTTTTTTATCAAATATGATATCATTTTCAAGGAGAGTCACATTCCTAAATAAAACATAATTACCGATGGTAGCACAATTTTCCACTCACTAATTATTTGTCCTCTTCCTCTCCCCACCGTAACCGGGAACTATTCTTGGTTAGTGACGGTTTAAACAACTTTTATGCTTTTAGTAATATATGTTTACTATTACCACGTTCTTATAATACGTTTGACATAACGATCCCTCCCTCAACGGTTTCCAGTCGGATTTTATTTACTGCTAGCATGCGTTCAACAGATTTAGAGATTAATATCGCAACTGAGACTTAGGAAATGTCATGAATTAGAGGGTTAGTTGCGGGTCTAGCATGAAAATCTACGTTCACATTACATGCGAGTTAATACAAGTTCGTATGTCGAGGAACAACGGATGAATGCCAACTGTAAAGGTCACGCCAGAGAAACAAGATGACCAGCTGATGTTAGGTTGGATGCTAAAAAACCGAGTGACACTGAAAGAAACTATGAAACCAAGACACTCATTTAAAATTTGACTGAAAATAAAACAAAATAAATTTTTGTGTAATTGAAGTTTTTTTTTTCGATTGAGTGACGCCATGCCTGCGGAACATATCATATTTAAAGTGTTTTAATGTTTTCTTTAATTATACACGTTTTAATTTAAAACAAGTTTTGTAACTTTTTAAAATGAATTTCAGTTATGTCACGTTAAATTTTTGTTTTGTGTTTGACTTGTTATCTGCTGTCTTGCTTTCGTTCATTACTTGGAATTAACGAGAACTAAAAACAAGCACGTATTTTGCTCACTAACTTTCGAGCCACGATATAAAAGTATATATATATATATATATATATATATATATATATATACACACATACACGCACGCCTACACAAACGCCCACACACATACATACACACATTGTAAGATTATTGGGAGTTACCTATAGCAGAGAGCTCGATTATTCAGAAAGTTTAAATATATGTATTATAGAAGTTCAGAACAAAATCGGTATGGGAAATGAGGTTTGTCCATAGAGGGCGGTTACGGTTTATTCCTTCCTTTTTAGATTAGAAACCGACGGTAACGATACAATTATTAACTTCTTGAATCTATACTAGAGTTTAATAAGAAAAACATTAGCATCAATAATCCCTTTAGTTTTCATTGTACTCAATACGTTTGATGCAACTCTCATATATTTACATATTGTCAGGAGCTGCTACATATTACTTCCGGAACAAATAGTGTTGCATCAATGTTATATTCTCCTTCGACATGACTTCGATACCACGAAAGTGTAAAGTATAATGTTTTTAGTTTAGCGCAGGTTAGAAAGGATACTGAATTTACAAGTTCTTTCTTATTTAATGTTCCCTCTTTAACTCTTTGAAATTCTCTATAGAAGCTGAAATTCAGAAAATATTTAGAAATTGATACCTAATATCCATTTTAAAAATCATTGAAAATAATCGAAGATATCTTAATTTTTACGCCTTATATAAACCAACATCTCGCTCATACTACATTATCTTATGTATATGAGCTGTTTTACAAACTTTATAATGATCGGTTAATTATTTTATAAGTGAATTCTGTACATCCAAATATATACAGATGAAAATATTAACATATACACATATTAAATAAATTTACAGGAATATACAAATAAATAAATATTTGGTTTATTTAGAAACATTCGAACTCATATTTTGTGTTGTTTTCATAACGCTTTGGTCGATGTAACCTTCAACTCTCTTGTGGAACTCAGGAATCTTTTTGAACAACTCGGAGATCTGCACAGAATTGTAAACGGAAGCCTTTATTTAATATTTGTATTATTCTCTCGTCCCATCCGCAAGTAATTCGCAATTATATATTCGCACTGAGGCTGGAACCGTCAATGTCCAGAAGTGCTACTTTTACAACTGAATTTTAACAAATGCTGTATCTACTGGGCCACTAATTCTATTACAAAGAATTAGATTAAGCGGGAAACCGTGATACAAGAGCGTGTGGGGGGTGGTTAAATAAATTACTACACGGACTGACGACCTGGATGTTCTTAGTTAGAATCATGTTCATTCCACAAGATCACTTTTAGTCCGGATGTTGGCAACGTTCACACGATCTCTCTCATAAGTAAGTCTTTCTAAACAAAGTTCTGACTAGAAAAATATCGATGTAAGCAATTCCAGCAATAGAAACTTTGGATTCACATGATACGCTGATGATAACCTGATAAAAGCAAGAGCGGAAATCCTATTTCAAACATATGCGTGACAGACAAATTATCTACTGCCAGACGACTAGATATTCTTATAAGGATTAACAGACGTATCTACATTAAAAGATCAGTAAATATTGAGGATGAATTGAACGACACACATACGCCCTGCCTTGAAAGCACATTGACAATTTGTTTCAAGAATATTGAAAAGAACGATCGAGAACGAGGGTAAGATTTGGGTGGAGCGTTGTTAGTGGCAGACATTAATCAAAATATTAACAATAATTTCCATCATCGGAGATTTGTCGCCCGGGACATGTGTATGTGTATGAAGGGGGCGTGCAAATATTTTAATATCTCTGTCGCAAACTGGTTCATATGTTCAAGGTAGCGTTGAGAAAGTCCTTTTTTATCAGAACGGCCGCGTTTGATGGTCACTCATAAATGACTTCACTCGATTGGGTTTTCGCCTTTGACCACCCCAGCGTTTTGCGCGGGAGCAAGTGATGCACACTTGAAGCGGTAAACAAAACAAAAAATAAATAAAAGAAAGAAAGAAAAAAAACAAGAGCAAATAAAGCCACCGACGAAAAAGCCGCAATATATAAGTGTCCCTCCTTCAACGAGTGCCCCGACAAACACCGACAACAAAAATACATATTAAGATCTAGCGAATACGTCCAGCTTATTCGGATATTCAAAAGAAGTCAGGTCAAGTGATCGTTAAACTCTTCTCTCCTTTTATTGGTTTGAAAATCGATCCAGTATCTTTATCCGTGTATTTAAATGCTTTGTCTTAGCAGGAAAACCTGGCGTTGCCAGCGAATATATATGAATCTCCGCATATTTTCTTTCTTTCTTATCTCTCTCTACTCGAGATTTCATGAACATATTTTTTCAATAACTTGCCAAAGCATCTGACAATAATATATGTGCTTCTTAGAGTGCTTCGAAATACTCACATCTGGGAGTGACCTATATCTCTACAACGCTAGAATTCGCCAATATATAGGTCGGTATATCCACTAGTCTATCAACTGAACTGGATTAAGAATAGATTTTCCAAGTGAATAGGTGTCCTATTGTTGACCAGACTTAAACTTCTGTCCAGTCGCCACAATTTCGAATATCTGTGCTTGTTTTATAAAAGAATAAAGAACGTGCTTCCTCGTCGTAACGAAAGAGTAAAACCTCAAGCCTTCACTTTACAGACTACATATGTCAGAGAGTCTACTCTGGTAGTTTCTATCATCGAACTGCTAGATTCTGGAATTCTTTACCCTATATCATGATCCCTGATTGTACTTATATGCATGTTTAAGTGCAATATTAACAGCCATCTCGCTGCCTACCCCCTACTTGGAGTGTCCCTGTATGCATTATCCATAATTCAAAGTAGCCCCTTTATTTATTTGAGTAAGAAAAGAACATCTCGTCCGTGATATACATTACCGCAGTTATGCTTCGTTGCAAACTAAATATGGTCGCTTGAAAGTCAATTGTGAACAAATTTTAATCGAGTTGTCTTCTAAATCAAATTTTGTCCTTTCCTTCCACAGTTGTCAACAAACATAGTTCTGTATCAAAATACCAAATATCATTAACTCTTATATTTCAGCAAGTTTTGGCCTTAATAAGTGCTTACATATTGCTGTGTTACTATGATGTGATTTGTTGCTGGTGATATGAATATTCTCTAACGAAATATATGCAAAGAATATTCTTTTGTAAAAGAATATGCTTGTCACAGCCCTACTTATGACACACGCATATATTATTACAGAGTCGTGATTTTAAAAGTAAAAAAATGTATTTGGATGCCATTAGCTAGAAATGGTGTCCCTTCTTTCTGCCCCCCCGCCAGCAAACTTAAACAAATTCTAACGATTACATGTTTTATTAACTGCCTCATGACCAAGAAATTAGTGAATATTTTACATTAAATTTATATAGGAAAATGATCCGCATTATCTTTAAGGGTCGTTGAAACGTATTAGCCAAAATAATTAGATTTTGATTTCTTTTTAGAAGGTGAACTACGCTGGGATTGGTCGTAAAACATACAAAAATGTTTTAAAATATGAAATTTAATATGTATTTATTGTTGTTTTACATTAGAAAAACATTTGTATTTTGTTTGTTTGTTTGAAAACGATTCCACTTTGCAATGTAAATACAATCAAAATAATCATAAATATCTTTGCATTATCAACGCTCTGATACCCATCTGGCATCAATTGAAATGGATGGCTCTCGTCTTGGATAGGCTACATGTTTTGATAAGCTTCTGGGATTGACCTTTACTCCTGATCTGAAATGGAACACTTACATCAAATCAGTTGCCAAGGTCGCTGGAAAAGTGTGGGATCCTTCTACCACTCCAGTAGATATCTCACTGCTGATGCAATTCTCTATCTATATAAAAGCCAAGTACGTCCAATTATGGAGTACTGCTTCCATATTTGGCTAGGAGCTGCTAAAAACAGCCTATCCTGTCTTTACAGATTACAAAATAAACTTCGTAGCCTAGTGGGAGATTCTCTTTTCTCTTCCCTGCAATCTCTCTCCCAGAGAAGGGACGTTGCTTGTCTGTGGTTGTTTTATCGTTATTTCCATGGCAAATGCTCGTCTGAGCTCCAACTTCTTGTCATCCCTCGCCAATCTTTCACGAAAAACACCCATCTATCTGAAACCACTGTCAGTATTTTTCCCCACTCTTTATCTGTGCCTAAATCAAAACGTAGATTCCATGAACAAAGTTTCTTTCTTGAACTGCACGCCTGTGGATCTCTCTTCCGTTTGTCTGTCTCCCACCTGACTACAACTTGGATGTCTTCAAGTCCAAAATAAACAAATTCCTGATGAATCGCCCCCTTAAGTAAGACACTTTATCAGATCTCCATTGCTAGCGATTACTACGATATTATCCCATTGATTACTGTACGCTCCATAACCCTTATCCTTGAGTGGTATCCGGGCCTTTATAAGTGGTGACTTCCTTGCAAAAAAAAAATAATCATATAAAAACCTTGGGACTGTAAAAAAAATTAAAATGTATAAATCTATTTAAAAGTTAATAAAAAAAAGAACCATGATACCCGTAAGTTGTCGATTAAAAAAAAAGAGTTTTTGGTTTTATTTATTTATTTTCGTAAAGCGGAACCAAATGGACGGTTTTTACACCCAAGCAAGATGATTTAAGTTTTATATTATGATAGATAATAAAATAAAATAAAGATCGCCTTTAATGTTTATGGGTTTTGTTGCGAGCGCAATCTGTACCCTATAATCGTATCCCCGTTATCAACAAAAATAATAATCCAGTAGAATTATTTATAATATTTCAACTTATCTTTGATGTCTTTCTTTTCAGTTGCACTCTCCAAGCAGTTAAACAAATCACAAAGTATATATACATATACATAGACTGGCATCACAAGGACGCTCTACGATTATCTATATATCTATAAAAGTGAAATTGTCTCTCTGTGTGTTTGTGTGTGTATATTTTCCTACCAAACTACTATATCAATTTTTAATCTACAGACACAATATTTCACACAACGGGTATTGAGATTTTGGAAAATCTTTTTAATTGGTTTTCGGCCAGAAATTTGGCTGTCAAGAGGTGAAAGTTTAACAATTTGACGTTTGAAAACTGTTTACTCCTCTACCAATTTGGGGTCTAAACACTTGGAATTTTAGCTTTAGGTTACTTATTTATATATATATATATATATATATATATATATATATATAATTTCTTCTTTGTGTAGTAAAGTTAAGAAACCATCTTGAATAAAATATCATGCTTTTATTTTTCTATTATTTTATTATTAATTGACTTTATGTACCTATCTGCATTGATAATCTCTAATAGTCCATAACAATGTGTGCACATTACTTTGCAAAATGGTAACATTTATACTTGGAAATCGAATACAAAACTCATTAAACGCCATTTTCAAAATAATGCAACTGTCGCTTCCAAACGTTTGGCATTTAAGCAACGTACCGATATAAAATCCTTTTTCGCGTCATATCATATTCGCCTATTTTACTTGATATAGATCAAAGCAATATTTTTTAGTTGTATTTTACATTTGAAATTGACGTCTTATGTATGAATTTAAATAAATTGGATTTATCGCGTATTGTATCCAAAAAATCAACTTGGGTTTTTTTTTCAAAACAAACAACAGATAAACAACGAAAAAAAACAAGACAACAAACCAATACAAAGATAGAATGTTATAAAAAAATCGATTTGCGCGATCTAAAGAATTCACAGGAAAGAAAACTTAAGAAGACAACAGAATGATATCGTGGATATCTGAGGACACAATGCAACAAAATTAAGTGAATTGTTACGTTTTCTGGAATATTGCTGTTAACGCTTTCGAAAATGTCAAATGAGTCTCCGTTGGGTCTCGTCACAGAACTTCTTTGTTCAATAGACAAAATATTTATATTCAGCGTGTCAATCAGATCAATGTTAAAACGTTGCTTATAAAAGACCTTCATTAATCACAAGCGGCTTTGGTTCAAAATAGGAGGTAGTTGCCTCTTTTTCCTTTGTTTCTTTCTGCCATGATTCTCTCGTTTATGCTTTCTTTTCTAAATAATGTCTCTAAGAGGTTCTGTCTGTCCACTGGTCGCTAGATCGATCAGGCGGGTTGTCTAAATTTATTACAAAATTTAATTTCAGAATACGGACACTCATTTCTTTAAGTTACACCGTTATATACTTTTCGAATGGTATTGCACGATGCGCCAAAGATTTTCTAACGAAGACTTACTGCGTCCATCTGAATATCCATCTTCACATTTGAATACGAATTTCGTAATTAATCTACCTCTGTAAGTAATTATTATTCTCCGTCGGTGTTTAACCATGTACTTTGAAATTGCATTTCAGAATGCGTTAACGAATTTATAAAAGAGACTCACTGCGTCCGTCGCTGTGTCTTTCTACACTGTTGGATGCGTTTTTAGTATGTTCCACACATCTTCATAGGAGATTCTCCGCATAGGTCGGTGTTGTACCATGCTGTTACTTTTTTTAATAAAATAAAATAAAAAGTGAGTTAAAACGTATATGTCTAACACTAACTCTGTGTTACTGAGTACGAATACGGACACGCATGCTTGCGATTCGCATCCTATTCACATTTACGGGCTTGTTTTGCCGCCAAAATAAAAAAAGAAGAGGAAAGAAAATAAAAAAATAAAAAAAATGCTATAGAGGCACGGTTCCTACTACTGAAATCGAAGAAAGAAGACAGCGAATTCAGCTTCTGTAACAATGACAGAAGAGGCGATCTAAAAACCATACGTGCAAATATTCTGCATAATGAATAACGATCCATAAAGCAAACACAACGAGTCAAATTGATGAAAAAATCATACAATCTTTTAAAAAAAGTAACGAAAAATATTTGTAAGTCCAAATCCTTTTCATTATCCCAGGCCAATATTTTGTATTATGCATACAGATTTACACTCGGTTCCCTTATATATGTAACGTATCCTGTTTATGGTATCTTTATTGTTTTATACGTTATCCTGTCCTATAACTGTTGTACAATAAATCTTGTTTACAATCCGTAATTTTGTGTTGGTGCTTCGGTTATTTTTTAAGTGTTTATTGCTTGTCGATTCACATTGTATAGGCGTTTTGGAAACATGGTTCTCCAGTTCCCTTTTGTTCGATATATGTTTTTGATCGCACGGACCATAAATTCTATTCTTTTTATTATGTTGCATGACTGTTGTCGCCGTTTCCAACCAGGCATGAGCGTAACAGTCTGTTACATTTTGATTTTTGAATAGCAATTTTAATATGCGTCTAAGAATTTTCATGGAATATTCTCTGCGATGAATAGTATTTTCAGAATACGTCTATGCATCTCCGTAAGACATGCCCAGTGTCAATTTGTTAATAAATAAATATATTTATTTATTAAAACAAATTCAATATTTTCAATTATAACATATTCTTCATCGGGAAAATCTAGGTTTATTGGAAAACAGGCCCAACTTTTTCCCGATCCCGATACCTCCAAAGATTTGGTGTCCTGATCATTTTTATTCCACAAGAAAAAAATAAAGGTGGGGGGGATTTTATTTTTTTGGGGGGATTGAGCTTGACCTTTTCATTAGCCGGTCAGGTAGAAATCTAGAGATTGTGCTAACAAAAAGAAAACAAAGCAAAAAAAAAAAAAAAAACAGAATAAAGCCTATAGGAAAAATGTATGCCGTACTAAAAATGTATGCCGTACTAAAAATGTATGCCGTACTAAAAATGTACAGCATACATAAGGCTTATGTTGTATACGGCACCAAAAAGAGGTATGTTACGTTGTGTGTGTGTATATGAATATGCCCCATCACGACGTACATGTTGAATAGTTGGGTTTTACATTTTATCTGTACATTCATGTACGTGTAAATGTGTGTATGTATATATGTCGTATTATATAGTTGATCGCCTTGTGTGTATATTTTAACATTTATGCAACAGTTCTAACAGGAAACGATTGGCGTGGACGCATCAAAACATTTGTAGAAAAACAGTTCTTTTTAACGGGTGTAAATAACAAAACACATACCTGAATTATTTACGAGCATTTATTTTCATGATCTCAGCTGACATCTTCAAAGATTACTACGTCTTTACATCTTGGCTGCCTGAGGAATAGCCGCTTCCTGCGTTATGGAGAGACCAACTCCCTCTTTTGAGTCGTCCGTTCTCTCTGCTAACGACTGACTAGAATTTTCCCAAATCTACATCTCATTACGTGCCTCAGACAAACAGCTGATGCAACCTCAATCTGATTATATATTTATGTAAACCAAAATCATGTTTACATCTCATTTTTATTTTCACATTCCTTTCGTAGCGATATTATTATTTCAACTGTCAATCTAATGGTTTATTTTTCTAATAATAATAATCGATGCAGCGACCCGCTTTCGCCCGAATCAACTTATAATAATAATAATAATAATAATAATAATAATAATAATAATAATAATAATAATAATAATGTTTTGATCCTTGGCCCTATTTGCCACAGTAAATACAGATACTACGCTATAATCTCAGTCAAAAGGGTCACAACATTACACAACTACGAGGAAGGTTATATATATATATATATATATATATATATATATATATATATATATATATATATATATATATATATATATATATATATATATATATATATAGCGTTAGGAGGATTCATATATAGCGTTAGGAGGATTCATATATTGTGAATGTGAGAATTATTATAATAACAAATTTAGTGGCAATAAGGTTACAGCAGGTTTCCCCAATAGAGTCTATACCATTTACCGGGGGGGGGGCGTTACGAGACTTCAGGAGGGCGATGGCAAAAATTTATCGTATAGGGATCCCTGAGATTCTTTAGGGGGCAGTGAAAAGTTGGGAAATTCTAATAACATTTTTTATGGGATTCACAGCGTGGAAATTGATTGCACCACACTCATTTTTAATTGGAAAAATTAATTCATGAAATGTTGACAAAGTTTCTAAAGTGATTACTGAAGTCTTTTTTATCTATCAAATGGGTTCTGGGAACAGAAACCAAATGAAGTAATGGAACCTGGTAATCTAAGACATTTTCTATCAAATATGAAACCAAATGAAGTAATGGAACATGGTAATCTAAGATTTTCTATCAAATATGAAACCAAATATTCCGGAAATTATTGCTGATCATCAGCAATAATCTGCACATTGATCGATGATTTCTGTGATTATTTTTCTGATTTTTATTTTATTGATTATTGTATTAGAAATGCTATGATATATTATTTTACCCACTTGATTTATAATTGTTACAGTTCCCATACGATCGACAGAGTCGAATTAGTTGAATAAACTTTATGAAGATTAATTGTTTTCGTTTTAAATCTGTACTACCACTACTGTTAACATTATTATGTAAGGTTGCATGTAGGGAGAAGGCGGAAGTAGGTATGGGAGTGTTCTTTTTTTACATAGGTGTCAACAATCAAGGCTGAGAGGCTACTCAAAGAAAGGGTTGAAGAGTGAACAGTAGTCAAAAGGGCAATATAGTAATCGATAAAAGTGTAAATTTGGTAAATTAAATATATATACAGACATACATACATTTTTTACATAGGCGTCACCACTTATCAAGGCCGAGAGGCCGCTCAAGGATAAGGTTTAAAGAGTGAACAGTAGTCAAAAGGGCAATATAGTAATTGATAGTAATGGAAGTTCGGAAAATTTGTTAACTTAAGTGGAACGGCTCATCAGAAACTTGTTTACGTTGGACTTGAAGACAACCATACTATAGACAGCTGGAAAGCAGGAAAACGGAAGACAATTCCACAGACGTGCAGTTCTAAGAAGGAAACTTCGTTCATGGAATCTACGTTTAGGTTTAGGCACAGATAAAGAGTGGGGGATTATTGATAGTGTTTTCAGCTAGACGAGTGTTTCTTGTGAAAGTTCTAAGGGGTCGTTTTCCAAAAAAAGTTGAGAAACTCTAGTGGAAACGTTTAATATCTGTATATGCAGTATTCACACTTTAGCCAATAAATTACCGTTATGAATGTTAGAAAGGAAACTTCTAGGCGTATGGGTTGGTCATGTTGGCTATATTTAGTTTTATGCAAACGTGGCGAGAAGAGAGTGAAAACCTTTGAAAAAATCCATGTACCTCTGACTTTTCTGCAATTTTAAATTGTCCAATGGGGGGCGTTTGCCGAAAAATGTTGGGAAACCCTGGGTTATTTTATTTCCCAACCGTTTTAACACGAATTTAGTTTCTGAATTTTCAAGATGGGATGTACAGTTCATATTGGTAAACTTACTAACTCGGAAATCCGCGCCGAATTTCGAACAGAATCCTTTATTTATCAGTTTTATTCTCTCTTTAAATGGTATTTTTTCGTTTTTGTTTTCAAGGTCTTTTCTTTCTTTCAGCCTTTCCTATTTCTACTATTTTTGCATCTGCCTTCTTTGTCTTTTTCTATCAAATCCTTTACCTTATTTCTATAAAACATTTTGCTGTCGCATTCGCGTCTCTCCTACAAAGTGTTCGTTTGTTGTCTTTTCTCCCCAGTTTACAACATCGTAAAACTTGCCCATGTTTCACAAGAATACAAACAATAGCTTCCAAGAGAGCTAAACGACTCCAACAATAACAGCATGTCACTTGCTCAAATGCTCTTCAACCTTTCACCTGTGAACCTTTAAAACGCCACTGCTTTGTCACTAAATGAAACCTGATCCGGCTCCAGATATATTCTGGTGGAGCTACGCCAAAAAAGGTTCCTTCCTATCAAAGAATTAGCCATTTGCCTTCTAATGAAAGCACTTGCGAAATCTAAGAAGAAACGGTGATGGAATAGAAAGCGGGAGAAATGAAGAAACTGTCACCGCATTGAGGAGAGATTTTCAAATGTGACCTAATGCTAAAAGCAAATGACAATAGGACGACAAATCAAGAATTACATTTAAGATGTCAAAATCCGAACCATAGAAATAACAGAGTTCGCTGAACATGATATAGTAGAATAGGAACAACCGTATATAAAGAAATATGTAAATCAGTATGTATGTATATATATATTTGTGTGTGTGTGCAAATGTATATATAAAACAAATTGATATAGCTTATATATAGGCATATATATGTGTATATATGTATGTATATATATACATGTATATATGTATATATATATATGTGTGTGTGTGTGTGTATAAGAAGTTGATATTGGTGGCTGTAAACTTTGATCGATATATATATATATATAAAGAGAGAGAGAGATAAAAACGTAGATGTATGTGTGTGTATATATTTAACAGGTACACCCTTAAACTATTGGTCATATAACACTGAAATTACCAGGAAATAGTAATAATACACTAAGCATGGTTTGTGATGAGTAAAAATGGATTTATAAATAACGCATAAAGACATTTATCGGCAAGTTGAAACGCGAAATGTTCATTTCAACTGGCCGACATGTTTTACTTCTTTCTGCGCATGCTCACATAAAATTCGTTTTTGGAAGTCTATTAATAATTAAATTTTATTATGTTTCTCTCGATAGCAACATCGGTAGAGAACGCGGCTGGAACATTACAGAATTTAATAGCTGATGGCGCCAGATCATTTATATTTTTAAAGACTTTTGCCATCATCCCCTTCTATTAATAAATTCGAACATCTGCTGATTTTTAATATATTTAAACGTATTTTATGAAATCAAAATATTTAAAAACAGTTTACAGTTTTTTTAGTTTTAAAAAATTATGGTTTGCGGGAATCCCTCGCGAATTGAGATAAAATTGAATGAATGAAATTCATACTTTTCTTACGTAAATCTTTCACGACAGGGGACAAATTCTAAGTACAGTTTTGATATAAAAGCTTACTTAGGTTAATGCCCAACTCCTACGCTTCTTTTTTCTTTTTTTTTTCATGTTTTTTCAAGTAATTTGTATCTTTTGCTCGAGATTCTGAAATTAAAAATATTTATAATCTAGACTAACGTAAATAATGTACTTTTTCTTTAAATTAAATTACTCCTGTTCCATTTAGATTATTTTCTTTTGTCTTAATAGCTTTTCCTTTGCTTTAAAGAACTTATCTCTTTTTCTATAAATAATTGTTTTTTTTATAATTTTTTGTATAAAGTAAGACAAAGACATTCCTATATATCTTTTCTATAACATTTTTTTATTTTTATCGATTAGATAAATAGATATTAACTCTAAACCAAAATTCTAAAGTTTTCGTGTTGTGTTATTTTTAGAAAGCTTTCCTTACACATTTACTGAATTAAAATATTTTAAAGAAAATTATGACAACACAAAATAGAGGTTTATTTAAATACAAAATATATATTTTCGTTACTAATAAAATTTAAAGAATCGTTAAATTCTGAGAAAACAGATATAAATTTCGATGAAACTTTTAAAATCATTGGCCTCTCTGACTAAACTCCACTACAACTAACCGTTCACATTTGAAATTTCGACTTTTAAAGGTTTTCAGATATGCTGACAACGAATATTACAGTGTAATTTGTTGCTAAATTTGTGGTAAAGTTGTTTACCAAATTAAAACACGCATGGTATTCAAGGTAAACGCTAACGTAATCCCTGGCAGCCATTTTTTTACACAACCAAGAAATTAGGAAAGCGCATGTGCATGTAATAAACACCTCAACCTCCGCAAGTTAAGAACCACTTTCGGAATAAATGCCCCAACTTCCCCATGTTAAAAACGGCTTTTGGAATAAACACCCACAACTTCCCTATGTTTCGGAATAAACTCATTTTTTTCATTAGGGAGGGTGAAAAATATTTGCATTGTCGCGTTCTTCAGTTACATGCATGTGCATCATTTACTACTCGGGCGTGAAAACAAAATGGTTGCAAGGGATTGCATTAGATTTTACGGTAGATATTATATGTTTTCAGATTTGGTAAACGACTCATCAGCCCCGAATTAAACTGTGATATTCGTTATCAGCATACCCGAAAACCTATATAAATCGATATTTAAAATCAAAAGCTGTCACGGGACTGAAATCAACCAATGAAAAGTTGACACGGAAGCAATCATTCAAACATAAACAAAAGTTCTCTTGCCCATTATTTTTAAACGTAATGAAATAAAATTAAAATTTGCTCCAAAGGTTTATAAAGTTTATATTCATTCATCCCGCGCCGGTAGAAATTCCAAGCGGCAGTTGCCAAGTCATTATAATATTGAAAGCATAATTTATTCTTTTTACATCGTATTCCTAAATCATCCTACACCAGAACTTTACGTGATTTATATTACACTAGCGAGGGGTACCCGGCGTTGCCCGGGTGTTTGTAGGCGTGTGTGTGGTGTTAAATAAAAAAGAAACCGGGGGGAGTAGGATCGAAGCCGAATCCCTGAGGCGAAGTTTGAAAATAAAATCGGCCAGCCAGAATGAAGCATTGTTATAAGCGAATAAGTGAAAGATGTTTGAAAGTTGTCGAGCGTTACGACGACGACGATGACGATGTAAGCATTGTTATAAGCGAAGTAAGAAAATAAAACAACGTTTTAATTAAGCGGGGGGGGGTAATCAAAACATCGAAAAAAAAACACAAAAAACTAACGTAAGGCAAACAAACGATGAAAACAGAAAACGAACACGTGAAAAATGGCGGGTACCCGGGTGTTTTTGGATGTCGCTAAGAATAAGCTAAGTAAAAAAAGAAAAACAGGTGGGTACCCGGGTGTTTTTGGGTGTTGCTAAGAATAAGCGAAGTAAAAATAAAACCAGGAAAACGAACATTACGTGAAAAATGGCTTAAATAATACAGGGTTCAATATTTAAATATAAAAAATCTAAAAAAAAAAACATCTCACACCACGATTCGAACCCAAAACGTTTAGATAATGAACCAAGGCCTTAACCACTTGGGCTAAATCGACGCATCTGAAATTTGTTCGGTTTTTCAACTATTTAAAGTAAATCAGGTCACGACGTCATGACGTCATCTGACGCATGGTTGACTCCCCCCCTGTCGAAAATTGTCGATTTCAGGGTGGAAAAGTTAACGTTTTTCTTTCTATCTCTCTCTCTCTCTCTGTTTTCGTCTCTCTCTCTCGCTCTCTCTCTCTCTCTCTCTCTCTCACTCACTCACTTCGACTGTTACTAAAAAGAAAATGGCGTCTGGCTGGTTTTTTTTCTAAAAACTTCTATCGTTAATATTTTTTGTGAGCGTATTTTTTTTTTTTACTTCACATTTTTAGCTTATTATTTTTCGTTTAACTATCGTATCTAAGTATTTTTAATGTGCTAATAACTTTGGTAACGTTGTCATGGCGTAAAAGTTCATAGTTTAGCTTGTGTGAGGGTTAATTTTTATTTTACCGATAACAACAATTTTTAAATTCAGACTGCCATTAGAGTTTGCTGAGTCAAGATCACGTGACATGACTCAGCGGGTTTTAAATACAAGTTGACCCAAAATAAACGGCCTGTGTATACTTTATGTAGAAGAGTTGGCGCCCGTATTTTTTTGGGGCAGTTATAAATCGATTTAAAAATATGTAATGTTTAACATTAAAATGTCACTTTTTTGCACCCCCCTGCAGAAAATCGATCAGCTGACGCACTTCTGATGGTCCTTTTGGGCTAATGTTTCGGTATTTGTCGTCCGGACGGTGGGGCTTTAATATGCTACTAAGTTTGTGAATTTTAGTTCCGTCGGTCAAAAGTTTTTAGCAAACACAAAAACATACATACATTCATACATTTTCGCTTTTATATAAATAGATTATGACATTACGATAAATTATCCTTAGAATGATAAAAAAAAAGAGAGATAGGTCTAAAAATCCTTATGGACTGTAATAAGTAGGTTATCTATCAAACAAACTGCTGCTGTCCTTGGGAACCGAACGTTTGGTTCGGTCTCGAATTCTTTCTTTTCATTTAAAATGCGACATGAAAATCTGGTACTTCTACAATACTGCGTTGTAATTACGTTTTTGGTTTTCAGTTTGGAGAATATTAGTATGAAGACACATTTATTCGATGATCCGTCTGAAGCACTTTTCTCAAATCATCCAATTTTTATTGGCACTGATTGAATAGAGATATTCAATTACACAAATTGCTATGTCGCCAGAAAATAAATTCTTTTAGTGACTTGATGACTACGATTTTTCCAGATATTGCAAAAAAGTTTTGCAATGTTAGATGGCTTCATGAAAGAACAATCTTGGCCCCTAGAAATGATCCTGTTGATATGATTGATTATAATCTTTTGCAAGAGTTATCGATCCATTGTGTCATTAATAAAGATCAAGTAATATAATGTAACGTAGAATTCAGTACAACCGCCTGGAATGCAACACCATAACTTGATATTGAAGACAGCATCTCCAATTAAAAAAAAATCTTGATCCACCTAAATCGTGTAATGAAACACGGTTAAAAATATCTTTTAAAACTGATGTACTGAAAGCCATTATAATAACTGGAAATTTTAAAGCTGAAAATGTTGATTTCCCGGATTACTCGTATTCTTTCTGACATGCAGTTTCAGTTCAAGCGTTTACAATTCTCAATAAAAATTAGTTTTGTCATGACTATAAATAAATCTCAAATACAAAGCTTCAGTATTGTTGGACTTAATGTGCAGACACATTGCTTTTCTCATGGCCAGACTATATTGGTTGCTTACGCATCGGAATTCCTGAAAAAACTCTACATTTATACACCTATTAGAGGTCACACCCAAAATGTTTTTTTTTATGTAGAGGCTCTTCAAAATTAATACTACAGGTATATTTACCAGCGTTTAGTATGTTTTCCTGGAAACTAAATTTTAATTGTTTCATTAACAGAATTAATTACTAATATTATTTTTAGATACATTATACTTAAAATATTTAAAACAAAATAAGAACTAAGTTTTCAAGTATACACTATGATATAGAATAATAATTGCAATTCCTATATTATATTTTGAAAAAGAAAGACGAAAAGATAAAAACTAAATAAGTAAAAAGAGAATTAAGATTATTGGTGAGATCTCTATAAAATAAAACGCACTACTGCTCTAAGGTCAAGTGGTTGTGGAAAAAGAAGCCATTATGAATGAATATTTCTTTTAATCAATAAGGCATTTATGTATGATGACGAAATATTGAAATATAAAAATACTACATGGAAACGCAGAGTTCTTCAGCTAATATGCAATTAATGAAGCCATATAACACACACACATACACCCCCCACACACAAATATATATATATATATATATATATATATATATATATAAATCTCGAAAAGGCGTCTTCAATCAGCGCTCATTTTAAAATAGATTTTACAACCATCAATAATGTGATTTTCAATATATTTGAAAATATCAGCCACTAACGTGTTTGGAAAATAGTTTTCTTTGTGATTTTTTAAATTAATTTTGCAGGTATAATTCTTTATTCTGACAAAAAAACAGTTTGTTTTTCAATACCTAAGAAATACGCTTATTTATCGACAGAATAAAGGAAACTCGGTGCAATTATCGATAGTTAATTCGATTTTGATTGTACGAATTGATTTAGTCGAATGTTATGTGATTAATTTATTTGGAATACAATTAAATGGAATACACAAAATATTATTTTTTCTTGCGGGAAGGCAATTCTAACTCACTCCTCCCTCTTTTCTCTGTGTGCATATATATATATATATATATATATATATATATATATATATGTGTGTGTGTGTGTGTGTGTGTGTGTTAATGGTTTACTTGCAGAAAATTTACATGAGATAAGTCATCAGTACCGTTGGTTTCAAACCTGATGATTAGGGACCGTTTTTGATATCCACAATAATAGGCTCTCTTCTAAATAAACAAATAAATAATGCGCTCTTATATATATATATATATATATATATATATATATATATATATATATATATATATATATTTATATTTGGAGGTATATTTGGTAAAAATCAGGGGAAAGTGCTCAATACTTTAGTAGAGCTGAATATGTTTTTAATGTTTCAACCTCGGGGCTTTTTATTTTGCTTAAGTCATTACAAATTGCTTCAATCGACAGAATATTATCCTGCCGATCTCTTCAGCCAATTCAAGTAATGACCACAAAAGTACATTAAAAAATAAAAAACACCGTATAAAAACAACACTAGCGAACAAATACTGGGAACTCAAAGAAAGCGGACATTCGCAGGTAGTCGAATGGAAAATAATAAGACAAGCTACCACGTGCAGACACTTAGACGACCCATGTAAATTATGCCTTCATGAAAAATTTGCCATCCTGTACTTTAAAGAACCCCAAAATCTATTAAACTGTAGACGAGAAATAGCAAACAACTGTTTTCACAAAAAAAAACTCACTCTAGGATAGCGATACAAAATAGCTTTAAAACTAACAAAAACAATAGAAAACAAACAAGTAAGTTAAATAAACATGGATATAGATAAATGATCATATATATATATATGTAGGTGTGCATGTATGTGTGTACACATATGTATATTTATATATATATATAAAAAAGAAAGAAAGGAGGAAAATCGTCTACCTTAAACCACTAACCTAGTTCTAAAACATACCCTTTGTTCGATAAAATATATGCCCATTGGCTGATAGGAAGGGGCGCGGTGGATACTAGAAAGCTGATTGGCTAACTAAAATCCTCAACATATATAAAAATGAGAAACAACCACAGAATTCGCGCATAAGCCTGGCGAATCCTATAGTGGATGAAACGACGAATATTCAGTGTAGCTTGATCGCCATATATATTTTATAAATTACTATATATATATATATATATATATATATATATATATATATAAACTCTCTCTCTCTTTCTCTCTTAATTTCACTTTCAAGCTTACCTTACAATATTCCCACGATATCTATACTAGTAAATAGTCGAGAACTACAGGAATTACTAGTACAGATGTCTAGTGGACATTGTAAGGCAAGATTGTTTTAATTTCAAGTGCGAATAAAGTCTGTTTGACATATGTGTTGTTTATAAGAAAATTAATCCCCGCAGTATCAAGTAGAAACATCTTGTTCCGTGAGATATGTAACTTTTGACAATTTTCCATACTCTGATGACGCCCTGTTGTGCAAAATTATAATTGATAAATTATTATATATTTATATTTCACAACCAGGCTAGAACAATTGTACGCAAGGAGTTACCAATAAAAGACGAACATTTTGCAAACGCGTGCCTGTTCCTTCTAATGTGATATCTTTAAATATATATATATATATATATATATATATATATATATATATATATATATATATATATATAAGACAGAGAGTGAGAGAGAGACAGAGAGAGACAAATGAGTTTAGGTGAAACCTCCTTAATCCTGTCTTAATCAACTTTATTTAGTACGTAAATATATCCCCACGCGGTTCCAATCTGACTTTTGTGATTGTTGAGAAAAACATTCAGTTAATATTTAACAATCCTATGAAGTCTTTAAAATAAATTATTAGATCCGACGGGCATGAGGTTCTCCGTTTATTTCTCAATTGAAACGTATAATTTTTGCTCTATTCTCCATTTGAGGTCGCTAACAGGATGTAACCTGACAAGAACCATACATTCAATTCGAATATAGACTACAGAAGTCTTATGATTATAGAAAGTATTTCGTTTTTCAACTAGCCAACGCGTCGATACCTAAACTCCAAATATACATATGCACGTGTATAGATTCGCACAGAGTAAAATGCGCATGATACAAAGCGATACATATCAAGACTAAAGCCAGGCACATAGAAAAGAATAAATATAAAAAGTATACTGTCACATAACGTGTATTTCTGCGCATACATTGGACACACGCTCTCCATATGCCAATCACTTCCAAGAGAGAATTCAATTTTGATCGATTCCTCAAGCAAAGTGGCAAAAAAACTCGCCGTGGATAGAAAAAACGTCACAAATTTCTCTTCACTGATCGCGGCATTTGGGAAAAGCCGGGCAATTGCAAATCTGCTTCGTCTTTAGTTGACGTTTATATAATTTGAGACTACAAAATGTCATGAAAAGAAAAAAAAAACAATTGTAAAACACGTACACACACACACACACACACACACGCACACACATATATATATATATATATATATGTTCTATTTTTTATTACCGTTTTTTGTTTTTCTGTAAGGTCTGAAGAAGTTATTGGATCGCCAAACACGGTTCGGTAACTGAAACATAATGTAACTAAACAGAAAAAAACGGTAATAAAAAAATAAAACGCATATTTGCTATACAATAGTATTGAGCACTTTTTTAAAAACTTTTTATTAATTATAATTATATATATATATATATATATACATATATATATATATATAATATAAAGCTGAACATCTGTGTGTGTGTCTGGTCACGAATAGGCTTCTATGGTTGACTATTATAGAATACTGATCACATATAATGATAGAAGATGTATCCAGACATAGGAATGGGTATGTTTGATCTGGCATAATGATGATCCATTAAAATTGTGGGGTTTGCGTACGCGCCTGGTCCACAGAGTATGGAAATAAAAAATGTAAAAATAAAAAAAAAATGTTTACAAGTGTTTTTTATATAGATTACATAAGAATATTTAATAAGTATGTTTTAATTTGAATAGGGATGGTATAATAAAATTTTTGGGTCTGCGTTCGCGCCTGATCTCGCCATAATAATAACCGATAATGGCGAATATTTTCGTGGGTTTCCATGAACCCATCAAACCATTGATCTATTTTCGCTATGTGGACGACACATTTTGTCTCTTCGATAACCAAACAGAAGCAAATATTTTTTCTCCTTACTTAATAAAATGCATCCCGCGTTACAGTGTACTTATGAAGGAGAGTAATTCATCCATGGCTTTCCTTAATGTATTGGTAACGAAAACATCATCAAGTTACCTTACATCAATATATCGTAAACCCACGTTCACGTGGCTGTATACACGTTGGGATTCATTTTGCCCTCGAAAACGTAAGATAAATTTCATTTGGACCCTAACACATCGTGCCCTTATGATCTGCTCCAAATCAAAATTGGATGAGGAATTAAAAATTATTACTTACACCCTCTCCAAAAATGGATACCCGTTGGATGTGATTAGGTTATTTATACAGAGGAAAATAGCAGAGTCCTCTGTAACTAAAATTCAAACGGTCAATGAATGCCCAGTATATCTGCGTTTATCTTGGCTGGGTGCAGTAAGTGAGAAATAAGCAAAGCAAATTAGTTCAGCAGTGAAAATTGTTATTTTTCTTCAAATGTACGTGTTGTGTTCTCTACGAGAACGTTAATGCCATACTCTCAAAAAGATGTTCTACCCCCATCATAATAATAATGTAATTTACAATTTTGAATGTAGTTGCAGTGCCAACTACGTGGGTCGAACAAGATTAAGATTGGATGAAGAGTCCAACAACACGTACCTACCAAAATCAGAAATGGGTCATCGCAAACAACAGGCGTAATTGCAAATACATACGGGTTTTCAATTACTGACCACCTTATAAAAACATCCCCTTATGCATCGAACTTTAGCACGAATTCTTTTACAATCTTGAGTCGTGCTTACTCATTATTTCAGTTAAAGATCTTGGTGACTGTTCACGTTCGGTTGTGAAGGGCTTCCATCTGCAAGCAGCAGGAACGCCTCTTAGGTTTTAGCGTGATTAGTCTGTAGGATCTTCGAGTAATATAACGTTATTGCGTATTATTTTGGGTTTTTTTTTCCATACATAACGCAACGGTATCTGTACATAATCTCTATTCCCATTCGTAACAGTCCTCCTTTTTTTTGTTTTCACTCAAATCCCTCGATACAGCTTTGATAACCGGCCAGCTTACCCCCCCCATTTTCCCCCTTTTAATTCTCTTCACCCCGTGAATTTTATTTTAAACCTGGATTTTATTTTAACACTTTAATCATGAATTTTCGTCTTCCCTTCATCATTGCATTATATAAATTTTGTACCCCTCAAAGAATCATTATATATATATATATATATATATATATATATATATATATATATATATATATATATATATATATATATAGTATCAATTTCTTTATTTAGACAACATATATTCGCTGTATATATGTGTATACATGCTTCCGCCGGGATATCCTTCCAAATTCAGCGTCTGTTACATATGATGCAAATGTGTATATATATAAAGAAATGTACACTATAATCTAGATCTAGCTGTCAAAGAGCACTATTTTATAAACACTGAAGTGTTTATTGTATTAACATTTAGGAAACAACAATAACCTCTATATCTCTCTCTATATGTATATATACATGTGTGTTTATGGGTGTGTTTGTTTGTGTGTGTGTATTTTAGTTGATTCATTCTTGTGTAATAATATGTCGCACCGAATGTATCGTACGAAAGCGTGCAATTGCAGAATCTTATGTTCGCGAATACATGAAAGACAAGCGTTGGTTGGCTGGATAAAAATAACATTCAATGAAACATAGCAACCCGTTATGTCAAAGACAAAAAAAAAGACGAAATGAAGACGGCAGTTCAGGCAAAGATGTTTTTTCTGTAACTGTCAAAAGCAGAACTGGCGAGATCAACGATTTGACCTCCAATATGGCGGCTGAGAATTTTCAAATATTGAACGTGCATCTGGAGATTAAGACCGTATCTCTTGCTGCTGTCCGCCTTTATTAGAAATGCTCCATTTTTATTTCCTCTGACGTGCGCCGTCAATTACGAACAACATCTAACACGTTTTCATTTCCACCAAACCTAACATCCCTTCTATCATTCACACATAGATTCTGTTTTTTCTTACTATTATACATTTCTTTTCATATATTTTCTCATTCTTTCTGCGTGGGTAACTGTTTTTATATATGTTTCCTTATTCTTTTTTATTTCTTTCCAAGTGTATTACTACGCCTATTTCTGTCCCTGGTCCATTTGATGTCTGTCTGTTAGTCTCTTTTCTCTCTTTATATATATATATATATATATATATATATATATATATATATATATATATATATATATATGTATATATATATGTATATATATATATATATATATATATATATATATATATATATAAGAACAAAGACTTAAAACATCACTTTAAAGACAGTTATAAACATATGGAATTTTCACAAATTGAAACCCAAATTTAGTGGATTGTCCTTAATCCCCGAAGTTTTGAGTACTTTCGTTCTCATCATATATATATATATATATATATATATATATATATATATATATATATATATATATGAAAAATAAAAAAAATTCAAATCTATTTATATATTTATCAACGTTTCATTTTCATTTTAAGATATTCAAGCGATAACTGATTTCCAATAAATAAAATACAAATGCAATATTTTATATTTGGTTCGTTTGCATTATAGGAATAAGACGGTTTTGTTCATTTGAAAGGCAAAACAGCAGTCAGGATTTTGATTATGTACCTATTTACTCTGCCTCCCCACGGGACAGAGTTAGACACCAGGGTCGTTTTTTAACGTGGAGAAAAGGTACAAAAATAAAAATTGTCTCAGTCGTGAAGGATTTCTCCTCCACCGAAAGAGAACAAGAAATGGAAGTGCAGCATCTGAAGAACAGATACTACACTTTGATCTTGACCAATTGCGAAAAAACGGTAGAATTCTATGGAAATATTTTCGCATTTTTATATTTTTTGTCGAACAAACCACATAATATTAAGTATTAAAAATATTTTTAGTACTTCCAGGCGCTGTATGTGCTCTCCGCTTATCTTAACATTTGTTTCCAGTCGTCCTGTACATACACTTCACTTGCCACTGGTATTTAACAATGTTGATCAAGCGAGGTGTGGTTGGAGATTGCGCACCTCCGACACAAAAATTTCACGCGCAGGCACCCCTTCGTGGGTATACATTGTCTGTCAAAGAATGAAGGAACCCGTGTATGTATGTATATATATATATATATATATATATATATATATATATATATATATGTGTGTGTGTGTGTGTGTGTGTGTGTGTGTGCGTGTGTGTGTGTGTGATGAGTATTGGCTGAGGAGAGCTTGATATGGATATCTAAAACGGTCCTAATTATCGGGCTTGAAACCGACGGTACCAATGACTTGTCTCATCTTACAACTTTCTGTACACAAAATACACACTATAAATACGCTCTTATTTTTCGGATTTTACTTTTAATTTAGCACTCTGCTGGATTTCTTTTTCCCAAAAAACTAATCTTTTATATATATATATATATATATATATATATATATATATATATATATATATATATATATAATGTAGAGAATAATACAAGTGTGGATTTCAATTAGATTTATTCTTTAATACATTCCTTACGCGACTAAATAATCGACTTTTTAGTAAGATCATTCGTCAATATAATATCATCAAAAAAATATGCATAACATAGGATATATATTTAAATTATTTTAATAAAATGATTTTTAAGATCAACATACATATCACTCTCGTTTTGAGCATCGATATGCTTATATAAATAAAATACACATTGCAAGGGAGATTATTCTTCTAGCATTTAGGGAATATAATTTAATGAGTTTAATTCTTTTCATTGTACAAAACATTATTTACACACACACACACACACATATATATATATATATATATATATATATATAGATATATATATATATATATATATATCCACATACAGCTAATCAGTGCGGCTAGACAAACAACTACCTCAAGCCAGGATCGAAACCCGACCGCCCAATCGACAGAAGGAGCTTCTAACCGTTGCGCTATTCGGCTCCTGCTATGGGTGTAGTGAATTTACAATGTTTTGATATTGTCCAAGTACCTAAGCTCAGTTTGTTTACACAAAGAGCATCGCTTAATACGCGTATGGTAATTTGTATATCACTTCCCAATATGCTCAACTCAAGATAGGGAGCATTATAGTCATACACACACACACGCACACACACACACACACAGACGCACATATATATATATATATATATATATATATATATATAAATATATATATAAATATATATATATATATATATATATATTCTTTTGTTTTCTTTAGCATCCAACATAGTAAATAGACACTTTTTTTTATTTAATTATTTGAACTTTACTGTTGTTTAAATAAAACTCTAGATCTTGTAATGTATGTGTATGTTTCCAATTTTGATTATAAAAGAGATGAGTATCGGCTGAAGAAAGCTTGATATGGGATTAAAACGGCCCCCTATTATCAGGTTAAAAACCGACAGTACCGATGGCATAACTCATCTAAACTTTCTGCAAATATAAATATAAATAATACGCTCTTTTACTCGGAATATTTTCCTTATAATAGAGCACTCTGATGGAATCCGTTTTACCAAAAATGTAACTATATAACTAACTGCGACGCTCACTGTTTGTTTATAAACAAGCGGTTAGAGCACTGTAAAAGGGGTGGAGAAATTATGGCTTTAGTAATATTTACTATGTACTCCAGAAGGCATCCTTTGAAGTAAATTGCTCTCCTCCCTCATAAACTCCCCTTTTTAATATTGACCAGAGGTATTCAATAGGGTTAAGATCTGGAGAA